>NW_024070197.1:63366949-63832605 GCF_014754425.2 Oryx dammah
AGCAGCAGCAGCAGCAGCAGCAGCAGCAGCAGCAGCAGCAGCAGCAGCAGCAGCATGGGCTTCCCTGCTGGCTCAGCTGGTGAAAAATCCGCCTGCAATGCGGGAGACTTGGGTTTGATCCCTGGGTTGGGAAGATCCCCTGGAGAAGGCCAAGGTTACCACTCCAGTATTCTGGCCTGGAGAATCCCACGGACTGTATAGTCCATGGGGTCGCAAAGAGTCCGACACGACTGAGCAACTTGCTCTCAGTTTCACGGACTCTCTAGCTTGGTGAGCAGGCTTAGTTGCTCTGTTGTATGCAGGATCTTAGTTCCTCAGCCAGGGATTGAACCCACATCCCCTGCATTGCAAGGCAGATTCTTAGCCACTGGACCACCAGGGAAAGTCCCTTGTATGCTTTTCTTGAGTCCAGAACTCCTACTATGTGTGTGTATTATGAAGAAATTTCTATGTAACAATTTTTATTTTCTAATAATAATCATAGTTATCTATTACTTTTCAATCTTTATTCCACTGATTTATCTTTTATTCTTTCATTGACTGGGACTGCCACAAAAATATTGAAGGGCAGCAGTCAAAATAGTCATTCTTATCCTCTTACTATCTTTAATATAAATAATTCTTAAGTTTTAAGAGGTATGATGTTTACCAAAAAATTTTGGTGGTTGAAGTTTACTAGTTAAGGAAATTGCTTTTCTGTGCTAATAGTTTTGTAAATTATAAAGTCATGTTTTATTTCAGCAAATACTTTTTTTCCTCTATTTCTTTAAAGATGATTAAATACTTATTCCTCCCCTCTAGTCTTAAATATTATGGTGACTTTCACTGGAAAATTTCCTGATGTTAGAAAATCTTACATTCCTGGGATAACACATATTTGATCATTATATAATGATGGATGTGATCTCTATATTTAACTTAAATTTAAAAAACTCTATTCATAGATAAAATTGGTCTTGCCATATCTTTATGTGGTTTTGGTATTGAAGTTAATGTAGTCCTATGGCATCAATTGGATAGTGTTAGTTGTTCTGTTCACTGAAATAGGTTTTTGTTTTTAATAAGATGGAGTGGTATGTTTAGAATCTAGGGAAGATTTGCCTATAAAATATTTGAGCTTGCTGTCCATTTAGTAAGAAGATTTTTGCCTGGAAATACATTCAGCTTAGGTAATGGTTCTTTGTTCATTCAAGTTTTCCATTTTGAGTAAATATTAGTAATTGTTTTCACCAGTTCTCTCTGTTATTATATTTTCAAATTTACTATCATAAAGTTGTTTATATTGTTTTCTTATGATTGAAAAACATCCTTACTTCATTTCTAATTTTCTCTCTCCTTCAGTTCCAATGTTGTTTTCAAAATTGTTCTTATTTATTTTCAATTTATGTACAGAGAAATGCAACCTTTGTGATGTGTAAGTTTCGACAAATGTAACCATCCTCAAAATCAAGATACAGAGCAGTTCTATCACCTTCCAAAATTTCGTCATACTGTTGCTTTGTAGTCAATTACTTTCCATACCTCCAACCTCTGGCAACCATCCTTACAGTTTTGCCTTTTCTAAAATGCCTGTATCACACAATATGTAGCTTTTTGAGTCTGACTTTTTTTAACTGACTATAATGTGTCTGAAATTTATCCACATTATTATATGTCTCTATGGCTTTTTTCTTTGTATTGTTGAATAATACTCCATTTTATACCTATGCCACAGTTTGTTTATACATTTCCAAGTTGTTTCATTGTTTCAGTGTTTTGGTGATTATGAACACAGTTACTATAAGCAATTATGTACAGAATTTTATGTGTGTCTAAGTTTCATTGTTGTTTAATTGCTAAGTCAAGCCCAACTCTTTTGAGACTCCATGAACTCCTCTGTCTGTGGGATTTCCCAGGCAAGAATACTAGAGTGGGGTGCCATTTCTTTCTCCAGGGGATCTTCCTGACCCAGGGATTGAACCGGGGTCTCCTGCATTGGCAGGCGGATTCTTTACCCCTGAGCCACAAGGGAAGCCCATAAGTTTCATTACTCTTGGTTAAATACCCAAACCTGGAATTGCACTTTTATAAAAAAGTCAGTTGGCTGCATTTGTCTGGGTCTATTTCTGGACTCTTATCTGTTCCTTAGCTTTGTATGTTAATTTGTGTACTGTCACACTGTCTTTACACCATTATATTATCTTGGTTGCTGTAGCATTATGACAGGTACAGTTGGCCCTTGAACAACACAGGTTTGGACTGCATGGGTTCACTTATATGTAGAATTTTTTCGCTAAAGATGTACTACAGTACTGCCTAATCTGTAGTTGGTTGAAACCATGAATGAGAAACTGGATACCCTGTGCTGTCAAGTTACATGTGTATTTTCAATGGCAGGTATGGTTGACACCCCTAACCTCCATATTGTTCCAGAGTCAATTCTATTAAAATAAGGTAATGGAAGTCCTCTGACTTTGCTGCTATTTTTCAAAGGTTTTTGGCTATTTCCTTTGCCTTTCCAAATAAATTTTAGAGTTTGTCAATGTCTGTCAATGTCAATCCCAAAAATTTCTGTTGGGATTTTGATTGGGACTACATTGAATCTGTAGATCCTTTCAACTCTGAGGCACCAATCATGGAGCACAGATTTATTACTCCATTTATTTAGGTCTTCATTTCTTTTCTTTTAGCAGCGTTTTGCAGTTTTCACCATAGAGGCCTGACACATGTTTTATTAACTTTTTTTCTTTTTATTCTATATTTTTCTTTATTAAATTTATTAATTCCATTTTTTCAGTAAGTTGTCTAAATACATTGTAAATGGTACTGTTTAGAAAATTTGAATTCCTAATGTTCATTGCTAGTATATAGAAATAAAATTGATTTTTTATATTGATCTTTATTCTGTAATCTTGCTAAACTTATTTATTAGTTGTAAGAGTTATTTTTACAGATTCCTTGGGGTTTTCTGCATAGGCCTCATGCTGCCTGTGGATAAAGGGATATTTATTTCTTCTTTTGCAATACTTACGCATTTTATTTTCTTTTTTGGCCTTATTGCACTAGTTGGGACTTCTAGTTTCAGTGATTATAAGTGCTGTGCTCAGTTGGGTCCAACCCTGCGGCCTCATGGACTGCAGCCCGCCAGGCTCTTCTGTCCATGGGATTTCCCAGGCAAGAGTACTGGAGTGGGTTTGCCATTTCCTCCTCCAGGGATCTTCCTAACTGATTGATTAAAATTGACAAGGGTAGGTATTCTTGCCTTATTTCTTATCTCAGGGGGAAACCACTCCATCTTTCATCATTAAATTTGGTGTTACCTGTAGGTTTTTGTAGATGTCCTTCATCAGGTTAGGGAAGTTCCCTTAGATTTCTAGTTGGGTGAGATTCAATCAAGTTTTAAAAGTTATTAAAAAATTATAGGTTGAATTTTGTCGGGTGCTGCTTCTGCATCTATTAAGATGATCTCATGCTTTTGCTTCTTTTCTCTGTTAATATGGTGATTTATTTACATCGATTGCCAAGTTGAACTAACTTTGAGTTCCTAGGATAAAGCTTCACATGATCCTGATGTATTATTGTTTCAAAATATTGCAATTGATTTGCTAATATTTCATGATAATTTTTGTATCTATGTTCATGAGAGATATGGGTCTGTAGTTTGCTTATTTATCAGTTAGTCATGTAACGTCTTTGTCAGTTTTGGAATCAAGGTATTGTGGGCCTCACAAGATTCCTTTTCTATGTTCTGAAATACATTGTGTAGAGTTATTGTTTCCCCTTTAAGTGTTTGCATAGTATATAGTTGGGCATTTCCTTCTTTAAATCCAAACTGATGATCTCTACCTTTTTACTTGGTATATTCAGATAATTTACATTTAATATGATTATTGATATGTTTGGATTTAGGTTCAGCATTTTATTGTTTGTTTTCTGTGTATTTTCGCTACTTTTTGTTCCTCTCTTCTTAGTATCCTGCCTATTTTTGGATTATTTGGATTTTGGGGAGTATATTTCATTTAGATCAATGTATTGACTCATTTTTTACTGTGGCTGTGAAATTTTTAATTTTTCAAAGTTCTTAGGTTGTTGCATTTAGTCCAGAATTTCAGTTGCAATTGGTGAAAGAGATAGGCTATCCTGGGCTTATTTAATCTTGACTGAGCAAATACTGCCTTTTAAAAAGTGTAATTTTGCTATTTTTCATGTTTTTCTAGACATCTATCTTTCTTTTAAAATAACTGGTTTTTGTTGTACTGAGTGTCTCTTTTAGTAGTGGTGTTTTTCTCCTAAGCAATAAAGTTCTGTAGAAGGCTTCATTGGTGCCCCTAGAAAATGCCTTTATTTCCTATTTGCCACCGGAGCGTGCCCCCTCCCAGCTTCTGTGTGCTCTGGTACTGGTTTCACCTGAACCCTTCGAAGGACTGCCGTTGGGCTCTGGAGCCCCCTGCTGGTATAGAGAGCTAGACACGCCTGAAGTTTGCATCCCTTCCAGCCTCAGGCCGCTTTTAGCCGGGCCGGCTTGTTTAGGAGTGCGAAGTCTCAACTCTTTTGCCCCAAGACAGAACAGCGCTTCTACTTCCTTACCTTGCTTCCCCACTTCCTTACTGGATTCTTCTGGGATACTTTCTTAATAATCTTCCTTTTACTTTTTTTGAGTTTAGTCCTCTTCTCAAGTTGTTTTCATCTCCTCTTATTTTTTGTGTAAATAAGTTTATCAAGAATTGTACTGAGTTTATCTCACAACTTATGGATGTAAAATTTTGTTTCATTTATCCCTAAGTATCTTAATCGTTTTGAGATTTGCACTAACACATGAGTTAATTTAGGAATAACATTTTAAAGTTTTCGATATTTTTGTCCTAAATGTCTCTTAATTGTCAATTTCTAATTTAATTTCATTGGGTTCTGTATTGTTGATATTTGGATCTCTGAAACTGGTTGAGACTTCTGTTTCGTTCCACAATAAGGTTGACTACTTATAAATATTCCTCATTTTCTGGAAAGTATGTTTTCTTTTGTTGACTGCATATATATATATAAAGATACATCTATTAGATCATGCTTTTACAGCATTGTAAAATTCTTCTATATCCTAAGTTAATATTTCTGTCTGCAGAATCGGGTTCTGATACAGTGACTTGGAATGCTCTGCTCTGACGGTGGATTTCTCAGTTTCTTTTTGTTATGCTGTCAGTTTTGCTTTATGTGCTTTGAGGTTATGTTGCTGTCACATACATACAATTTATGACTGTTATATCCTTTTATATAATTACATAGTATTTTTATTGCTACGAATGTTTTTTGTTTTGTTACATTTTATCTGCCTCAGAAATTATTATTCTTGTTTTGTTTTTGTTTCATTTCTCTATTTTTGGCTTTTCTGAGTTGTTTATATTATTAGTGTGTCTCTTGTAGTAAGAGCCATATCACTAGATTAAAAGGATTTAAATCTGTTAGACTCTGTCTTATAATTGGTAATTTAAATCTCTTTATGATGAATATTGATATGATATATTGGGACTTAGTTTTGCTATCTAATTTGTTATGTTTTCTTTGCTTCTCTAAATCCCCTCTCTGATTTACATTTGGTTACTAAAGCTTTCATTATTTTCCTCTGCTGATTTGGAAATTTTATATATATATATATATTAGATTTTATTTGTATTTTTAAAGTGATTATCCTTATTTTCTCTTAAGCACATTTTTGAGTTGCCTAAAATTCCAAAATGCAAAATAAAACAATCATCAATATTTTTACCACCGGAAGTTAATCACTTAACATCTTGGCATATTTGCCCCTGGGAAATACTTTTAACTTTTATAAAAATGAAGCAAATTTATTATAAAGACTTAAGATGGGAATATACTATAAAGAAAGTAAAAAATCCAAGTCCTAGTCCTTAGGCAAATATAATTCCAGACACTTATCTATGAATACTTGTCAACAGTTAACATACGTATAGTGACAGATTTTTAAAAAATTGAAATATGCTTGACATACAGTATTATGTTAGTTTCAGGTATACTATATAGTGACTTGACATCTTCACAAAAAGCCTAGTAACTATCTGTCCCCATATAAAGTTATTACAATATTATTGACTATATTTCTTATGCTGCATATGACATCCTCATGGCTCATTTATTTTATAACTGAAGGTTTGCACCACTTATTCCCCTTCACTGATTTTTGTCCCTTGACTTCTCCTCTCTGGCAACCACCTGTTTGTTCTCTGTATCTATGAGTGTGTATTTGTTTTATTGCTTATTTGTTTTGTTTTTTATATTCCACATATAACTGAGATCATATGGCATTTTTTTCCCCTGTCTGACTTCACTTAGCCTAATCACTTAGGCTCTAGATCCTTCACTCAGCTCTAGATCCTTCCATATTGTTGCAAATGGCAAGATTTCAGGTTTTAAATTCTGAATAGCATTCCATTGTAAATATTATTGTGCTATCTCTTCTTTATCAATTCACCACTGATGGTCACTTAAAATGCTTCCATATCTTGATATTGTTAATAATTCTGCAATAAAAATTAGCGTGCATATATCTCTTTGAATTTGTGTTCTGTTTCTTTTTGAGTAAATATCCAGTAGTGAAATGGCTGAATTATGTGAGTGTCTATTTTTTGTTTTTTAAGTAGCCTGCATACGTTTTCCATATAGGTTGCGCCAGTTTACAGCCTCACAGACAGTGCATGAGTGGTCCCTTTTCCCCACATCCTTGCCATCCTGGTTAACTGTGAGCTTTTTGATGATAGCCATCTGACAGGTGTGACATGATGTCTCACTGTGGTTTAACTTGCCATGCCTGATGATTAGTGATGTTGAACATTTGTTCATTATCTGTTGGCTATCTATATCTTCTTTGGAAAAATGTCTATTTAGGTCCTTGGACCAAGTTTTTTTTTTTTTTTTTTAAATGTTGAATTGTATGAGTTTTTTGTATATTTTAGGCATTGACTCCTTAGATATATCATTTGCAACTACACTTTGTTGGTAGTTTCCTTCTCTACACCAAAGCTTTTCAGTTTGATGTGGTCCCATTTGTCTAATTTCATTTTTGTTTCTGTTGCCTGAGGAGGCAGATCTAAAAACATATTGCCGAGACTGCTGTCAAAAAGTATGCCTGTGTTTTCTTCTAGGAAATTTATGGGTTCAGGACTTACATTTAAGTCTTTAATCTATTTTGAGTTTACTTTTGTGTGTGGCATGGGAAAGTAGTCTGGTGGAGTGTTTTTGGCATGCACCTTTCTAGCTTTCCCAACATTGTTTATGGAAGAGGCTCTTCCTCCCACTGTATATTCTTGTCTCCTTGTCATATATTAGGTGACCATATAAACATGGATTTCAGTTCAGTTCAGTCACTCAGTCATGTCTGACTCTTTGCGACCGCATGGACTGTAGCACACCAGGCCTCCCTGTCCATCACCAACTCCTGGAGCTTGCTCAAACTCATGTTCATTGTGTTGGTGATGCCATCCAACTATCTCATCCTCTGTCGTCCCCTTCTCCTCCTGCCTTCAATCTTTCCCAGCATCAAGGTCTTTTCCAATTAGTCAGTTCATCGCATCAGATAGCCGAAGTATTAGAGTTTCAGCTTCAACATCAGTCCTTCCAAAGAATATTCAGGACTGATCTCCTTTGGGATGGACTGGTTGGATCTCCTTGCAGTCCAAGGGACTCTCAAGAGTCTTCTCCAACACCACAGTTCAAACGCATCAGTTCTTTGGAGCTCAGCTTTCTTTATAGTCCAACTCTCACATCCATACACGACCACTGGAAAGACCGTAGCTTTGACTAGCTGGCTTATGGGCACTCAGTTCTGTTCCATTGACCTATGTGTCTGTTTTTGTGCCAGTACTGTACTCTTTTGATTACTGTAGCTTTGCAGCATAATTTGAAATCAGGGATCATGATACCTCCAGATTTTTTCTTCTTTCTCAAGATTATTTTGATTATTTGGAGTCTTTTGTAGTTTCATACAGATTTTGGAATTATTTGTCTTAGTTTTGTGAAATGCATGCATTTGATAATTTGAGAAGGATTGTATTGAATCTGTAGATTGCCTGGAGTAATGTAGTCATTTTAACAATATTGATTCTTCCCATTCATAAGCACAGTATATCTTTCCATTTGTTTGTGATATCTTCAATATCTTATAGTTTTCAGAGTACAAATCTTTTACCTCTTTAGTTAGATTTATTTCTGGGTATTTTTTTCAATTATGAGTGAGGTTGTTCATAACTTCTGTTTCTGATAGTTCATTTTTAATGTGTAGAAATGCAATAGATTACTTTTATATCCTGAAACTTTACTGAATTCATTTATTAATTCAAATAAATTTTTTAGATAACATTTTTAGAATTTCCTATATATGATTTCATGTCATCTGCAAACAAGGACAGTTTTACTTCTTCCTTTTCAGTCTGAATTCCTTTTCTTTTTCTTGTGTGATTGAAGTGGGTAGGGCTTCCAATACTGTGTTGAATAAAAGTAGATAAAAAGAGAAAAGACATTCTTATTCTGTCCCTGATCTCAGAGAAAATGCTTTCAGATTTTCACTGCTGAGTTTTATGTTGACTATGGGTTTGTAATATGTGACCTTTATTATGCTGAAGTTTGTTCCTTATATACCAACTTTTTTAAAAATCATAAATGGATATTGAATTTTGTTGCAAGTATTTTCTGCATCTACTGAGATAATTATATACATGACTTTTGTTCTTCAACTAACCAATGTGGTGTATCATATTGATTTGTATCTCTGTGTTAAATCCTACTTGATCATGGTGTTTGATCCTTTTAATATATTGTCTGGTTGAATGTGCCAATATTTTATTGAGAATTTTTACATCTATGCTCATCAGTGATATTGGCTTGTAATTTCATTTTTTGTTGTGTCTTTGTCTAGTTTTGGTATCAGGGTGATGCTGAGTTCATAGAATAAATTCAGAAACATTCCTTTCTCTTTAAATTCTGGGATAATTTGAGAAGGGATAGTGTTAAATCTTCTTTAAATGCTTTGTAGAGTTCATTTATGAAGCCATCTGGTCCTGAGCTTTTGAATATTGGGAGTTTAAAAAAAATTACTGATTCAGTTTTGTTACTGGTAGTCAGTTTATATTCTCTTTTTCTTGCTGATTCAGTCTTGAAGGTTGTACATTCTTAGGGATTATCCATTTCTTTCAGGTTGTCTATTTCTTAGCTGCTTGTGGTAATCTCTTATGATCTTTTATATTTCTCCTTCATTTCTGATTTTATTTATTTGGTCCTCTCTTTTTTTTTTTTTCTTGATGACTCTGGTTAAAGTTTTATCATTTTTTTCTACTCTTTTCAAAGAACCAGCTCTTAGTTTCATTGATCTTTTCTATTTAAATATCCTTTTCCTTCTTCTTGTTCCCATATTTATTCTTTCTTTCTTTATACTAATTCTGAGTTTTGTTTGTTCCTTTTTCTGTTCTAGTTCCTTTAGGTGCAAGTTTAGACTGTGTGTTTGATATTTCTTGTTTCCCGAGGTAGGCTTGTATTACTATAAACTTCCCTGTTAGGAATGCCTCTGCATCCCATTGATTTCTGAACCATTGTGTTTGCATTTTCGTTTGTTTCCAGGTATTTTTAAATTTACTCAGTGACCAATTTGTTGTTTAGTAGCATGTTGTTTAGCTTCCACATGTTTGTGTTATTTTTGCAGTTTTTTTGCAGAGATTTCTAGTCTCATACAACGTGGCCAAAAATGGTGCTTGCTATGATTTCAATTTTTAAAAAAATTATTGAGACTTGTTTTGTGGCCTAACATGTGCTCTATCATGGAGAATGTTCAATGTACACTTGAAAAGATTATGTGTTCTGCTGATTTTGGGTGGAATGATCTACATTTGTTATCTCATTTGATATAATATGTGATTTATGGCCAGTGTTTCCTTATTGATTTTCTGTCTGGATGATCTGTCCATTGATGAGAGTGGGATGTTAAAATCCCATATTATCATTGCGTTACTGTCAATTTCTCCCTCTATGTTTGTTAGTATCTACTGTGTGTAGGTGGCTCCTTTATTGGGTGCATATATACTTATAATTGTCATATCTTCTTGTTGGATTCATCCTTTTATCATTATGAAATGTCCTTATGTAACTCTTCTTGCAGTCTTTGTTTCATAATCTATTTTGTAAGATATAAATATTGCTACCTGGCTTTCTTTTCATTTTCATTTGTTTGGAATGCTTGTTATATACCTTCATTTTCAGTCTGAGTGTCTTTAGATCTGAAGCGACTCTCTTGTAGGTAGTATGTACATGGGTCTTGCCTTTGTATCCATTCAGCCACTCTGTGCCTTTTGACTGGAGAATTTAGTCCATTTATATTTAAAGTAGTTATTGATAGATACATACTTATTGCTGTGCTTCCCCAGTGGCTCAGTGGTAAAGAATCCTGCCAATGCAGGAGACATGGGTTTGATTCCTTGGTTGGGAAGATACTCTGGAGGGGGAAATGGTAACCCACTCCAGTATTCTTGCCTGGGAAATCCCATGGACAGAAGAGCGTGATGGACTGCAGTCCATGGGGTTGCAAAAGACTCAGATATAATTTAGTGACTAAACAAAAACAATGCAGTACTTACTACCATTTTGTTAATTGCTGTCTAGTTGTTTTATATTTCTTTTTTGTTCATTTCTTCTTCTTTTGGTCTCTCTTCTTGTAATTTGATGAATATCTTTAGTGTTATATTTAGATTCCATTCTCTTTGTGTGTGTGTGTGTCTATTATATTTTGGTTTGTGGCTACCGTGAGGTTCACATAAAATTATGTGTATGTGATTAATCGAAGTTGATGATCTCTTATTTCCAACACATTCTAATAACCCTATTGTTTTACTCCCCCCTCCAATGTTTAATGTTTTTTATGTCATATTTTATACCTTTTTTGTTTTGCATATCCCTTAACTACTTATTGTATGTATAGATGCTTGTATTATTTCTGCCCTTTAATCTTCCTACTGTCTTTATAAGTGGTTGATCTGCTATCTTTACTATACGATTGCTTCTACCAATGAGAGTTTTCTTTTTATATTTTTCATATATACATAGCCGTGGCCTTTTCTTTTCCACTTAGAGAAGTCCTTTTAGCATTTCTTATAAAGCTGGTTAAATGGTGTTGAATTCTTTTAGCTTTTGCTATTTCTGTTTTAAATCTGAATTATAACCTTTCCAAATAGAGTATTCTTGGTTGTAGGGTTCATTTTTTCCCTTCATTGCTTTGACTATATTAAGCACTCCCGTCTGGCCTGCAAAGTTTCTGCTGAAAAGTCTGTGATAGTTTTATGGAAGTTCCCTTGTATTTAACTAATTGCTTTTCTTTTGTGTTTTTAATATTCCCCATATCTTTAATTTTTGCCATTTAAATTGTACTGTGTCTTGGTGTGACCTCTTTGCTGCTGCTGCTGCTAAGTCGCTTCAGTCATGTCTGACTCTGTGCGACCCTATAGACGGCAGCCCACCAGGCTCCACCATCCCTGGGATTCTCCAGGCAAGAACACTGGAGTGGGTTGCCATTGACCTCTTTGGGGCCACCTTATTTGAGATCCTCTGTGCTTCCTAAACCTGGATGTCTATTTCCTTTCCCAGCTTAGAGAAGTTTTCAGCTATTATTTCTTTGAATAAATTCTCTTCCCTTCTTTCTCTTTTCCTTCTGGAACCCCTACAGTGTAAATGCTAATACACTTGATGTTATTCCAGAGTGCCGGGAGCCAGCACGAGGAGTCCTGCCCATGGCAAAGGTCATGAGGTTAAGGGGTCTGACAGGCAAAGGCGAGTCCAGCCTTAAGGGAGCCTCGCTGGAATTTCTCGAGCATCTACCCCCCAAACCAGAGTCTGCCTGCTGTACTGTATTATGCTTTTCACTTAATGCTTCTGATATTAACAGGGGCTGTCCCTCACCACCTTCCTCTAAAAAGGAATTAACTTAGAGCTCCAGTTAATAAGTCTCCTGGGTGTAAAAAAAATGTCTCAGCTTAAACCCCTCTGATAGCTTTCTAACTTACCTGACTGGTCTGTCCAGATTTTTACAACTACACATGTGATTGTTTACAGCCCCCCAACTGCGAGAGGCATGAAGCTTAAAGCATCTTAAAGATATAGAGCCCTTTTCTAAAAAGCTATAAATTATATTGGTGATGGGTTTCACTATTGAGTCAATGACTGCTGCCAGGCCTCCATATTCTTTATCTTTTAGGCACCTGGAGGATATTAATCAATGTAATTGGGATATAGAAAAAGGAATATAGTAGTTTTGATGTTAGCAACACTAGACTTTTGAGTTAGTGAACTTTCTCTTTGTTATAAATCACTGTACTCCTCTTTCCTTGTTATAAATTGTTGTGTCCTTGCTATAAAAGAATGTAACCTTAATTAGTGCCTTCTGAGAGTGGCACCAGACTTTGCACCAGACTTTAGTAAGAACAATACTTTTAAGGCAAATACGTTTTCTGGTTGACGGACCCTTATCAGAAAAGGGCCATAAAATGCTAATAGGCCTCCTGGCCAGAAGATGATGTAAATCACCTAAGACTTGTGTATATAGCTAGGTATGCAGAGAGAAAGCCTGGTCTCCATAAGAGTCAGGGCTACTGACCCTGGGTAACTTTGTATTATCCATTGATCTCTATGTACAACCAAAGGTATAAAAAGCTTTCCTGGAAAATAAAGGATGGACCAGTCACTGGAAAGACTGGTTTTCCCCCGTGTGATCTTTTCTCCTTCTTTTCTGGCTGAATTCCCATCTGGAGCGTGGAGGCTCACCATGTCTACTTACTTGCCCTGGCTTCTAAGACCCACGCGAGAGGGAGCCCAAGGCGGGGCACCCTCCACCATTCAAGTGGGCGCTGGTGGCCTACGTAGGTGGTGCAAGTTTCTTGCCTTAAAACTTTATTAGCTTTCCACGTAAACTAAGTTATTCAGCCTCTTTTCTCCACTAATTTTCCTACTACACTATTCTTTCTTAATCTCTCTTTTCTAATTAAATAGTCCTTTCTAAGACGCCGACTCCGTCCCCCCTTCGAATTCCCTGGATCCGCTGGGGCTGGACCCCGGCACCAGAGGTCTTTTAAACTATTCTTATCTGGACTGGTTCAAAATTGTGAAAGGAGTATGTCAAGGCTGTATATTGTCACCCTGCTTATTTAACTTATATGCAGAATACACCATACGAAATGCTGGGCTGGATGAAACACAAGCTGGAATCAAGATTGCTGGGAGATATATCAATAACCTCAGATAGGCAGATGACACCACTTTAATGGCAGAAAGTGAAAAGGAACTAAACAGCTTCTTGACGAAGGTGAAGGAGGAGAGTGAAAAAGTTGGCTTAAAACTCAACATTCAGAAGACAAAGATCATGGCATCTGGTCCTATCACTTCATGGCAAATAGATGGGGGAAAAGTGGAAACAGTGTCAGGTTTCATCTTTTGGGGCTCCAAAATCACTGTGGATGGTGACTCCAGCCATGAAATTAAAAGACTCTTGCTTCTTGGAAGAATACCTATGACAATCCTAGATAGTGTATTAAAAAGCAGAGACATCACTTTGTTGGCAAAGGTCCATCTAGTCTAAGCTATGGTTTTTCCAGTAGTCATATATGGATGTGAGAGTTGGACTATAAAGGAAGCTGAGTGCTGAAGAATTGATGCTTTTGAACTGTGGTGCTGGAGAAGACTCTTGAGAGTTCCTTGGACTGAAAGGAGATCCAACCAGTCCATCCTAAAGGAAATCAGTCCTGGGTGTTCATTGGAAAGACTGATGCTGATGCTGAAACTCCAATACTTCGGCCACCTGATGTGAAGAGCTGAATCATTAGAAAAGACCCTGATGCTGGGAAAGATTGAGGGCAGGAGGAGAAGGGGATGACAGAGGATGAGATGGTTGGATAGCATCACTGACTCAATGGACATGAGTTTGAGCAAACTCAGGGAGATAGTCAAGGACAGGGAAACCTGGTGTGCAGCAGTTCATGGTGTTGCAAAGAGTCAGATATGACTTAATGATCGAACAACAACAACAACATCTTAAAAAATTCTTTTTCCTGTTCAGCTTGGGGCATTTCCATTACTTTTTCTTCTAGATCACCAATCCATTCCTCTCTGTTATCTAATCTACAATTGATTCCTTTTAGTGTATTTCTGATTTCAGATATTGTATTCTTATGCTTTGCTTGGTTCTCCTTCATATTTTCTCTTTGTTGAAATTCTTACTCTGTTCATTCTGAGTTTGGTGAGTATCTTTATGATCACTGCCTTGAACTTTTCATTGTATCAATTCCTTATCTCCATTTTGTTTAGTTGTTCCCCTGAGCTTATGCCTTATTCCTTTGTTTAGAACATGTTTTGAACTGTGGTGTTGAAGAAGACTCTTGACAGTCCCTTGGACTGCAAGGACATCCAACCAGTCCATCCTAAAGGGGATCAGTCCTGGGTGTTCACTGGAAGGACTGATGTTGAAGCTGAAACTCCAATACTTTGGCCACCTGATGCGAAGAGCTGATTCATTGGAAAAGACCCTGATGCTGGGAGGGATTGGGGGCAGGAGGAGAAGGGGATGACAGAGGATGAGATGGTTGGCTGGCATCACCGACTCAATGGACATGGGTTTGGGTAAACTCTGGGAGTTGGTGATGAACAGGGAGGCCTGGCGTGCTGCGGTTCATGGGGTCGCAAAGAGTCAGACACGACTGAGCGACTGAACTAAACTGAGAACGTGTTTCTCTGTCCCCTCACTTTACCAGTTCTTTTTATTTCCATGTGTTAGGTTGGTTCTGCTTTCTGACATTGGAGAAGTGGCCTTATGTAGGGCGTGTCCTGTGGAGCCAGGAGCGTGCGCCCCTCTTGTCACCAGCGCTGTGTGCTTTAGGATTCCCTGCTCTGTGGGCTGCTCCTTCTGTATGGCAGGGCTGATTACTGTGGGCATGCTGGTGTGCAAGGATGGGCCATGGATTGGTTGACTACAAGGCTATGCCTTGTGTGGTGACTGTGGGCCCACTGTGGCTACCTACAGTTGGTTGCATGACCCACGGGGATATAGGGTTGGTGCTGGCCCACTGGTGGGCAGGGCTGTTTCCCTGGAGCTAATAGGCTAGAGATAGGATTCCAAAATGCTTGCCAGTCCTGGTGTTATTCTGGTAGAATAATCTCCCCAAATGGCTGCTGCCAGTGTTTCTGTCCCCAGGAACAGTCCCAGTTGCCTCCTGCCTCTTGGATGCTCTCCAGTATCAACAAGTGGGTGTGACCCAGAGTGTTTTCAAACCACCGCCTCTCTACTGGGTCTCAGAGTGTGTAAGATTTTGAATGCATTCCTTGAGAGTGGATCTCTGTTTGCTACAGTCACCTGGCTCTCTGGTATACAGGCCCTGTGTTGTGTTGTATTGCTGTCTCTCAGTCACATCCAACTCTTTGCGACCCCATGTGTTGCAGCACACCAGGTTTCTCTATCCATCACCAACTTCCCTATCCCTCCCAGCATCAGGGTGTTTTCTAATGAGTCCACTCTGCATCAGTTGGCCAAAGTATTGGAGCTTTGATGGAGCATCAATTCTATGATGCTCAGTTTTCTTTATGGATACTCTCACATCCATACATGACTACTGGAAAAACCATAGCTTTGACTAGAGGGACCTTTGTTGGCAAAGTAATGTCTCTGCTTTAGGTATTCTTCCAAGGAGCACTTAAAAGTGCCTTTAAATTTTATGGCTGTTGTCACCATCCACAGTGATTTTCAGTTCAGTTGCTCATTCATGTCCGACTCTGCGACCCCATGAATTGCAGCACGCCAGGCCTCCCTGTCCATCACCAACTCCCAGAGTTCACCCAAACTCATGTCCATCGAGTCAGTGATGCCACCCAGCCATCTCATCCTCTGTCATCCCCTTCTCTTCCTGCCCCCAATCCCTCCTAGCATCAGAGTCTTTTCCAATGAGTCAATTGTTTGCATGAGGTGGCCAAAGTACTGGAGTTTCAGCTTTAGCATCAGTCCTTCCAAAGAACACCCAGGACTGATCTCCTTTAGGATGGACTGGTTGGATCTCCTTGCAGTCCAAGGGACTCTCAAGAGTCTTCTCCAACACCACAGTTCAAAAGCATCAATTCTTCCATGCTCAGCTTTCTTCACAGTCCAGCTTTCACATCCATACATGACCACTGGAGAAACCATAGCCTTGACTAGACACACCTTTGTTGGCAAAGTAAAGTCTCTGCTTTTGAATATGCTATCTAGGTTGGTCATAACTTTCCTTCCATGGAGTAAGTGTCTTTTAATTTCATGGCTACAATCACCATCTGCAGTGATTTTGGAGCCCCCCCAAATAAGGTCTGACACTGTTTCCATTGTTTCCCCATCTATTTCCCATGAAGTGATTTTGGAGCCCCCCAAATATAAAATCTGTTACTGTTTCCATTGTTTCCCTACCTATTTGCCATGAAGTGATGGGACTGGATGCCAGGATCTTAGTTTTTTGAATGTTGAGTTTTAAACCAACTTTTCACTCTCCTCTTCCACCTTCTCAAGAGGCTCTTTAGTTCCTCTTCATTTTCTGCCTTAAGGGTGGTGTCATCTGCATATCTGATGTTATCGATATTTCTCCCAGCAGTCTTGATTCCAGCTTGTGCTTCTTCCAGTCCAGCATTTTGCACGAGGTACTCTGCATATAGGTTAAATAAATATACAGCCTTGAACACAAGGCCTTCTTGCCTTCAAAGCTAGAAGTTCTGGGGACTCATCTTAGTGCAGACCCCTCCCACCTGCACCCCCCCACCCCCACCCCACCGGCTGTGGAACCTAAAGTGGAGCTCAGACCTCTCACTGTTTGGGGAGGGTCTCTGTGACTGTGATAGTCTTCCTGTTTGTAGGTAGCCAAGCAGGGGTGTGGGCCTTGATTATATCTCCACCTCACCCCTGTCTCATTATGGTTCCTTCTTTATGTTTTCAGTTGTGGAAAATCTTTTCTGCTAGTGTTTAGTTCATTGTCACAGACAGTTTCTCTGTAAGTAATCATAATTTTGGTTTGTTTGCAGGAGGGGGTGAGTTCAGTATCTTCCTTTTCTGCCATCTTGGTACCCTCTAGTGACTTATAAAAATATGACTATCTCTAGATGTTCTTTAAAAATATACAGTACTATATTGAGTTGGCCAAAAAGTTCATTTGTTGTTTTCCATAAAATGTTATGGAAAACTCTGAATGAACTTTCTGGCCAACCCAATATTTAATGTTACTAGAACTTAAAACAGAGAAGGCAATGGCACCCCACTCTAGTACTCTTGCCTGGAAAATCCCATGGATGGAGGAGCCTGGTAGGCTGCAGTCCATGGGGTTGCTCAGAGTTGGACACGACTGAGTGACTTCACGTTCACTTTCCACTTTCATGCATTGGAGAATGAAATGGCTACCCACTCCAGTGTTCTTGCCTGGAGAATCCCGGGGACGGGGGAGCCTGGTGGGCTGCTGTCTCTGGGGTCACACAGAGTTGGACACGACTGAAGCGATTTAGCAGCAGCAGCAGAACTTAAAACATAACTGAAGCAAAACTGAAGGAACTGTGAACTTCAGACATTAAAAAAGATAAACAAAATTATTTCCTAGAAGATCCTTCAAAAATAGAAAAGAAAGATTTTGAAAAATTTCAGAGTTGATAATCATTTTTTTTTAAAGGTATGTTTAAAATTTTGAGTTTGTTTCAAAGTTTCAAGTTCAGTTTGGTGACTCTCTTCTTTGAAAGATGACACATTGATGGATTTCCCTCTTGTCTTCTTAGAGTTGTCAGTTGTAGTATGAATTTTACCTTGAAAAGAAAGTGAAAGCGGCTCAGTCGTGTCTGACTCTCTGCAACTCCATGGACTATACAGACCATGGAATTCTCCAGGTCAGAATACTGGAGTGGGTAGCCCTTCCCCTCCTCCAGGGGGTCTTCCCAACCCAGGGATCGAACCCCGGTCTCCCGCATTGCAGGCAGATTCTTTACCAGCTGAGCCACAAGGGAAGCCCAAGAATACTGGAATGCGTGGCCTATCCCTTCTCTAGCATATCTTCCCGATCCAGGAATGGAACTGGGGTCTCCTGCATTGCAGGCAGATTCTATACCTGAAACTGAGCTATGAGGGGAGCTTTTTACATTATCCAGTTTTAATTAAAGTCATAATTTGTTCTGCTACTGTAATTCCCTTGATTGGTTGCCCTTTGTTCTAGGTTTAGATGGGTTCTCTGCTCAGCCCTAGTTCTTTTACTCCAATCTGTAAATTCCTGAGTTTATAATTATTATTGCTGTTATTATTGTTTTCTATAAATTGAAAGGATTTAATTACGAATAGTTACTTTTTCCCCCGTAAAAAGTCCATATGTTCTGTATTTTCTTCAGTACTTAACGTTTCAGAATGGCTGCTTCTTGCCTTTACAGAGATAATCTGGAAGAGTGTCAGATTCTAGGTTCACTTTTTCTTTCTTTTGGAACTCTGAGATGTGAATACCTTTTATTCTGGCTCTGAATGTAGCTGCAGAGAAGCCAGAGTCTGGGCAGATTTTCCCATTGTGTGTCATTTTGCTCTTTCTGCTGAGATGTGTCAGGATTTCTCTCTTAACTTTGAAGTTTTATAATTTAATTAGGATGTGATATGTCTCTGTGTTGAGGTTTTTATATCAAAATTTGCTAACATACATTATGCTCTTTTAAAAATTTTTCTCAGGTTCAGTTATTTTTAATACAGGGAAAATTTCATGTATTATTTCTTTGAATACATGTTTTGTTCCATACGTTGTGCTTTGTATTATTTGTTGTGTTTTCTTCTTTAGGAATTCCAATTATACCTCACAAATTGTCTCCTTTTTATAGTCAATTTGTCTTCCTAATAACTTTCTTTGTTTTTTAAAATACATATTCATTTTAATCACCCTAAATCTTTCCTCTAGTTCTGTAATTATATTATCAACAGCGTCTATTCTATTCCTCTGTAATAATACTTATGGGTTCTAATTTTGTTTTCTAATATCTATTTCCATCTCATTCTCTATTTTTATCATCTGATCTTTTAATTTTAACTTTACTTGATTCAAGTTTCTATTAAGTTTTCTCTCATTTCAAGCGATCGTGGGCTTGCTCTTCTGACCCTTTAGTGATGCCCGTATCTAGTTTAGGCTCCTCTGGGGTCTTGTGCTGTGTTCTCACGCCCTTGCTTTCTCTTTTGTGCTTTCATGGCTTCTGTGCTGAGGCATTTCATCTTGGTCACACACAGCATCTTCACTGCTCTGACCACTGTACCTGAGACCCGTGGGTTTTCCCCTTTAGCTGCAAATGGTATCTGCATCTTTCCTTTCCACCCACTGCCTGAGGTGATGACGTGGCAGGTGAGGGCATCTCTGGGTGATAGTCAGGCTTTGTCAGAATAGCTGGGCTCTGCTCCCCCTTCTGCGGCGTGTATGGAACAGTCTGGGGTTTACTGCGCCTGACCCAACAGTGGAACATTTCATGCTGCCCAGGAATCCTTTGCTTCCTTACCTTGGGCCATTTCTCTGAGCAAACTGGGTGGCGAGATGCACGGCCTGACCTCTGGGGCCACCCCTAGGTGCAGTGCAGTAGGTCTCCACTTTCGTCTGGCATCACCATGCTGAGTGGAGCCTTCCCATGGACCAGATCCAGACCTTCCCCTACCCTGTCAGCTGGTTTAGAGGTCGCACCCCATGCCCAGTGAGTCCATAGGTGTGAGTCGAGGGAGATGCGCTGACTCAGCGTAAGACTGTGACGGTTGTGTTTGGCTCACCACTTTGTACAGCTTGCCTGTGTTTAATACCCTTTTGTGTCTGACCCTGGATGCCCCCAGCATGATGTGTGGCTGGTGCCCAACTTGCTTGACTCGCTGCCTCAGAGAACACCCAGTGTGGTGTGGGCAGCTTGTGTGGCAGTCACCTGATGCTCTCTGATCAGAGGCCGAGTTTCTGTGTGGCTCATGTTCCAGGAGCTGACTTTTGAATAAAGGGTGTTTGTTTGCAGCAGACAGCATGGCTTTTTCCACACCTTGGGGGCCTGTGCTGTAGCTCCTGGTGGGACTGTGCTGCTGTGAAATACCACGGATACAGCTGGCATCCTGGGATCTGCTGAACCAACTGGCAGAGACGACTGCCCTATCTCCTGAGACTCTGGCAGAGCATTCTCCTACTCCAGATCCTACTTAAAAATCACTTGTCAAGTGGATCAGAGCAGCATTCTGAGTGCAGCACATGCTGCTTCAGAACCTGAAAAGGCTTTCCAAGCATGGTGCTTATGTTAGTGGTTGAAGAGGTGAGGTGTGCAAACGTACCTGAGACCGCTGGGCCAATGTGACAGACCCTGGAATCTTGGTCGTTTATCTTCCATCTTCTTCAGGACAGTTGTGGACTATCGTGATGTTTTGTGAGATGTCCAGATGTTCAAGGTTACCTTGAACAGAGAACAGGAGAACCGACACAGCCTTTGGGGAAAGACTGTGGATGTGCGCTGTCATCTGCCCAGCTCAGTCGCTCAGTCATGTCCGACTCTGTGACCCCATGTCGTCTACCAACCCCAGGTGAATGAATGGGATCCTGGCTCTTCTTCCTGATGGGGATTTTAAAAAACCCCACAATATTGTAAAGTAGTTAGCCTCCAATTAAAAGTAAAAAAAATTCAATAAATTTATTAGCTCAATATCTGCATCCTACAGAGCAGAGGCTCTGTTGCTCTGTTCTAGATAGAGACAAAGATTTGGCACAGAAACTGTAATTGGGGTGAAGCTCAGGTAAGTCTGAAGTGGTTCATCACCATGATTCACTGTGGATTGTGCAAGTTCTGGGGGATGCAGCGGGCCCCCAACTTTTACATTCTTTAAGTTTTTGAGAATAGCACTCATTTCTGCCTTTGCCCCCAGGATGTGGTATTGTTTTTGGTTGGTTGAGTCAGGGGATCAGGGACAATTTCAGGGCCTGGCATTTGGCATTTCCTACCTTGCTAGCTGCTAAACACGCCCATCTGATTACTCATTCAGAAGGCTGAGGAAATGACCGCTTGGTGGGTCTGTGGACCCACCACAAGAAAGAGTCCATTTATTGACGCTCCAGTACTTCGGCCACCTGATATGAAGAGCTGGCTCGTTGGAAAAGACCCTGATGCTGGGGAAGGTTGAAGGCAATGGGAGAAGGGAGTGGCAGAAGATGAGATGGCTAGTTAGCGTCACTGACTCGACGGACATGAATCTGAGCAAACTGAGTGGAAGACAGAGGAGCCTGGTGTGCTATAGTCCATGAGGTCACAGAGTTGGACACGACTTAGCGGCCGAACAACAGCAACACTTTACCCTACTGAGGGATGGGAGTGGCCGTGCTCCAGTACTAAAGTCAGCTCAGACTATGTCCAACAGCGCCCTTAAGAGGCGGCTTTCTCCCTTCCCCAGTGCCCTGTCACCCAGAACTGGAGTAATGCTATTGTTTAAACTTCCTGTGGCATTTCATTGCAGCATTCCTCAGCTGACGGGTTCTGGGTTCCCTAATTCCTCAGCTGACGGGTTCTGGGTTTGAGAACTGCTGCAGCACTGGGCTGCCCGTTGGTGTGATTTATCTCTATCTTCTGCTCATTTTCATCCATCTTTGCCCAACACCTTTGTCAGCCACTGATACGTCTTTCTCCTATGATGGTCTGTTGGGAATCACCACAAGCCCTTGTAGGTCAAAGTCACCTGGTTGCCATCCTACCCTCGCTTTCTACCTTGCCTCTGATGATTGAATGTTACTGTACGATCTGCTGTTCTCAAATCCTTCTGTCCTCAGTGACTCTGTGGTGCCAAAGCCATTAAAAGATCCACCATCAGCCTCGCTTCCAGAAGCCTTACTGAACTTCTTAACGAAGCCCGTACCTCCCCACCCACCCCAACCCCTCTTTCCCTGCTCCTTAGTGAAGGCAGTTTCCTATGGATTTTCTCAACAGATGTGGTCATATGGTGAGAAATCAGATCTTATCGACAGATCCATTCCAACTTGCCCACTTCTCTGAGATCAAAGATCTGAAGCCCTTGTTTAACAAGGCTGCTCTTATATTTTCATATTACATTTAAGATGAGAATTTTTTTTCTCAAGATTCTAGAGGCCATTCCAGAAGTTACTAAGACTGGCTCTCAGAACCTGATGAAGTATCAGAACCTCATCCAGCTTCATATTCTGTGTCCCTTCCCCACCTACCCTTGGTTCAGTACCATTGGGATCCCCTTTCAGGTAAGCCTTTCTAGTTCCTGTGGGCTCTCATAGGTCAGGTCCTTCTGCTCTGTTGGTGAATAATTCCCTTTCCAAGCAGGGTCTGCTTGGGTTATTGTTCTAGCGCCTAGAAGGGGGCAAGGGAATAGGTCTTGAGGAGGGAAGATGTTGTCTTGCAAAGGTTTGTGACCATGGGGTCTCTGACTAGAGTTCAGATAAGAGGATCTTCCATCTTCCTGAAAGTGGACTATTGAAGGCAGAGGGTCCAGGGGAGTCCAAGAGTTCACTGTTCTGAAGTATCCACTCAGACGTCTCTATCCCAGGTCTTGGGGGCCCAGGTATTTTCTATCTAGGCCTTGATTTTGGCTTAGGAGACCTCAGTCCTCTCTGGAGATTTGCCGCTCCCACAGTCAGGTCCTCGGTCACACCATAAGCACGGTCTGCTTTCCAGCGAGGAAGGATGATCTGTCTAGACATTGCCAGAGGCCTTCCTCTGCCATGCCATGCCTCACCCTGGGTAATTAATCAGCAGGCACCCGTAGCATTTAGCAGCATCCAACCAACTGTACAGATCTTATAATTGCTACATTCTATAGCATGCGCACACATGCACGCACACGCACACACGCACACACACACACACACACACACACACACACACACACAGACATGGGGCTTCCCAGGTGACGCTAGTGGTAAAGAACCCACCTACCAGTGCAGGAGACATGAGAGATGTGAGTTCGACCCCTGTGTTGGGAGCATCCCCTGCCTGTAGGAGGGCATGGCAACTCAGTCCAGGATTCTTGCCTGGAGAATCCCATGGACAGAGGAGCCTGGCAGGCTACAGTCCATGGGGTTGCAAAGAGTTGGACACAACTGAAGCGACTTAGACCACACACACTATGTATCTCAGATTCTACACCTATTAGTACCCTAATGAGTCCCTTTCCACCTAATGGCAGTTAGGTGGACGTTTTCCCAGCCGTCCTTCCTCGGTTAAGGGCACGGCTCCGGCTCGCGGGTTCCCGCGGCAGTGCTCAGGCGCACCCTGCCTCCTCTGCGGCCTTCTCAGTCATCTACCCCAACTCGTGGCTTCGGCTGCTGGAAGTCTGCCACTTTGTGTGTGTGTGACAGCCGACTGCCGCTTTATGGTCACAGTTCCTCTCTTGCCCCACATTTGAATTATATTTTGCCTATCACAATGGTATGTGTTTGAAGCAGGTCAGGTTTCAAACAGGAATTTACAACTCAATCCTGAGTGAAGACTCAGCCAGTCTACATTTTAAAGTAGTTGCTATCTCTTAAGTACATAAGTTTTAATCATGCTTTTTTGGTTATGTGGCTTTGCTGATATACGATGGTTGATTTATTATATTTTTGAAAATCTACAATGTGTCAGACATGGTGTTATGTACTTTACAAAGATCGTTTCATTTAATCCTAGCCCCATATAATCTTCACTTTATTTTCCAGATGAGAAAATGGAGATTCAAAAGGTAAGCAAGAAAATAGCAGACAGTGAGTGGAGACAAGGTTAACCTGGATCCTGTGAACCCCCAGGACAGTGGACACTGTCCACTGTCTCCCTTTCATTCAGCCACCCATTCATTCCAATACCCAGTGATCAGCTCAGTGCCTGATATTTTCAACTGTGTTGGTGATTCACTGCCAGGATAGTGAGGTGAGGTGAGGTGAAGTCGCTCATTCGTGTCCGACTCTTTGTGACCCCGTGGACTGTAACCTACTAGGCTTCTCTGTCCATGGGATTCTCCAGGCAAGAATACTGGAGTGGATTGCCAAAGTGGAGCCCTGGAATTTGTGAGAATTTCTGTAAGTTGGCTGAGGAGCCAGGAGATGCCTTTCATCCCATGGACACTTGTGCAAATTAATTTAATGCTCCCTCTCTCAAGCCCCGGGAATGCTTTGGTGGAGTTCAGTCAGTGTTTGCATTGAGTCATAACAAGGCCTGTATTTGATTTTCAGCAAATATTGACTGAGGTCCCACAGAGAGCTCTCAGGGAGAAATTAGAGGGGACTACCTCCTAATAATAGGATTTGTATACATAATTTTTCAAGTGAGACTCACGAACCTGGAGCTATTGGGGATAGAGTTCTGACACAGTGGTGGGACTTGTAACCCCTTGGAGAGGAGATTTTCCCCTGCAACGATTTGGCAAAGGAGTGCTTGCCAAGCACTCACCTTGTTACCAGTGGGTGGTGGAGCAGGCTGGAAGGACCATGGTTTTACACAGGAGGAAGCCGAAGCCCAGAAGTAATTCATCCTTTACCCAAAGCCCCAGAGAGAGTGCTTGCCTCCGTGTCACTGGTTTCTTGGTCAGTGACTCTTCTGACTGTCCTGAGAATATAAGCTTGACTATAAGAGGATTCCTAGCCTGAGGCCAGCCTGTCTTTAGGGAGGAGGGTGGGGCTCTGGGGTAGGCCAGGGCAGTGTTGGGCTGCAGCTGGAACCCTAAGGCTTGTTTCAGGAATGGGAATGAGTGCAGGGCTGCCAGGGCTCAGTGTGTCGGCTGGTTGGCTTTGGGGGAGGACTGAAAATGCAGCTCCATCTCCAGTTTCTAAAGTAGACTGTGGGGGTCAAAACAGGTTTTGAGGTTTATTGACGTGTGGTCTTTATAATCAAGTAAAGAGAGGGATCAGTTTCCTCAACTGGATGGAGACTTTCCTTTTGGGCAGGTGGAAGAGGTGCCTTTGAGACAGATTGGGACCTGGGACCCTTTGAGGCAGTGCTTGCATCTTGACATATGTCACCTCAAGCCAAAAAATACAAAGAAACTCTAAAGGGCTAAAAATAACTGTGCATGCACAGTTGGGCAAATTCTGGACAACAATTTACAAAAAGACCAATCCTGCGGCCACCCCCCTCCCCGCCCCCTGAAACTGCCACTTCTGAAGAGCTGGGAGCAAAACCAGGGTGTCTGCCCATGACCCTTGCACACAGCACCACCAAAGCAAACCACTTAAGCCCTGCCCTGGTCTGACCCTTGACTCATCTACACTCACCCTGTATAAGGAACCAGCTCATACCTTCTCAGAGAGTGAGCAGGGGAAACTTTTCTTCTTCCTGTGGCCCATGAGACCCAGGGAAGCCTTGCCTGAATTTTTGACTGGCTTCTTATCAATTCCTATTGGTTAGGGAAGACCAAGAACCCTGGTCAGTATCTCTTTTGCTCATGTCTAGGCACCCATTTGGAGAAGGCAATGGCACCCCACTCCAGTACTCTTGCCTGGAAAATCCCATGGATGGAGGAGCCTGGTAGGCTGCAGTCCATGGGGTCTCTAAGAATTGGACACGACTGAGTGACTTCACTTTCACTTTTCACTTTCATGCATTGGAGAAGGAAGTGGCAACCCACTCCAGTGTTCTTTCCTGGAGAATCCCAGAGACGGGGGAGCCTGGTGGGCTGCTGTCTATGGGTTCGCACAGAGTCAGACACGACCGAAGTCACTTAGCAGCAGCAGGTACCCATTCCTCAGTAGGTGAGGATAACCCTGAACCCAAAGACCCTAACTTCACTCATGGCCCAGGTGAGAGCCTCCTGGGGCTGTTCCAGAGATGGCTTTGCTGATGGGTGTCCTGGCATGGCGCTTTGTGACAAGGCCCGGGCTAAGCTTTGACCACGTCATGGCTGGTCCTATAAAGTGAGCATGCTGCAGAGACATGGCAATGGACAGGTGGCAGGCTGAAAGAATTTTAAAACCAGGCAGGCCGGGGCATAAACTTACTCTGCCACTCACTAGCTCTGTGAGTTTGGGCAAGTTCCTTAACTTCTCTGAGTCTCCATCTCTTTAATTATAGAAGGAGCACATAACAGTGTTGGTTTCATAGTGTAGCTGCAAAGATAAACTGAAAGAACAAATGTGAAATTCTCACCCTCAAGTCCAACACAAAAGAAGTGCCCAATAAACATCAGTGGCTTGAATTGCTATTTTCACTCGCGGGCTTCTCTAAGGTTGGATATCATGGCATGACTATCACATCTTCTCTCTCTTGCTTGTCTAAGAGGGGGCACTCTCTCTCTGTGGATTCTGCTATCTCTTTGCTGGGGCCATCTCAGGAGAGAGGGCTCTTAAGATAGTACCTGGGAGAGTATTGGTTTGCCCACTTCCCTTTCACTGCCATGGAGCAGACCTCTCTGAATAAGCACTTACCCCTCAGGCATGCTGCCTACTTTATTGTTTGTGGATGCCATCTTTTTCTCATTAGTTGTCATTATAAGATGCTTAAAGGGGGCATGTACTGGGAAGTGTGGCAAAATCATTGTCAATGACTGTGTTCATACCCTGTGACGCTTTATGCCTATGACTGTGTAGCCATGATCCAGGCATTTCAGAGATCACACAGGGAACAGACATGGTGGGGGTTACTGAGTTCTTAGGTCAAACTGATTTACCCAGGGGTCATCCACAAGAGCTTCCCTGGTGGCTCAGCTGGTAAAGAATCCGCCTGCAATGCGGGAGATCTGAGTTCAGTCCCTGGGTTGGGAAGATTCCCTGGAGAAGGGCAAGGCTACCCACTCCAGTATTCTGGCCTGGAGAATTCCATGGGCTATATAGTCCATGGGGTCGCCAAGAGTCGGACACGACTGAGTGGCTTTCACTCACATCCGTGGGGAAGCATGACAAACAGAAGGCTTCTGGAGCTGGAGGCAAGGCAGCAGAGGAGATCACCAGCCATCGGCCGCCACTCTGTGGCAGAGCACTGACCATGTCTGAGAAGCCGGCTCGCCTGGGACTTGACTCTGACACCAAGAGATGACACAGTTCAGCATGGATCCCTGGGGCTAAGTCAAACATTGGGCCACCCCTCGATCACGTGGAAGATACAGGGTCAGATCTGGTTTCCTATATAAGACTCCCTGAGAAAGCTGACTTGGGTCTTGGTAATGACTGCGTGTCCAGGACTGGATCATAATGCCCTGCAGCTATGGTTTGTCATGTCAGAGATTTTTAAGAAAATGGGGGGTGGGCTGTGGTGGGGGTGCCGGGGCTTCTGCCATAAAACATATTGTACCTGTGGACCAAGAGGTGATGGGTTATCTCTGTTGTTGTCCTGTCCGACTGTGGCCACATTAGCAGGCTCCGATTTGGAGAGGCTGGGTGTTGAGAAGGTTGGAGAGGAAGAGGCCAGCTGTGCGTGCTGAAGATACTCCCCAAACCTCCCCGGGAGTTTTGTGGAATCCATCTTTAGATGCTCAGGGAGGACCAGAACCTTGGGGATTCCAGTCCAGCTGCAGTCTGCTGTCCACAGGGGAAGCCCAGTTTCCAGAGGCATCAGGACTGGCACACAGAGATTGGTACCAGACTATCTTCAGTGGGGTGTCCCACTGAGAGCATCTGTGCAGTATCTCAGGAGGTGGTGGGCACAGGCTTTGTCCTTGACTGGGCCTTCTGACTTGGCCGCATTCTGTGTTTGGTCACCTGGCACCGGGGCATTTTGAAACGCCACCTTAGGGGTGGAAAACAGCGGCCCAGAGCTCGGAGGCTGAGGGGCGTCAGATCCAGCTGCCCCCAGTGTACTGATGGAACGGTCAGCCAGCCTGGAGTGGGAGGGGGCGGGAGAGAACTGAGGTCCGTGGGTAGCTGAGCAGGCTTCTGCGAAGGCCCGCATGCCTATGTCTGACCCTGTCGAGGGGACCTGTGTCCTTCATCCCTCCAGGGTCATGGCTGGTCCTCATGGCTCCTTCTTTCCACGGTTAGCTGCTCTGGAGACAGAACCGTTTCTTGGAGTCTGAGGGAGAAGGTGCTATCAACAGAGATGGACGCTCTCACTGAAGGGTGCGCCAGGATATGATTTTCAGAGTATGCATTCAGAAAATGTGTTAAGTCAAAGAAGGATGAGTAGAGAGACCAGACACACAGAAAAACTCCTCATCCTGTGTGCAGATTCTGGGTTCATGGGGACCTTGAGGAGAGGAGAGGTGTCTCTAAGGCAGGGGCATAGCTCTGGCAAGTCACACCTCCGCCCCATCCCCACCATCAAGTATGGGGGTGAGTCTGTGTTTTGCAAGAGAGCTTTTCAGCTATGGCCACAAGGTTCACTGAAAATAGGAGTTGCTCTGTAACGCTTGTTTAAATGAAATTAAATGAATGTGTGAGTGAACGAATGAATCTGAGATTATGTAATCCATTTATTCCACAAAAACAGACTGACTGTTACAGGTAGCATCCAAGTCCCTGTGCCAAAGGGGTCCAGACCCCTGCACTGTGAGGAGGCCAGGGCATGATTCTCCCACACACTCTTCGGTCCTTCTGCAGCTGCCTTTCTGGAATTGGCAGAGTAACTGAGGAGCTCTCTGCAGTCTAACGGGGCCTGCATGCACTTACTCTATTGCTACTTTCTTGGGCTGACGACTGTTTTCTTACTTTGGGTAAACTCCCTGGCTGAAATTGCTGCCAGCAGGTGGTTGGAGCCATCACCGACATAGAACCAGCACAAATGAGGACACAGTCACTGCCTGGGAAGGGACAGGACTGAAGTGTCTGTCTGGAGAAGGACGGCCTGGCTAAGATGAGCTCTCCAGGGAGGGCCATCGTCTGTCCTTAGGAAGCGTGAACTATACAGGGTCAGGCTTCAGGGCAAGGCTTGCTGCTTCGTACTGCCCCGGCCTTCCTAAACTTCTCATGGAACTGCAGGGTTGCTTGGAGGCCTCTTGGAAGTTAAAATGGAGCCTTATAGAGATAGTTGGTGAACATTTAAAGCTAGGAGGCCATGTGGGGTCTAATTCCACTCTTCATGTAATAAATGAAACTGTCTACCATTTACTGAGCACTGATGGTAAGGTAGGCTGAGAACTTTGCAAGCTTTGTCTCATTTAATTCCTTCAGTGACCCTATGACAGACACTGCTACTAGCTCCATTGTTATAGATGAGGAAGCTGAGGCATAGGGAGGTTCAGGAGCGGCAGAGCCAGAGACCTTCAATCCATACCTGTGGATCCCAAAGTTGTATGCAGAACCTGGACATTCGGCTCTTGAGGAGCCTGCTTTCCTTCCCCTCCCCTCCACGCACTAGCGGAAGAGGGCAGAGACATGGCAGAATCAACATGGAACTCCAGAATACTGGGATGTTCACCCCATGTGTAGACAGGGAGTTTCAGGTCGCTGTGTCCAGCCTTCTGCAGGTTTGCAGTCTTGTTCAGAGTGGGGATTCTTGTGCCTTGCCTTCCCACCCTGAACCTCAGTGGGACATGAACCTCAAAGCAGGACATGAGCAGGGCAGCAGATCCCTGGGGAGCCTCAGTTACAAGCCACCGCCCCCCTGCCCCCGCCAGAATCTCCAGTGGTGCAGCCAAGGAATCAGCCATTTTACAAGCTCCTCGGTGGGAGAAGAGTCACAATGTACTTATTTGACAAAGTCCTTGCTTCAAGGATTTATGAAGAACGCCTGTAAGTCAAGGAGAGAAAGACAATTCAGTAAGAAAGTGGGCAAAAGAATTGAACAGATACTTCATAAAAGAAGATGTATGAATGGCCAATAAGTACAAAAACAGATGTTCAGCATCATCAGCTGTCAGAGAAATGCAAAATTAGATAACAGTGAGATGTAACTTCACACCGCCAGAATGGCTAAAGCTAAAAAGACTGGCAATAACAAGTGCTGGTGAAGAGGCAGAGTCACTGGACTCATAGACTGTGCGTGGAAACATGCAGCCATTTTGGAAAACTACTGGGCCTTGTCCCATAAAACTGAGCATCTACTCACCTTCTGAGCCATCATTTGCACTCTGGCTATATATCAAGAAATATGGATGGCTTATGTGCACGGAAAAGACAGAAATATGAATGTTCATTGAAGTTTTATTCATGATAAACCAAACTGGAAAATCACACAGGTGCTTATCAATAGATGCACAGATAAACAAATTGAGTCCAGCCACACAATGAAGTACAACTCAGCAGTAAAATAGGAAACTGGTGGTGTGTGCATCAGCACAGACAGATCTCACAGACATTACCCTGTGCAAAAAAGAGAAGAAGCCATTTAAATGCAATTACCTAGAGGAGGAAATGGCAACCCACTCCAGTATTCTTGCCTGGAGAATCCCCATGGACAGAGGAGTCTGGCAGGCTACAGTCCATGGGGTCACAAAGAGCCGGACACGACTGAGCGACGAAGCACGAACATGAATGCAATTAAAAAACTAATCGACGGTGATAAAAGAATAATGGTTACTTTGGCAGGGAGCTGTATGGAACTTCAGGGTACTAGAAATGTTCTATATCTCAATCTGAATTGTGGTGACACAGTGTATGCATGGGTTAAAATTGAGTTGGACACTTGAAATACTTTACTGTATGTATATTATACCTCAAAAAAAAATTTAACAAACAAAATCCTAGTGGGAGAAGGATTGGGTCTTCCTGTGGCCTTTCTGTAATGAACGGGAGTCACCCCACCCCGTGGATGTCCCCAGTCCCACTCAAGCCTCTGGAGCTCTCTATTCCCAGTGCGTGCCAGCAGCCCTCTCCTCATTCCCCGGCCAGAACCCCGCAGGTCCTTGGTTTCAGCTATTGGTCTGGCAGCATGGCCTGTGGCATCAGTCTGGTAGTAGGAGGGAACTCTGGCCCAAACCACTGTCCAGGGGATTCCAAAAACCTGGAGCTTCCTGTATGGCGGCCTCTCTGCCTGGGGTGATGCTGGGCGCAGTCTGCCAGGCTCCGGGCTCCTCATCACAATACTCAGAGGGAAAGTCATTGGCCTGGTGTTTATTTCTCTTCTTCCGCAGACCAGGTGAGTCCAGACCCTTGGGCCAGTGCATGGCCCTCTGGAGTCACGTTGCACTCCTCCCAGCAGGTCGCAAGTAGCAGAGAGAGCACTTGGCCAGGCTCCGGAGCCTTCCAGGGCCGCTGGCCATTTTCATCCAGGTGGCAGGGGTCTGCAAGCCATCTGGGCCCTTCAGAACCAGGACCCATCCTGATGTAGCACCCAGCATGTACTTTCTTGACTTCAGCCTCCTGAGCTCCTGTGAGGGGCAGTCAGGATAGGAATAAGCGCATCCATCTTCGCACAAGGAAACTGAGGCCTGGGGGGGATGATCCAATGTCATATAGCTGTTTAGTGGCAAGACGGGACCAGGCACGGTCTCTAATCCTAGGGGGGCACCCTGCTGGCCTCCTCCCTCCCCATTCTGCAGGCTGGGGCAGCCTGTCTCCTGCAAGAGCACAGCCTGTAGATCTCTGCAGTCAGGAGGGAAGGTTCCCCCATGGTCTACCCACCTGATCATCCCTGTTGCTAAATGGAGGGGCCAGCAGAGATGGAGCTAGCCTCTTAGTGAAGCCTCAGAATCAAAGAGAACCTTCAGAAGGAGCAGGAGGGCAAGTCAGACTCAGAACAAATCTGATTTTCTCCTCTTTCAGAAATTTTGCAATTCTGGCTCTGGCTCTCACCCAGGGAGTAAGGAGGACAGAGCGCCTGGAGGAGCTGGACAGGGTACCCTTCCCCACAGGGCCTGCTCAGTCCCTGAGGGCCAGCCCTGCGGTTCCTTCCTCCCTGGAGCACCCAGTGGAGGAAATGCTTTCCCATATATCCATGCGATTTCAGGACACGTAGAAGGTGATTCTTGCCCCCAGTTTACAGGCGGGAAATCTGAGGCTGCAGAGACTTGCAAGGCCCCCCATGGGGTTCCTGCTTAGGATTCACCGTTGCTTCCCTTTAGGGTTGATGGAAAGGAGGCCGAGGCATTTTCTTGCTCCTGCTGAGCTTGGGTAGAGGTGGCCCAGCAGCGCTGCTTCATCCCCTGTGCCCTGGGGTCCCCCTCGTCTTCCTGGGCACTGAGCTGGGAGCCCAGCTGAGGTCCTCAGGTCTCCATGTGTGGCATTGGGTTGGGGAGTGGAGTGTTCCTTTCTTCCTGTGTGGATGAAGGTGGGGCTGAAGCTTGGGTAAGTGACTCTGCCTCCTGATATGGGACCCAACAAGGGAAAGGCACCCCTGGGACAGTAGGCCTGAGGGGGTCCAAGGTGACCTTGAATCTGGCCTGAGCCCACAGTCCCTGCCCTGTGAGAAGTCCCCACAAAGCGCCTTCCCTCCCCAGGGCTCCCTGACCTCAGCAGTACCTGGCTTCTTTGCCTGGGCCCCTCTAACTCCCAAAGGCTCAATCTGCTGCAGATCCACAGGGCCTCGCTTGGGGCCTGTTAGAGGCTGCCCTGGGTGGAAACTGTCTTATGCATCCAGGTCCCCCTGTCTCAGATGCATATGTGTATGTGTGCTCAGAAATATTCATGGAGAGAAGGCACGAAGATTCGTTGAACACTCAGTGAGTGCCTTGTGTTTATCCTGATCGTCAGTTTTAATCTCTGCTCCTTAGGAGTTGGTTATTTTCCCCATTTTGCAGATGGAGAAACCGAGGCTCAGAAAGGTTAAGTGGCTTGGCCAAAGTCATCACTGGTAGGTGAGGAAACCAAGACAAAAGCAGCTGTGCCCCTGCTCCCTGAGCTGGAGCTGGGCCTGTCACGAGCTCGGCCATTTCGTCTCTGGGCCACTTGCTATCAGGCAGCAGGCATTTGTCATTTCTGTCCATTCCTCCTTTGGGGTCCCCCTGTCTACTCTTCCTCACTGGACACTAATCTCAGGGCTTTGGGCACACATGGGAGAGAACAGATACTTTCTGCCTTCATAGAGGCTATGTTTTAATGAGGGAACAGGGCATAAACAAGGAATAAGATACCTAAGAAAGGTAATTCAGATGCTGGGGTATACCTTGAAAGAAATAAGATTCATGTGATGGAGAATAATGGTATTTTTGTGGTGGTGGTGACGGTGGTGGGGCTAGTGTAGATGAGGAAGTTAGGACAGGCCTTTCTGAGAAGGTGCCATTTCAGCTGAGACCGTCTTGATAGGAAGAGCTTGGGAAAAGAGTTCCAAGAAGATAGAACAGCACATGCAGGGGTCCTGGGGTGCCCCTGAGCTTGGAGATTTTGCAGCACAGAAAGACCAATATGGCTGGGCCATGTGACTGAGGGAGAGGGGGGGGGGGGGGGGGGGGCGGGGGGGGCTGAAGCAGAAAGGTAGTAGGAATCAGGTTACACTGGGCCTTTCGTTAAGTCATGTGCAGAGAGTAAATTTTGTTCTCCTTATCGTAGAAATCCACTGGAGGTTTTAAGCAGTGGAGAGGTACGGTTTGTTTGTCTCTATACAACATCATCCTGGCTACTGTGTGGGAACGCCTCGGAGGGGGCACTGGGAATGGGCTCTTGCAGTAGCCTCCATCATGGTTGCTGTGGTCTCAGAAAGAAACAAGGGTGACAGGGAGCCCGGCATGACAGTGGTGCTCTTGGAGAAAAGAGGACACATCCCCTTGTCTCTTTTTTTGCAGCTTTCCTTCCTCTCCTATCTTTCTTCCCTCCCAGCACCACTTCGGCCTGTCCTCCACACCCCTTCCCCACACGGTCATCGAGAACCAGCCACAGGGAGCCCGCCCCGAGTGTGGCTTTAACATCACACCCTTACCAAACAGGGATTGCTGCAGCGCAGCTCCTGACTAGCTGTGTAGCATGCTGTCGGAGGGAGACACTATTGAAATCACAATGGTGAAGCTGTGGTAATAACCTCCTCAATCAGCAAGCAAGGTTCTGGGCTCAATTTGGGTAGCAGCTTTATGTGGTAGTTTAATTCATTGTACACCAATTTCAGTTGTGCATTAATTACATGCGGCTGAATAGCAATTAACTAATCACCATGTCACTCCTTTCCCGTTAGGAACAACCTCATTAATTCCAGTCTGCAAGGCTGCTGGTGTCTTTTTGCCACCCCTCTGCACCCTCCCGCTCTCTTTCTGGCTGCTCTTGACTTATAATCAAATATAAAATTCATGCATTTTTAAATAAGTTCTCGGCTGTTTTTGCCACTGAAAAATTCATGGCATTACTCAGTCCCTTTAAATAATGTTTATTCATTATACATTTCTTGTCTAAGTTTGGTGCTGTCTGCTGATATACCGACAAGCTGTTGGCGCTGTCTTGAGGGGTGCTGGGGGCCCGTCTGGGCCATCCGGGGTGATGCAGGAAGGTCTTCCCGAGAGGCGCTGGTGGTTCCTGGCAGTCCCGGCAGCGGGGTGAATAGCCTTTCCCTCCTTGGGGTTTCACTGAGGCCAGTCTGCCTTGTGTTCTGCTTCACAGACACGTTTGTCGTTACCCACTTCTGTGCTCCTGCGGGTACCCCCCCCACTCCCCGCTAGTCACCTTCCTCCATTTCTGCTCGATGGTGGGCCTGGCCTTCAGGCCCCAGTTAAAAGCAGCTTCCTCCATATGCCCTCTCCACCCCATAGTTCTCCCACCCAGACTCTTGGTCTTCTTCCCTGGTGTGTGCGTTGTCGTTGTTGCACTTTTCACACTTCTGTCCACAATCTGCATTTTCATCCAGTGCTCATGTCCAGGCCCTGGAGGGAGCCCCATCTGTGATCAGAGTTGCTGCAGCACCCGGGGCCGTTACTTTACTTGCTTTGAATGACTCCTTGTGGGGCAGCCCTGCAGGAGTTCTTATTTCATTTCAGAGATGAAACTCAGGAGAGAAAGGCTTGTGCAAAGTCGTGACAAGTAAGTGGACACAGGAGGACAGGAGCGCGGGCCCCTGATTTCCGGTAACAGCTGTCGTGCCGCATCCCTGGAGGGCCACTCCTTTTGAGAAAGGAGACCCCTGCCAGAGGGCGAGGGACTTGCTCTTGTTTCCATTCAGTCAGTCAGCTCTGATTTCCAAATATATCTGAATATTTCCACTTCTCACCCCACCCCTGCCAGGCGCTGGTGTTTGCTGCTCCTTCTGTTCGGCTTTTCACTTCATCAGTTCCACGTCTTCATTTAGCTTCAGCTTAAATGCTACCTCCTCCAGGAAGCCCTCCCTCGCCTCTTCACCTAAAGGGCTCTGCAATCGCTCTGCTCCACATCAAGGGTTGTGATTGGCTTTGAAGCTGGGCAAACCTGAGTGTTCCTTTTCTCCCATATGACCTCAGTAGGCCCCTTAATTTCTAGCCTCAGTTTCCTCATATGTAAAATGGGTATAGTATCTGCTTCCTGACCATGTGGCTAGAAAGTCAGGTAACTGTGGCAAGTGCCAAGCCCGTAGGATGGGCTCCTGAGGGCTGGTTTCCTTTCCTGCCTCCCATGAACATCCTCTTCACCAGGAAGTATCAGTGCCCTGAAGCTGACCGGGCCCCCACCCCATCCCCTCCCAAACTGTGCTCAGTGCTGGCTAGTGTCATCCAGAAGAGGTGGGGGCACATAGCCACACTGTCACCCACATTTGCCCTCTAAGCTATGTCCAAGGGACTGACCCTGGGGATCCTTAAAATGTGTGTCCTTTGACCTTTCCCTGATTCGCACCAAACTCTCAGTCCCACCCTAATCTGTTCCTGACACCAGTCCAGCCCCATAACACTTCAGCGCTAAGGGAGATCTCAGCCAACGTCGGTCCAGCTGTCCTGACCTGGTCCTGACCTGCACACGGGGTCCTTCACGACCTGCGCCCGCCAGCCCAGCCTCCTGTGCCGTAAACACATCCTCTGCCATCCACCTGGCTCTAGTCCCCTGTGCCATCCCTCATGCTCACACCTTGATCGTGCTGACTCCTCTGGTGGGGTGCCCTTCCCTCCCTCTCTGAAAGCTCCCAGCTGCTCTTTGCTGCACTGTCCAGCAGGGACTCACAGGCCCCCTGTGGCCCAGGTCTGGCCAACCAGTGAGATGGGCCTGGGACCCGAGGCAGGTCATTCGGAGACCCTGTGTCTTGCCGGGTTTCCCCAGAAGCTGACGCAGAGGTGGGAAGGTTGGCGTTGGAGCTGTGGGAAGGGCTGGTGGGGAAGACGGGCAGGGAGCCTGTGCAGGCAGAGAGGCCAGGAAGCAGGTTGTTGCTGTGGGTGACTGGGGCTCAGTCCCGAATGGCCGGGAGATGCTGTGGAACAGGCCTCAGAGCAGTCCTGTCTGGAGGGCAGGGAGGCCGGGTGTTTACCCACCCCCTCCTGGGCATTACTGGGTGAAGGCTGCTCCTGGGCACATCCGATGCAGGGCGCCTCTGCTCTGTTCTGCGGGGGTGCTGGGCTCGCCCTCCCTGGGACCAGAGGTTGCCCTTGGGCTGAGACGTGGGGACTGGCATGGGCTGGCCGGTGGTGCCGAGTGAGGGGAGCGGGGTGTCCCCCGACTCCCGCACAGTGCCGTCCGCCCAGCACCGATCAAACCCATCACTTTACTTGTCCTTTCATCCTGCGACGCTGCCACTAGGCGCCTGCCTGTCTTTTCAGAGTGTGTTCTGGATTTCTTTCTCCCTCTATGAACCATTATTTGTTTATTTTTTAAACAACCAGCACTTCTAACACCAAATGTGTGGGGATTTTTTTCCCCCTACGCCAACCAGTTCTCCAACTCTCTGGATGCCAACTGGTGTCCTACGATTCCATTCAAGTGACCAGCAACCCAGTCAGGGCAGACCCCACAGGCAAAGGGCTCAGCCCCACAGACTGCCCGTCTCTTCAGGTGTCAGTCTCAAGGCCCAAGGCACCCACACTTCCAACCAGCTGGCTGTAAGCTGGGCGCTCCCGAGACCCTCTCCTTTGATTAGAAAATGTGCTGGACTGGCTCACAGAACTAGGGACACTGCTTTACTCACTGTTTCTGGTTTGTTTAAATGATGTGAATCAGGAAGAGCCAGATGGGAGAGACGCACCGGGTCAGGTGGGCGAGGAGCCCCGAGCGTCCGTGCTGTCTGAGCACACCGCCTCCCAGCATGCGGATGCATTCAGCAACCCAGACACTCTCTGAACCCCTTCCTTTGGGAGTTCTTACAGAGGTTTTATTATGTAGGCTCAATTGAGTAAATCGTTGCCCACTGGTAACTCGATCTCCAGCCCCTCTCCCCTCCCAGAAGGTGGGGGGACCGGACCTCCATTGGTCCCCAGAAAGTGGTCAGATCCCGAGTTTCCAAGAGTTCTAGGAACTCTGTGTCAGCAACTGTGAGCAAAGATCAAATATCTATTTCTTTTCGATATCACACACTCCTTCACCAGGTTAAGGTCCAGTCTGTTTTCCACTAAAGTGACTACTCTCCCTTAGGGTATTTACATTACTTTCAAAGCATACCCCTCAACAGTGGAATCCCAGACTGTGAGGGTGGGGTAAGGGCTTTTGGGGTCCCCAATCCTCCTGGGGAGTGGTGGTTTCAGCACAGCCGCCCCGATGAGCCTGTCCCCGCCCATAGGTGGATTCCTTTTATTTCTCTTGAGGTTGGGGTGGGGGCACGTAGCCTAAGTAACAGTAATTAGAGATAATGCAGTCATTTGCACAGTGAGCTGTACTATTGTTTTGTTTGGTGCTACATTTTGCCCTAACTCTAGAAAACGTAGAGCTAACTGTCCGCCCACCACCCCCAGTAAAAACCCAGACATTAAACCTCCTTCACAACTTGCCTTTTTACTAAAGATTAAAAATGTTACTTCTCTAATCTGTTTCTGAAATGGCTTTGGAAATGCCATCATCAAGACCAAAATGCACCAGGCGGTAGTTAGAAAAGCAAATACTGGCTGTTCATCTGCCTAAGATTGTCCACGATTATGCTGTCTGTGAATAGCACCCAGCCTATCCCTTGAGTCCTACTTGCATTTGGGAAATTGATTATGACTCTCTTACAAGTGTCATTAAAGCGACGGACATGGCCATCAGTTTGCTCTGCTTCTGCAGGCCAGAGCAGTCAAGGCTGTGAGTGTCTCTGTGTTGCTGGCAGGGGAGCTCTGTTCAAGGACGGGGAGCAGGAGAGGGGACAGAGGCAGCCTCAGAGGGCTGCTCCGGAGGGCCCTGTGAGCTTTGGGCTCTGCAGCCCGGGGCAAGGGCCCTGGCCTAGCCCCACATAGCTGTGTGAGAGCAACTTTCTCAACCGGCCTGAGCCTCGGTCTTCTCACCTGTAAACTAGGCACCAGAACGGCCCCTACCTGGCTGCCTTGTCTGAAGGTGCAGGGGCAGGGGCAGGTGAGGAAGTCAGCAGACTGCAGGGTAGGAGCTGCTGGCAAACCAGGGAGGGGAGTCAGTGGCCTGTGCCAGGGATGTGACCGTGCTCCCACCCCAGAGAGCCTCCTTGCTGCTGACCGTGCAGGATGAGCCCTCGTCAGTGTCTCAGAGTGCCGGGGGCCAGCGTGAGGAACTCCGCCCATGGCAAAGGTCACGAGGAAGGAGGCTTTGGCATACGCAAAGGCGGGATCGAGCCTCTGGAATCCCCCTGTTCCCAAGCATCTACCCCCAAAACCAGAGTCTACCTACTTTACTGTTTCCTGCTCTCTCCTATACCTCTGACTTTACTGGGGGCTGACCCCCATTACCTCTCGTGGAGAAGGAGTTAACTTACAGCTCCAAGTCAATAAAAATTCCTGGGCATGACAAGAGTGTTTCAACTTACGAACTCCTCTGAAGGTTATCTAGCCTGCCTGTACAGGTTCGTCCGGCCACATGTGATTGTTTACAGCCTCCCAATCGTGAGAGGCACGAGATGTTTTAGACTTACTAAAGGCAGATTCTTTTGGGAAGTTAGAAATTATTGGTATAGTGGGTTGGTTAGGAATTATATTGGTGAAGGGTTTTTCATTTGTTGTGCCAATAATTGCTGCTAATTCCCTGCCCTGGGTGTGACAAGGGTGTCTCAGGTCAAACCTCTCTGCTGACAGACTAGCTTGTGTGACAACCTCTCAACCATAAACAGCACAGAGAGTTTGGAGTATTTTGAAAGTCTTAATTAGCATAGGGCTTTTCTCATTGTTGAGTCAATGATTGCCACCAGGCCTCCATATCCTTAGGCACCTGGGAGTATATTAATCAATGTATTTGGAATATAGAAAAGGAAATATAGTAGTTTTTGATGTTAGCAATACTAGACTTTTTGAGTTAATGAATTTTCTCTTTTGTTATAGATCACTGTACTTTGTTATAAGTCTCTGTGTCCTTGCTATGTAAAAATGTAACTTTATCACTATCTTAAGACTAAATAGATCTTAAGGGGAACATTGGTGAAGGGTTTTCATTTGTTGGGCTGATGTTTGGTGCTAAATCTCCATATTCCCTGCCCTTATAATGAATATAACTATCATATAGGAGAAATAAGTATTAACCTTTAAGATTAATCATGTTAACCTTAGGTTAAATAAATTCCTTTCTTAGTTGTAACCCACTACACCATCACCCTATAGGAATGCAACTTTATCTGGTACCTTCAGAGGGTGACACCTGGTTTAAGAAAAAACACCCTCGGAAAAAATAAGTGTTTTGGTTATCAGAAAGAAAGGATCATAAAATGTCAGCAGGCCTCATGGCCATAAACCCCTAAGACCTTTATGTATACTTTTATGTGAAGCACCTGATTTTGATAAAAGTCAGGACTGCTGACCCCCGTGTGACTCTGTATTCATCCCTATGTGTAACAAAAGGTATATAAGCAAACCCCAAAATAAAGAAATCGGATCAGTTTCTGGAAAGACTGGTTCCCCCATGTCGTTCTTTCTTGCTCCCCATTTTTCTGGCTGAATTCCCATCTGGAGCGTGGGTGCTCACCACGTCTGCTTACTTGCTCCGGTTTTCAAGCCTACGTGAGAAGGAGCCCAAGGAGGGGCACCTTCCGATATTCAAGTGGCGCCGGTGGCCCAACGTAGATGGTGCAAATTCCTTGTCTTGGAATTTTATTGGTATCCCATGTAAACCAAGTTATTCAGCCTCTTTTTCTCCACTAATATTTCCTACTACACTATCCGTTTCCAATCTCTCTCTATATCTGTAATTAAATAAGTTTTTTCCTAGGACGCTGATTCCGTCTCCCCTTCAAATTACCCTGCCGCTATCTTGGGTGCCCCTAGGGATTGACTCTCCCTTCTGGGAGCCTCTTGTGCTGACTCCTCCCTCTGGCATGTTCTCTCTGCCAACTGTCTCCACCTGTCAAATCCTACCCATCCTTCAAGGCCAAACTCAAATGCCACATTCTAAGAGGCCTCGGGGCATGTAGGAGCCTGGGCTCTGAAGCCAGAATGCTTGGGTACAAATTCAGGTTCTACCAGTTACCACCTTGACCTTGGACAAGTCACTTAGCTTCCCTGTGCTTCTGTTTTCTTATTTATAAAATGAGACTGATAGTCAGAGGGTTGTTGTAAGGACTAAGTGAGTTAACACATGGAATGCACTTAGAACAGTCTCTGATGGAGAGAAGCTCTATATAACAACAGCAATAAATGGCATCTAGAAGGCAATGGCATCCCACTCCAGTACTCTTGCTTGGAAAAATCCCATGTATGGAGGAGCCTGGTAGGCTGCAGTCCATGGGGTCGCTAAAAGTCGGACACGACTGAGCAACTTCGCTTTCACTTTTCACTTTCCTGCATTGGAGAAGGAAATGGCAACCCACTCCAGTGTTCTTGCCTGGAGAATCCCGGGGATGGTGGAGCCTGGTGGGCTGCCGTCTATGGGGTCGTACAGAGTCAGACACGACTGAAGTGACTTAGCAGCAGCAGCAGCATTCTAGGAAATGTCTCTGACTCATGAAACTGACTTAATCTCTCCTCTTCCCGTATGGTTGTCACTGTATCCACCCTCCATCCAGAAGACCTAGCAAAGAGCCTTGCCCATAGTAGGTGCTCAGTTCTCACTGAATTAAGCTGGAGAATGGAAGCCTGTTAAAGGAGAATGATGGGTGAGGGTTGATGACTCCCTCCCTCGCTTCCAGCATGTAGTCCTTCCTGCCAGGAAGGCTCTGTGGGGCAGCTGAGCCTTGGCATGTAAGGGATGGAGTGTGCAGACACAGATGGCAGGTGGGCAGCTGCCTGGGGTCAGGGCTGGGAGGAGCCTGAGCCAGGGCCTGGCTCCCCGTCTGGAGGCTCTTCTGCCCTAGCAGTCTTTACTGATTGGCAGAGTGTCTCTTTCTGAGGTCCTGAGGCCGCCTGACCTTTGCTGCATTCTGCCTCTACCAGGGAACAGAGACCACTGTGAGACGTCAGGGGGGACACATGATCCCTGAGCAGCATACGTGTGCTCACCAGGGCAGGGGCACCCGGACCCACCAAAGCCTCTCCTTTATGCTCCATGCTTACTCCTGTCTCAGGGCCTTTGCACCTGCTTTTCCCTGTGCCTGGAATGGTCCATCTCTAGATCTTCCTGAGATTGCCTCCTTCTCAACTTTTACATCTCTGCTCATGTGTCACAGTCTCCAAGAGGCTTTTCTTGACCACCGTAGCCAAAGTAGAATCCCTTCCCCACCCCATTCACTGACCCTTATATATCCATACCCACTTGTTATCTCTCTCCTTCTCTGAAACAAGAAGTGGTTTTGGAAATTTGTTCTTTGTCCAGTCCTAGCATACAGTAGATGTCTACTGAGTTGTTGAATTTATCAATTAATTAACAAAAGCAGGTTGAGGACCCTGAGGACCCGCTGGCTGAGCTGGAGAGCCCTGAGTGGCCCGGGAGCTTTGTCATGTTTGTGGGACTTGAGAGCTGTGATGCTCTCAGTTGCAGGCTGGGGTAGCTGGCCCAGTGCACACCCAGAGTTGCCCAGACCTCAGGACCTGCCCTTTCCACACAGCCACCTGAAGCAGCATCCTTCACCCCTTGCTTTGTACGAAAGAGTGGGAGCTCGGGCCAGGCCTGTGTGAGGTCTGGTGGGATAGGGCTGGGGCACGCAGGGGCCGGGTGGGGTGTAGGAGGGGTGTCACACCCCTGGCTGCCACCTCCTTTCCCTCATGGCCACAGGTGCCGAGGTGCCTTGCTCCTTAGGCCTCCCAGAGGGGTCTTCCTCGCATGCCTGGACTTGTCACTGAGGCCGCGTCTCCAGAGGATGGGCCTGGGGCTCCACAGGAATGATGAGGAGGTGAGGCTGGCCTGAACTGGGGGTCCAGGGAGAGTGTGCTTCCCGGAAGTGTGCTCCTTGCCAGCCGCTCAGTGTGCCTTTCTGAATGGGGTTACAGCCCTGAGTGGCTGAAATGGCCAGGGCCATCCTCCCAGGCCTCCTCCCACCCTCAGCTGGGCTCTCCCACCATAGGAGGCGCAGGTGGCTGAGCCTTTGGCAGCCTCCTGCAAGCCTCTCACTCTCAGCGTGCATGGACACCTCTGTGTCCTGGTCTTGCCTTTGGGCTGGGCTCCTGGGCTCCCAGGCCCAACCCACTGTATCACTCATCATTCTTCCAAGGCAGATCCTGCACTTACCCTCTGAAGCCTCCCTTGTGACTTCAGTCCTCAGGGACACCTACCCGCTGTGCCAGGGAGCTGTGCAGGAGGGTGAGGCCCCAGCTGGGGGGAGGAGCCCAGACAGACAGGCTGCAGGGTCTGGAGGGCCATGCTGGAGGAAGGCGCCTAGGGCAGGGTTGCCAGGCCTGCACTCCAGGCATTGTGGGCTGGATACTTCTGTGCTAGGGCCCGTTCTGTGTGTGGCAGGATGGTTAGCGGTACTCCTAGCCTCTGCCTACTAGGGGCCAGTAAGAATCCCCCAGTTCTGACCACCAAGAGTGTCTTCAGATAGCCCCTGGGAGGCTAAGAACCATGAAGAGACTGGGGAGTGGAGGAAGACTGTGGGGCAGGCATGGGGTGTGCAGGGGAGGGGGAGGGGCAGAAAGGTTGGGGTGGGATGTGTGTGAGGGGAGCAAGAAGGCTGGGGGTGGGGTGTGTGCAGAGGTGGGGGGCAGAGATGCCCAGGCTCTGTGGCAGGAGAGGTGCTCGCCCTTTAGAGAAACTCCAAGGAGATCCTGAGAGTGAAGGGGCATGGTGAGGGGAAGGGTGGTTGAGGGGTCTGTGTCTACGGTTAGGCCCCGTGCCCCTGCAGCAAACCAGTAGCCTCCAACCTCAGTGCTGGCCCCAAAGAACTTCTTAATGCAGAGAGGAGAGTCCCCCATAAGCTCCGAAGTGTTCCCTCCAGAGGCATGGCTGGGATGATTAGGTGAGGGTGGGGAGGGGGCCTGCTATTCAGATGCTACACGGGATGGGCAGAGGGGCTGCGTGGTCCCTTGGAGAACCAAGCTGTCTTGGGCACCAGAGGGCTGTGCCCACCAGGTTGAAAGGCACGTGGAGGCATCTAGGCAGCGCAGCAGGGAGTCGTCTTTCCCTTGTAGATGGTCACGGGCCACAAGGAGGCGGCTGGGGGACAGGGTAACCACGCAGAGGCGCGGCCGGGGGAAAGGCTGGGGCCCTTCCCGGGGCCGGCCCCCGCCCAGAGACGGTGCTCCTTCTGGTCGCTGCTTCCCGGATGTGCCCACCTGAGACAGAAGTGGGGGTGGAGGTCGCTCCCTAGCCTACCCTTGCTCTAGAGCCTGGCTCTGAACCACGGTTAAGTCTGTGCCATCTGTCAGCTTCCTGACAAACGAGGTTACTTCCCAGGGAACCTCAGGCAGAGCCAATCAGGAGCCCTCTGGCACACCCCTCACCCACCTGGACCTGGCCTGCTGTGCCCCCACTCCCCAGGGTCCACCGCCTTGCCTAGACCGGGGGCTGGGGTCAGGGTCAGTCACCAGGGTCTTGTGACTTGGGAGTTTAGCCAAGGTCCCTGGGGCAGGTCAGAAGAGCCATCAAGCTTGCCTCAGGGGTCACAGACAGGTGGTTCAGGGGCTGCAAGGGCTCTCTGTAGTTAGATGGTTTCCACAGCGTGTGCAGCACAGGTGTTTAATGACTCACTTCATCTCTGATAAGACATCATCTTCATGTAACCATTCTTCCAGAAGTATCCTGCATAGTGGGGACATTTATCAAAAATTAAGTGCTGGTGATATATGCCTGTTCTCCAGTGATATCACCAGAAACAGCTGTGGCCCTTGCCCTAGGACACCGCTGACACTGACTGTGTCATTGTGGCCTTTTGTCTTCTTGAGTACACAGACCTCACTCCTCCCTATCGTCCTATACCACCCTGCTGCAACTGTTTATAGAACTCGACCGCCCTCTGTGAAGGCGCTGGAGTTTGAGACCTTTTCTAGATCTAAATGTTCCATATAAAGGAAAGGGTAACATAACTTATATGCAGAGTACATCATGCGAAATGCTGGGCTGCATGAAGCGAAAAGCTGGAATCAAGATTGTCGGGAGAAATATCAATAACCTCAGATATGTAGATGACATCACCCTTATGGCAGAAAACGAAGAGGAACTAAAGAGCCTCTTGATGAAAGTGAGTGTGGAGAGTGAAAAAGCTGGCTTAAAACTCAACATTCAAAAAATGAAGATCATGGAATCCATTCCCGTCACTTCGTGGCAAATAGATGGGGAAACAATGGAAACAGTGACAGACTTTATTTTCTTGGGTTCTAAAATCACTGCAGATGGTGACTATAGCCATAAAATTAAAAGACGCTTGCTCCTTGGAAGAAAAAAACTATGACCAGCCTAGACAGCATATTAAAAAGCAGAGACATTACTTTGCCAACAAAGGTCCATCTAGTCAAAGCTATGGTTTTTCCAGTAATCATGTATGGATGTGAGAGTTGGACTATAAAGAAAGCTGAGCACTGAAGAATTGATGCTTTTCAACTGTGTTGTTGGGGAAGACTCTTGGGAGTCCCTTGGACAGCAAGGAGATCAAACCAGTCAATCCTAAAGGAAATCAGTCCTGAATATTCACTGGAAGGACTGATGCTGAAGCTGAAACTCCAATACTTTGGTCCCCTCATGTGAAGAACTGACTCATTTGAAAATACCCTGATGCTGGGAAAGATTGAAGGTGAGAGGAGAAGGTGACAACAGAGGATGAGATGGTTGGATGGCATCACCGACTCTATGAGCATGAGTTTGAGCAAGCTCTGGGAGTTGGTGATGGACAGGGAGGCCTGGCGTGCTGCAGTCCATGGGATCCCAAAACTGAGCGACTGAACCGAACTGAACATTTTTTCCCAGGATTATTTATTGGGATAATATATTTTGAGCCTTATTTTGAATATAAACTTTATAACAAATCATCCCTCTTTTTAAAAAATACATAGTTGTATATACACATACACACACACACATATATAAAGTAAAATGCCATATATATATATATATATCTATCTAAACCCACTCCGGTGCTCTTGCCTGGAGAATCCCATGGACGGAGGAGCCTGGTAGGCTGCAGTCCATGGGGTGGCTGAGAGTCTGACACGACTGAGCGACTTCACTTTCACTTTTCACCCTTTCATTCATTGGAGAAGGAAATGGCAACCCACTCCAGTGTTCTTGCCTGGAGAATCCCAGGGACGGGGGACCCTGCTGTCTATGGGGCGGCACAGAGTCGGACACGACTGAAGCGACTTAGCAGCAGCAACAGCATACATATAGATCACTCCTCTACAAGGCATTCTTCATGCAGCAGGAAATCTCTGCAGAGAGCATGGGTCTGGGCCTGGAAGGAGAGGACTGGAGTCCCAGACACGGAAGTGCTTCTAATTTGTTGAGTGACCCTCTGTGGCTGCCTCTCTGCAGCCTGCTTCTCCTGCTAGGCACACAGTGAAATGTAAAACCTGGCTCCTTGCAGTTAGACTGGTATTCTGCGACTGTGTTCAGGCCTGCAGAGTGTCAGAGGGAGGCCATAGGGCAGGTTTGTCCAGAACCTAAGAAGTATGTCCTACTTGAATGTTGGTGTGTGCACCCCAGGGTGCATACAGCAGGGGCATGCCTGTCCCCAAGACCCAACACCATGAATGAAGGCGAGAAAGGGCTGCACTTATCACTAAAGAGAGAGCAGGCGCAGCTCAGTGGGATGTTTGGGGCTGGGGCCTTCCAGGAGTGCCTGCTCATCAGACTGTCTGGGTCATACCCGCTCCCCACAGCTGCTGGCCAGGTGAAGTGGGATGACGCTGGGCATCCTCAGAACACTGGTGGGTTCTCTGTTTGAAGAGAGGGAGGGGAGGAAGCAGGTGGGGCAGAGCCTGGCCCATGGCCTCGGGGCCTGGCCCTCCTTCCTGGGCTCCAGTCTCTTCGGCAGGAGAGCAGGGCTCTGGGGAAACTGCAGGTGGTCCCCAGGATGGTAGTGAGGAGCTGGGTACTGTCACTTCTAAAACAGACCAGCAGTGGTGCCAGCCCCGGTCAGCCGTGCCCTTCTTGAGACACAGGGTCACGAGGCTGAGGCTTCTGTGTATCTTGGGGAACTCTGTACCAGGCCTGGTAGGGCAGGGTGAATGCGGTGCCTGAGGCCGTGATGGGCTCGTCCACACCATAAAAAGTCATATCCCAGGGCGTGGAGTGAGTGTGTGTATGAGTGTGTGTGTGTGAGTGTGTGTTGGAGGGGAGCAGGTGTGGGTGGGGAATGTCACTCCAGCCAGATGCTGCCCTGGAGGACTGTGAACCTCTTTTCCTAAAGAAGGTAAAGATCTATGTGAAAATCTCATCCTAAAATATCTTAACTAATTCTAATGACTAAGAATAAAACACACAAGATAAAGAGCACCTACCCATGGGTCAGAAAAGGCTCACTGCTGCCTGTCTGTGACCCTCCTTCTAGGAGCAAGCGGGGCCAGTAGTGGTCCGGGCAGGGGTAGGGCCTGTGGTCTGTGGTCTGAGAAGCTCCCAGCAGGCAGTGCCTTTGCGGGCCTGCAGCTTGGGGATGGGTGTGTGTGCCTTAGCAGCCTGCGGCTCGGGGATGGGTGTGTGCCTTGGAGGCCTGCGGCTCAGAGGCCGGCGGGGGGACCTTCCCTGCGCAGTAGCTCAGCCAGCCCCATGGCTTCTCCGGGGCCCAGGCGCCGAGCTGGCCAGCAGAGCACAGCTCCACGGGTGGCCAGCGCCACCGCCGAGCGGGGCCCCCAGTTCCCGTGGCCCTGCCCTTCCGGGGCCAGGGGCCTGCCCACCCACCTGGGTTTCAGCTGCTGCTCAGACGCTGTCCGGCCCTCTGCCTTGACAGTCTGCCGTGCCGCCCGGATAGGCGGGAAACGACTCTGCCATGCCTCCTCCTTTGCACGCCTCTTGTTCTGACAGCAAGTTACTGGCCTCAGAAATCAGAGTTCCTGGGGACCAGGGAGCCCCCACCTCCTTTAAGAAGTGGGGGCTGAGGTTTTCTGCTCCAATCTTCTGAGCAAATCCATCACCTCAATAGGTAGCTGGAACAACCGGAAACGTCATGATTTATAAAGGAGTGTGTAAGAAAATAGGAGTGTGTGTGGTCAGGGGGCTGGCGGTAGCCCCTGTGGGCAGATAGCCAGCGTCTGCAGAGTCTTGTGTGTCTTTGGAGAGGACGAGCAGAAGACAAATCCACATGTTATAGGATGGAAATTCCATTAATTTGAGAGAAAATTGACCAGATATTAGAAGAACGTAGGATGATTTTTATATGAGAGGTAGAAAACCATCAGGGCTGACATTCATAACTGCTCCACATCGGAGTCTTGTGAGTTGTTGGCTGGCTTTCCTCCACCTGGGCTGCTCTGACAGAGCTGCACTGGCCCCTCTTCTGCTGAACCCGTGTCTGCAGCAGTACCACTGACTTCCATCAACAGAGCTTTATAACTCGGTCATAAAATCTGGCTCCAGGGCTGGGACTTGGCATATAAGGTCTCAATGTGATTGTGGGCACCCCCCTCCCCCACTGAGAGCTTAAAAAGGGGATTTACTGAACTGAAAAGACAGCTAGTACATTCTGAGCAGAGAGGAGGGGCAGGTGTGTGCCTTTGAGTGTGTGCACATACATGTGTATGTTGGGTGTGCTTGCGAGTGCATGCATATGGCTGTGCACACGTGTGATCATTTGTGTGCATACCCGTGTGTGTGAGGACGTGTGTACATGTGAGTATGGGAGCACCTGTGTGGGCATAGATACGTGTGTAAACACACAGGCACGTGTGTGAGAGTGTGCACATGAGAGCAGCCTGGGAGTGTGTGAGCATATTTATGTACACAAGTGCACATGCGTATTGGTGGGGCTGTCGGGTGGGGATAGGTTTTTAATATTCCTAAGGCCACTTCTGTTGAAAGGAAAAGGCATTATTAGTTCAGCATCTCAGCCCTTTATCTGGGAAAGAGGAGGCCCCAGATGATCGGAGCTGCCAGCTCCTGCTGGGGGTTTAGACTCAGAGTACAGAGTAGCTGGGACAATTACAGCTTCCCGTGCCAAGCCTCGCGGCTGGCGGGCACCATGCTGAGTGTGTGGGAAGCCCCAGCTCGTTCCATCTTGCTGACGCTGTGGGGACAGGGCCATCGTTATCAGAGGGTCATAATGGAGCAAACAGAAGTTCAGAGAGGTCAAGCCACTTACGCACAGCCCCACAACAGGAAGTAGGGATATGTGGGCAGTGCTGGCCGAGCACCCTTCTCTGCTGCCCTCTGGGTGTGGAAGGCACCCGGGGACCGTCTGGAGCAATATGGGCATCTTATTGATGGGCAAACGGTGACCAAGAGGGAAAGCTTGAGGCTTCGCTCTGAGACAGGCCAGCACCCCCTTGGCCCCTGGGCCCTTCCCAGTTGGGCAGAAGTGGCAGAAGGAAGGCGTCCGGGAGCTGCCCGAGGTCCCTGGCAGCAGCAGAGCCCGAGGTGGACAAGCTTGGGTGCAAATCTGAGGGGAGCTGAGCCTCACAGAGGGTGACACTGGGCACCCTTCCTCCTCCTCCTTCCCCCAGGGCGGCTGGCCCCACGCATGCCACCCCGCACTCCCAGTGCAGGATGAAAGGGACAGAAGGGCAGCTCAGGAAGGAGCCTCATCGGTCTGGCTTAGGTCACTGAGCTTCCAGGAATGCTGATGGGAAGAAGGACCCTGTTTGGAGCGGCAGGGAACTTCCCGAGCAAGGGAGGAGTCAGGGCAGATGACAGTCCCTCCTCCCCAGCTGTGTGTGTTCCCTGGCGCGCTAATGCACAGAGCTTTGCGCCCACAGCCCTGGGCACAGATGCCCAAAGTTGCACACCTTTGCCTGCCACACCCTGTCAGGAGGAGCCTGGACTCTCCCTGGCTGCGGACCAGCAGTCCGGGAAAGGCCATAAACACCAAAAGAGGAGGTGCTGGCTTGCCTGTGGGAGGTCCTGCGGGGAGGGGATCCTTGGTCGGGAGCGAGGACTGGATGTTTCTTTATGGAAAGTGAAACAACGGCATTTGTGAGCCTCAGGCTGAAGAAGGAAGCTCTGAGCTGTCACTGGCGGTCCTGCACGGGCCGGTGTGCTTCTGCCTGCAGCTGCAGTGGCTCCGCAACGGTGCAGCCTGCCCCAGGAGGGCAGGGAGCGGGCGCCAAAGACTCCGGGGTTGTTTCCCAACCGGTGGTATAGGAAGTGACTCGCTGCAGCCGCAGATCTGACAGTGCTGTGCTTGAGTCCTGGGGCCAGGGGGCGAGGCTCGGAGGGTGAGGGCTGAGCTGAGACCACACAGCTGCTGAGTGCCTGAGCGGGCTTTGGAAACCAGATGTTCTGACCCTGCAGCTGGTGTCTCTCCCCTTGGTGGTGGTGGTCTGAGCTTCCTTCAGGTCTGGCTGTCTTTGGAAGGACCCCAGCTCTGGTAAGAAAACCCCTGACTCTGCACAGCACCCCCACTGCTACTCACAGGGCAGGACAAAGATGTCACAGTAGGATGTCACTGGTCTTTGCAGAGGTGGACCAGGCCTTGCTTCCTATCTCCTCTTTTACTGGCTGATATGGGCTGGGCCTTTTATAATGCACCTGGGGAAAGCTGCTCCCCACATGAAGAGCTATGGAGCATTAAATATACCAAAGGTCCTGAGAAGTCCCACAACTCAGGGTCCAGCCGGAGCTTGAGCGCAAGGTGAGATGACTGGCCCCACGTCTTGTGCCTCGTCTTGTGGTTGCTCCACAGCCGGAGCTGGGTGCTGTGCTGGAGATGGCAGGCGAGTTGGGGTCCCCACTCAGCCTTCCCTTGCCTGCCCCAGAGACTCAGTGTGTGTGCACACACATGTGCAACAGAGAGAGGATAAAGTGCGATTAGAAACCGGAATGCCAGATGAAGGCTTACCAGGGTTTATCTGCCTTTTAATGTAATTGTGAGACAAATTAAATATTTACTGTTTACAGGCTGAGTCAGGAGGAAAAATCCAATCAGACAGAAAGGCCTCTGACTCAGAGTCTGCCTCGTGAGCTGGCCACCAGCTCCAGCCTCTGGCTGCTCCCTGAGGTGGAGCCTAGACAATTCAGCAGGCCACGTTCTGATGATTCAGTAAGTCCACGCTAAGCTCCTGCTGCATACGAGACGTTGTGCTGGTCTCAGAGGTTGGAGGGGATCAGGGGAGCACCAGACACCTCCCACTTGACCAAGCACCATCACTGACATGCAAGGAAGCCCTGCAGGGAGTGCTCACCCCCTGGGGCTCAGGGTCCCGGCTTCCCTTCTCCATCTGTGGTGCAAGCCCTCTCTTTGGAGGTCAGAGAAATGAGGGGTGGTGCAAGGGAAGCCCAGGGTCAGGGAGGTCAGGTGAGGGGCAGGGAATCTGTGTCCGCCTTCATGCCAAAGTCTACTTACTCCTTTAGGAGTGATTTGCTGAGAGATCTCAGCCACTGACACGGAAGTCCAGAGCTCTGAAAGGCCTAGTGGTCATGACCTGGGGCCTCACTGCCCCACATGGGGCGATTTCATTACCAGCTGACAAATTAAGTTTCTCAAGAGAAATGCAAGCCAAGGGCCAGGGGACATCAGTGTCTGGCCTGTGGAGGATGGTCCTGAGAGCTCCAGGTGGTTTGGTTGGACAGTCAGACCCTCCCTCTCACTGGAGTTTTTTTGCATAGTGTTGACACACCCTAAATCCAGTGACTGGGGTCGTCAGAGAAAGGAGAAATCCATGGAAAGACAGGCAGTTTGGGGCTGCCTGAGCCGGCCCTTGAAGCTGGAAGAAGCAGGGCAGTGTGCTCTGACGGCCTTCTGCATGCGTGCAGCCCTGCAGACTCCTGCTGTTTGCAGCCACCCAGCCTGTGGTGCCCTGTGGCTGCACGCTCCGGAAGCTGGTGCACTGCTCACTCTCTGTGGAGACTTTGGAAGCATTAAATGATTGAACGTCCTGATTTCCTGTCCCGCTGCAGCCAGGAGGGGCTGCCTCATGTGTGTGGCCAAGACCAAGGGCTTCTGTGCAGGGGATTTATTTGGGGGCCGTGATTCCAGGAACAGGAATGGCTCACTGGGAAGGTGAAGTGGGAGTGGAAGGAAGTCACTGTGGGCCACCGGGGCTCTTTTTACTTGGGGACCCTCTAGGGTACTGGGTAGGACATGCGTCAGTTGCCCACCTGAGGTGTCCGAGGGAGAAAGTGTTCATCCGTGGGTGTGCCTCTCCCACTGGCCAGGATTTGCCGGGGGCGTTGACTGCCTTGCACGTCCAAGGGTGGGTGTGTACCAGAATGGCCCAGCAGCTTCCCGGGCACCTCAGGGGGCAGAAGCAGAGGGCCCAAACAGAGAGCAAGTGATGTGGATGGCTGTGGGAGCAGGTGCTGCCAGCCGCCCCTGCTGGCAGCTGGTTGCTCCTGCAATCGCTGGAGGGAAAATGCGAGCTGAGGGTGGGACAGGGCGATGTCAGAGTTGCCCACACTTCTTGAAACCCAGAATTCTTCCTTCTTGCTAGTGTACATTGAAAGCCTGAAAGTTCCTCTGGGTCCTCTGGGGAACTAGTCCCATGCATGAAATTGCAAACATGAGCTTTGGGGTGAACCCGTACTGTTCACTTACCTGTTCATTTATTCAGCAGACTTTTATCAAGGGCTGTCTGTGACTCCTGGCCAGGGCTGCAGGACAGAGACAAGCAGCCCTGGTCCTTGTCCTAGATCTTGAGAAGCTCATGGTCAAGGGCAAGGGTAAGCAAACATTTTGGAAAGGATGAGACAGTATTAATAGATACTTTGGCTTTGTGGGCCATATGGTCTTGTTGCTGTTGTAGTAGGAAAGCAGCCACAGACAGTGTGTATAAACAAATGTTCGGATAATTCTGATAATATCTTACCAAACTAAGGGACAGGCTAGATCTGGCCCATGAACCATAGTGTGAGAACCTGTGGCCAGCACCCAAGGAGAACAACCCAAGCTGAAACAAGCCCAGAAGACCATGTCCTCTGCCCAGGGAAATCACAGAATGTTTCTCAGAAGGTGTCATCCGAGTGAGGTCCTGAGGGGTGAGTGGGAGCCTCCTGGACGGAAAAGTAGGAGAAAGGCATTTCCAACAAAGGAAACTGCGCCTGAGAAAGCATCCTGTGTGTGTGCTTCTGAAGAGTGGGACTCTCCAGAAATTGTGGAGGCCTGCAATATTCTCTGGGAAATATTTTCAGATAAGACAACCCATGGCAGTTTTAAAAGGAGAGTGGGTGGGAGGAGGAGGCAAACCCTTCTTTCAGGGCTGGGAATCGCTCCTGGGACCCCTCCATGGAATATCAAGCCTCAGTGGACATGAAGGGTTGGTTTAGAGGGTCTTCCCGGGGCTAAGGGTGGGCAGAGCCCTCAGAACTTGACTCTGCTTCCCAGAGCTCACCATGCCATCTGCCTCAGTCACCCTGCTGGGCAGCGTGCCATGCCACCTCCACGGGTCACAGCCACTCAGGGTGGTGTCTGTGACAAAGATTCTTTGCTTAACCGAAGTCTAGTCAGGCTTCTGAACTTCCTAGGCCCATCTGTGCACTTCCTTTTAGAATCTAGTTTTAGCAAGAACCCTGAGAAGGCTAACAAGAACTTCCCACCTGTGATGCCTAACCAAGTTCTTCACCCCCCTCCCCAGGTGATGTCTGATCACCCTGGCCTGTTTTCGGCAAGAATCATGCTGGACCGCTTTAGACAGAACCCCCGCCACCCCTGCTGTGCCCTTTTGTGTCCTTGGCTGTTCACTCCCACATGGCCAGGCTGTATTAAGAGTTGAGGCCTGTCTCTTCCTCCCCCTGCAAAGCCCCACTGTGGAGTCCCTGAGCCTACTGCAAAGGTCCTGAATAAAGCCTGCTTTACTGTCTTTAAAGTGTCATAGTTTTTTTTCCTTAGCATCAGCCAGGGTTCTGTTAGGCCCCAGGAGCTAAAATCATCTGGCATGTCGCCAGCACAGAGGGCGTGCAGAGGTGTTGGTGAGAGGGCTTCCTGTGAGAGGCGGCAGGCTCGGCTGGGAGGAGGACTCTGCTGGCACCCAGCTTCCTGCCCGGCTCTGGGGTCTCCAGCTCAGGCTCCCCATTGCTGTGGACCCTGGGGGTGGGGCTGTCCTCTCAGTGGAGCGAGTCTAGCAGCTGAGGGCCAGGAGCCCCCAGCGGCCCATGCTGAGGGCGGTCAGCATCTCCAGCACTCATCAGGAGGACCCGCTGATCTGGCAAAGAGGCTTTCAAACCATGGTGACCTGGCCCTCTGCTGCTGGGCGGGCACCTGGCGTGTGGGGCAGAGAGTTCCCTGCCTTTGAGTCGACAGTTTCTGAACTCTGACACTCCATTCTGGGTCTGTAATGAGATCTTCCTTTCCCCCAGCTTCCCGCAGAGCGAGGAGGCTGGTTTGGAGCATGAGGTGGGGGGAGATGGAGGGTCAGTGTCTGTTGCCCCATAACAACCCCTGAACCTCCATGCCATACAACTATCAGTGCGGATTTCTGCCCATGCATCGGTGCGTTGGTTCAGGGCTCTGCTGACCCCGGCTGGGCTTGGCAGGCTCACTCAGTCGCATGGAGTCACTTGAGGGTTGGTTAGGTGGCTTTGTTGATCTTCACCTTGATCTTCCGTGTCTGGGTCCTCAGCTGGGACCACGGGGCCAGTTCGGCGCTGCACCCCATGTCTCCTAGCCAGGCTTGTTCTCTGGAGGAGGCAGGGAGCCAAAAAGAGTGGAAGTCTGGACTTAATGGACAAGCCGTCACATCCACCGCATTCTATCAGCCAAAGCAGGTCGCAAGGCCAGGTTGGACAGGGAAACTCCAACTCCTGACAGGCAGCCTGACCAGGGGCCTGGAGACAGGCAGGGGTGATGATTCATGGTCATTTTTTGCCAGCCACCCACCACAGGTGGACTCCTGTTGTGGGGCAGAGACACAGGGCTGACTTGCTTCCTGAGTGAGAGTGAGGCAGGGTGGATAGAACCTTCCCTTTGAACTGTCCTCCCCATTCCCAAGGCCTTACTGAGCCTCCCACTGACCCTGGCTTCTGCTCTCTTGCCCAGATCCCAGGCGTCTTCTGGAAGAGAGATGTGTGGAGACAGCGGGTTCCTCTCCCGTCCCCAGCTCTGCTGTAGGTTCATCCCGAGTCTTCTTGGCGGCTCAGTTCCCCATCCAGGCGACCTGAGGCTTTATCTGGTGAGTAGGGCCCCTCCGCACTGGCCTGGGGTGCTGCCATTTGTTGGGTCCTCCTCCGTGCTGGGCCTGTGTACACTGCTCAGATCAATTCTCACAGCAATCCTGGGAAGCTGCCTCATTTCCCTCTAGTTCGAAGGAGGACTTGGGGTTAGAGAGGTTAAGTTCTCCCAGCTGGTAAATGGCAGACCAGAAATTAAACCTGGGTAGGACTGACCATTGGACATGGCACAATTTCGCTGCCCTATCCTACAGATCGAAAGACCAAGACTCTTCTAGTCAAGGGACAAACTCCTTCTTCAGCCCAGCGATGATCTGGCAGATGAATGCTAAAGTTTTTTTTTTTTTTAATTTTAATTTTTTCCTTCAAGTTTCCATCTGTTCACACAGCAACAAAATTTATGCATGTTCAGGCACCATCTGTGACTGCAACCCCCTTTCGAAATCTAAAAGAATCTTCCCCTTTTGTACTTACCATGTGCGATGGGGTGGTGGTCCTGAATAAATAACTCATCTTGGATTGCCAACGTCCCAGGAACCTCCATGGGAATTTTTCTCTTAGGAGGGAGGAAAGAGGAAAGGGTTTTGCTAAACTGGAATTTTGTTTTTCTGACTTGGGCTGTTTTTTCCGGCTGACATTTCGGCAGGCTCCCATCTGTTGGCTGCATTTCACGCCATCTCTTTGTTGTCGTGGTTGATAGCAGATGATGCACGAGGGTGTGCGTGCGCGCGCGTGTGCATTTGCACCTGTGCGAGTCGGTGCACACCTGCCTTCCACATCTTTGAAAGCTCTTCTCCTCATCACCCCACCTGGAGGGCCTCTGTGGTCACAGTCACATAACCTGAGGCTTGGGGAGGGATGATCTGGCTTAAAGAGTGGAGGAAGTGGGGGCTCTGTGGGGTCCGTGGCCTCCTGGGTCCCTAGAGCTCTGAGAGCCCAGGACTAGGGCTCTCTCCTCCTCTAGCTCAGGAGTCTCCAAACCCAGGTGTGTCCTGGCGTCCAGGCATTCGGTGTAGAAGCCCTTCTTCCCTCAGTCCTTTCTTGGGCCGCCTGGTAGCTCTCTGACTATACCGTGGCTGCGTTGCCCTCCCTGGTAGCTGAAGCTCCCTTTGTGTGGCGTCCTGTGCCATCAGCACGGCTTTCAGGGCTGGCCCCTGCACTCCCTGTGCCTGGACAGCACCTCTGCCTGCTGCAGCCTCTCCGGTGTACCCCTTCTCCCAGACCTGCCCACCCTCATCCAGAAGGCTGCTTGCCCACTGTCTCCTGCCCTAAGAGCTGGCCCCAGGCCTCTCAGGGGTGACTTCCCCACACCCGTCTCCCCTTGGACCCCACAGCCTGGGTGGCCTATACTTCCTGGGTGTGTGAGGGCCCTGGGGACAGTGTCCAGCATGCATATGGCTTAGGGAGCTCCTGCTCCCTGGTAGGAGGGGGAGTTACACAGGGGAGGTGCCACAGCGTCCAGACCTGAGTGGTGATTGGGGTCACGAGGCCCTTTCCTCAGAGGGTCTAAGAAGATCGAAGGCCACAGTCCACATAGAGAGCTTGGCCCAGGGTCCTGCAGGGTCCAGGGACAGGTTTTTGGCATCTTGACCTTCTCAAGGTGTCAGCCCCAGAGCACTGAGACCAAAGGGCAGAGGGGACACTCTGATGGTCCCAGGTGGCTCCTGGTATCAGCAAGCCCCGAACCGAGCTACTCAGCATCAGGCTTTTCTATGATGATAATTGCTTATATTGTTGGGTCTTCCTGAAAACTTACTTTAAAATCATTACATATTATAAGCGTCATTAAATATCTCAGTAATACAGAAAGTTGTGTTACTTCTCCCCCTAAACCCTCTTTCTTAATGCAAGGGCTCTGGTTTTGGTCAGCTCCTCCCCACCTCCCAGAGCTGCTGTGACTGTGTGCGGCACACGCTGCTTTATAGGCTGGGGCCCTCGGGGACCAGCTGGCACCCCTGAGTGTTCAGTCTGCTGGATTCAGTACTCAGAGAGCCACGTGGCCTGGCTATTCCTGTGCTCACAGCAGCTCTTCTGGATGACAGGTCTGAGGCTTCAGGGTCAGGGGACACGCCCAAGGGCACGCAGCTGCTTCAAGGAGCTCAGAGATCCAAGGACCCCTGGGTCAGCCCCAGGGGTCCCTCTGCCCCTCCTTACAACTGGCAGGTGGGCAGGGCCAGGGACGGAAGACATCCCCGTGGCCCATTTTACACTAAGACACTCGGGTCTAGACAGGTGAGGGGACTCGCCCAATATCCCACTGGTTATAAAACCTATGGACCTTATCTCAGAAATGTCTCTCAAATCTCCCCTTCCATCCGACAAACTCTCGGCAGAACTTTCTCAAACTTCGTCAGAGCCCACCCGGTCCCCTGACCGTTCTCTGGGCCTTGATGTGGCATTCAAAACTCATCATATACGTAGCAGTGGAGCACAGGGCTTAAGGGCAGTGACTGAAATCAGAGGCCTGGGTTTCAACGGTTCCTTGCTCTGTGACTCTGGACAGGACTGTTCCTTCTGTCTGGAATATTTTCTCCCCTCCTGCCCCTGGAGGCAAGCTCCTACTCATCCTTCAGGACCCACATGTCAGGGAAGCCTTCCAGATTTCCCCAGGCATCCTGTCTTGCGTGCTCCATAAGCCCCACGCCTGGACTGCATGTCTCTTCCTTGAATGATCCCACAGCGAGAGGCTGTACCTAGGCTTTCTGCGGGCCCACCGGGTCATCAGCAGCAAGTGTCGGCCAGATGGACTCATCGTCACCGTGTAGCAGGAGGAACGTAACACAGCAGTGTACAGCCGCGAGGCCCAGGGCCCCTTCTGTTGGCGCACACACAGCTGCCCCGGCTGGTGGCCCTCTCGTGCGGCAGCGGGCTTGTGAGCACCTGGGTGTTCTGACCGGCCACTTGCCAGGCCCTGCAGGGGGTGAGGGGTACGGCTCAGGGAGGAAGATCGAGATATATTAATACATTTTCTCTTAATTAAAAACTAACGAGCCGTGTTTCCCCAGCTGGTCGGTGCTGTTGGGGCCATGTCTTAGCAGCAGAGGTTTGGCCTGTGGCTGTGTGTGTGTGGCAGGGCTTCTGGGAGTAGGGCCGGGGGTGTGGAGAGCGCTGCTGAGGGTCCACCAAGCCTGCAGGCCCATGGAAGGCCCGTCTGCAGACCCACAAATGAGCCACTTGGCGGGGCCTCGGCAGCCTGAGAAAGAGCTGGGCTGGGCCCCGGGTTGGGACAGGCCTTGCGCTTCTCCTTCTGGGCGTTGCCTGGTGCCTTGGGCTTGTCCCTGCCTGGAGCCCCTACCTCGCTTTCACGTACCGGAGCTTTTCAGTGTGGGCTCAGGGGTCTCACTGAGACCTCCCTTCAGGGTGACGGTGCTTGGGGGTCACCTTTGCGCTCCACACCTGCCCTGCTGAACCGCGGCAGTGAGAACAGCTTGCAGGAACTCTCACCCGCAGGGGCAGGTTGACCTTCGTTCAGCTAAGACTCGGGACGCCTGCACATGTCTGTGGGACCCTGCCCCTCTGAGTGGGCAAGTCCCAGTCCCCGAGAGCTGATGGCATAGCAGGTGAGGTCTGGTGAGCAATCTCGGATGTGCTGCCTCCCTCCTGCGTCTCCCCGGGGCTCCCATTTGCAAAGTGAGGACAATGAGAATACCGCTGATCTGGGCTATTAGGAGCAAGATAATAACACAGTGCAAAGTGGGGAAAGCCTTCTAAGCTCACAGCAGCATCCTGCTGGGAGCAGTCAGCTGGCACAGCTGGCCCAGGGCACTGAGGGCCGCCGCATGGAGCGAGGCTGTGAGGGGAGCCCCACGCACTGTTCCTGCTCTTGAGATCTGATGTTGCAGCGGCAGAGGGACCAGCACTGAACAGACAATCCCAGATACAGTCACGTCCTGCTGTGCCCAAGTGGGCCAGCACTGCTCGGGCCTTCAAAACTCAGCCTAGGAATTGTGTTCGCAGCCGCCGCAGCGCCGCCGTCGCTCTCCAATGCCAGCGCCGCCTCTAGCTCGCCGAGCTCCAGTCGAAGGAGAAGGGGGGTAAGTAAGGAGGTCTTTATACCATGGCTCGTACAAAGCAGACTGCCCGCAAATCGACCGGTGGTAAAGCACCGAGGAAGCAACTCGCTACAAAAGCCGCTCGCAAGAGTGCGCCCTCTTCTGGAGGGGTGAAGAAACCTCATCGTTACAGGCCTGGTACTGTGGCACTCCGTGAAATTAGACGTTATCAGAAGTCCACTGAACTTCTGATTCGCAAACTTCCCTTCCAGCGTCTGGTGCGGGAAATTGCTCAGGACTTCAAAACAGATCTGCGCTTCCAGAGTGCAGCTATTGGTGCTTTGCAGGAGGCAAGTGAGGCCTATCTGGTTGGCCTTTTTGAAGACACCAACCTGTGTGTTATCCATGCCAAACGTGTAACAATTATGCCAAAAGACATCCAGCTAGCACGCCGCATACGTGGAGAACGTGCTTAAGAATCCACTATGATGGGAAACATTTCATTCTTTAAAAAAAAAAAAAAATTCTCTTCTTCCTGTTATTGGTAGTTCTGAACGTTAGATATTTTTTTTCCACAGGGTCAAAAGGTACCTAAGTATATGATTGCAAGTGGAAAATAGGGGACAGAAATCAGGTATTGGCAGTTTTTCCATTTTCATTTGTGTGTGAATTTTTAATATAAATGCGGGGACATAAAGCATTAATGAAAGTCAAAATGTTTCAGTGAACAAGTTTCAGCAGTTCAACTTTATAACAATTATAAATAAACCTGTTAAATTTTTCTGGACAATGCCAGCATTTGGATTTTTTTTAAAACAAGTAAATTTCTTATTGACTGCAACTAAGTGGTATTTGGAGCATTTTTATCATGCAGTAGATTCCATCTATTCACTATACTTTTCTAACTGAGTTGTCCTACATGCAAGCACATGTTTTTAATGTTGTCTGTCTTCTGTGGTGTTCCTGTAAGTTTGCTATTAAAATACATTAAACTATTAAAAAAAAAAAAAAACTCAGCCTAGGGAGCAAGGCTGCTGGGAAGGGGCGGCAGGGAGCAGGCTGTCTCACAGCATCATGGTGGCGGATCCTCATGCTTTCAAACAGCTTTGCAGCATCTAGCTGGTGGAGGCCATCTGGATCCCTTAGGGACTAGGTGGGTAGTAATGCGTTTCAAGCATCGCTGGCCTGCACGCTATTGACTGATGGGGATACAGGAGAGGGGGCCTTTGGCTGGGAATCCACGTCTGCTGTTCGCTCTGCTGTCCCTTCCTGCCCCCAGGGTGTGAAACCTTGTAGCCACAGGTTCTCCAGACATCAGAACCCTAGGAGCTTGGTACTAAAGGGCCGCAGGAGAACTGGGTCCAGCCTTCTCCGGTTATTGAGAGGAAGAGGGAAACACCGATAGATCTGCATCTCAGGGCCCAAGAACTTGGGCTGGGCTTCTCCCTTCACTGGGCCTCAGCTTCCCGAGTACAGTGAGGGTGCTGGGCCAGATGGTGCTGAGTTTCAGCTGTGATATGCTCATGTTCATGAGAAGGCCCACAGTTGAAAGAAACATGATAGAGCCTTGTCAGTCTTTATTTTCCAAGTTTTCTGTATATATATATTTTTAATCAGAAGACAAAATGTGATTAGACCATATGCCAGGCTAATTGTTCCCAAAACAGAATTTAAACATTTGAATATGTTTGCAAGAGGGAAGCAAAGTGGAGGAAGCTGTGGGGAATTAGGACTGATTCCTCCCCAGGGTGGGCCCCCTCGGGGCCTCTGGGGGACTCTGGGTGCTGCCTTGGGGAGCAGGAGCCCCAGAGTGGGGAACGTGTGCTTTCCCTGCGGCCTGACTGTGTGCAAGGCTGAGGTGTGTGCGTGCCCGTGTCCCCATGTCCGTTCATTCACACTCACTCATTCATTCCCTCTGGAGATGTGAGTGGAGTGCTCAGCCCTGCTGCTCAGGACGACGGCTGTGCTTCCTGTCCTGCAGGGCCCTGGGCTGGCTCAAGCCTTCGGGAGACACAAGGGGACTGCAGCTCTGTGTGATGGGGTGTGGAGGGTCGGGAAGGCTGGCGCTGGAGCAGAGGCCCAAGCCGGGGGACTGGCCTTTCCAGCAGAGAAGTGGCCTGTGCGAAGGCCAGGTCAGGAGCAGCCTGGCCCACAGAGGCCGTAAGCAGGCTGTCGGGCCTTTGTGTCAGGAGCTGGGAACTCAGGAGTGGCAGGCCGGGGCTGGAGAGCTGGTGGGTGGGATCCAGTGAGTGACCCGGGTGAGTGCAGGCCTGGAGGGGATGGAGTCACCTCTGCGTGTAGGGCTGTGCGTCCTCCCTTGGGGAGCTGCCGGGTCAGCTGAGGATGTGTCCCTCACTGGGAGGGCCACCAGCTGGCCCCCTTGGGCTGAGTCACACCCTAACTTCTCCTGTTTCGTAACCGGAGGTCAGACTGTTGAAGAGGCTAAGGTGCTCCTGAGAATGACCTGGCCCCTGAAGACAGAGCTTTAGGGCCCAGAGAGTCTCGAGCCCAACCCTATGGATGGGGAAACTGAGGCATAGGGAGATGGGGGCGTGGATAATTGTCATTCCCCACAGAGGTGGGGTTAGAACCCCACACACGTGGTCTGCTGGATCACTGTGGCCCCTCTGCTCAGAGCACTGGACAGTGACCAGCATCCTCTGGTGTGATGTGGTTGCTGCCGGTGGCTTTGATGGAGGGTGCTGAGAAAGGGGAGAGCCTCTCTCTGTGGTTCTGGATAAAGGAATGGACACAGGCCTCATCTGCAGGAAACTTCCCCGACGAGGCAGGACCTGATGTTTGCAGGTGCTGCGCTGGAGGAGGCAGAGACTAGAGACAGGGGCCTGCTAGGCCTCTTGGAGGATGGTGGTGGGGGGCTGGTGCATAGGGTGGGCAGGCCACAAGCCCAGGAGAGAAGACTAAGGATGAATTTAGTGATTGTAAAACCTCAGAAACAAGTGGTGAAACAGCTGAGGCACGGGAACTCAGAGACAAGAAATACCCAGGAAGGGGCAGGGCTGATGCCAAGCTGGGCTGTCTCTCCCACCCTCCATGAATGCTGTCCCACCACCCCACAGTGGCTGAGATTACAGAGGGCTGACGGATGCACACAAATATAGTTTTGTTCAAAGAATGAGCTTAATTAGGTATTTATGCCTGTGGTTCTGAGCCCAGAGTTTTCTCTCTTTTTGGCGTGCAATCCAAGAATGTTGTTGAAGATCATTTGCAGAGGAGTACCCAGATAGTTGGGAAATAATAAAGCAGATGGTCCCACTGGTAAAGCTGACTTTTCTCTCCCTTCTTGTGGCTAAGCATGGCAAGACTGGACCTTGTGCCATTCACATGGGTGCCTCACTGTGCAGAGCACCTGGGCCCTTCACAGCCAGCCTGGACCCACGGCTGGGAGACTTGGGGCCTCTCAGAAGGTCAGCTGGAAGGGCCAGAGCCGCTGAACGATGGGGTATCTGAGGCCCAAGCTTGTGCAGTAGAGTGACCCCTGCACCACTTGAGACAGCAGCCTCCCACCCACCCCTGGCAGGAGCCCCACCCAGGCCTACAGCCCCACAAACTTTCCAGAACCAGGAGAAAGAGTGTCCAGCTTGCTGTTCTCACACAGGTAAGGCTCACAGCTGAGCATCGTGGTTCTGAGCTCAGGGGAGGGCAGGAGCCATGGCCTGGGGTCTGGAGGATTCATACCCATACCCATTGCCTTCTTGGCCTGTCATGATCTCTCTACTTGGTCTCTCTCCTCCAACCCCAAAACTGCCTGGGGTGTGGGTCAGAGGGGCAGCCCAAGCACTCCAGGCCTGAGCTTCCCCTCATGGGGCACCTCAGGTCCTCCAGGGACCACAGGTGCCTCCCTCTGCCTGGTGCCCCACAGGCCTGTGGTGTAAATGGGATGTTCAGTACTTACCTTCAGTTGCAAAGAACATAATCTGACTTCATTATTGACCATCTGGTGATGTTCATGTGTAGATTCATCTCTTTAGTTCAGTTCAGTTCACTCAATCATGTCCAACTCTTTGCGACCCCATGGACTGCAGCACGCCAGACTTCCCTGTCTATCACCAACTCGCGGAGCTTACTCAACTCATGTCTATTGAGTTGGTGATGCCATCCAACCATCTCATCCTCTGTCATCCCCCTCTCCTCCTGCCTTCAATCTTTCCCAGCATCAAGGTCTTTTCCAATGAGTCAGTTCTTCGCATCAGGTGGCCAAAGTATTGGAGTTTCAGCTTCAACATAAATCCTTCTAATGAATATTCAAGACTGATTTCCTTTAGGATGGACTGGTTGGATCGCCTTGCAGTCCGAGAGTCTTCTCCAACACCACAGCTCAAGAGCATCAGTTCTGCACTCAGTTTTCTTTACAGTCCAACTCTCACGTCCACACACGACTACTGGAAAAACCATAGCTTTGACTAGATGGACTTTTGTTGGCAAAGTAATGTCTCTGCTTTTTAATATACTATCTAGATTTCTCATAGCTTTTCTTCCAAGGAGCAAGCATCTTTTAGTTTCATGGCTGCAGTCACCATCTGCAGTGATTTTGGAGCCCAGAAACAAATAAAGTCAGCTACTGTTTCCACTGTTTCCCCATCTATTTCCCATGAAGTGATGGGACCGGATGCCATGATCTTACTTTTCTGAATGTTGAGCTTTAAGCCAACTTTTTCACTCTCCTCTTTCACTTTCATCAAGAGGCTCTTTAGTTCCTCTTCCCTTTCTGCCATAAGGGTGGTGTCATCTGCATATCTGAGGTTATTGATATTTCTCCCTGCAGTCTTGATTCCAGCTTGTGCTTCATCCTGCCTAGCATTTTGCATGATGTACTCAAGTCATCTCTTGGGTTGTTGGAAAAGGCATTTGCTACAACCAGCATGTTCTCTGGACAAAACTCTGTTAGCCTTTGTCCTGCTTCATTTTGTACTCCAAGGCCACACTTGCCTGTTATTCTGGGTATCTCTTGACTTCCCAATTTTGCATTCTAATCCTCTATGATGAAAAGGAAATCTTTCTTTGGTATTAGTTTTAGAAGATGTTGTAGATCTTCATAGAACTGGTCAACTTCAGCTTCTTTGGCATCAGTGGTTGGGGCATAGACTTGGATTTCTGTGATGTTGAATGGTTTGCCTTGGAAACTAACTGAAATCAACCTGTTGCTTTTGAGGTTGCACCCACTAGTGTTGACTATGAGGGCTACTCCATTTCTTCTATAGAATTCTTGCCCAGAGTAGTAATTTAGTCCACAGTAACAGACATAAAGGTCATCGTGTGTACTCAGCCTCTTCAGTCGTGTCTCTTTGCAATCCTGTGAATTGCAGTCCACCAGGTTCCTCTGTCCATGGGATTCTCCAGGAAAGCTTACTGGAGTGGATTGCCATACCCACCTGCAGGCCATCTTCCTGACCCAGGGATCAAGCCTGTGTCTCCTGCGTTGCAGGCAGATTTTTTACTGCTGAGCTACCAGGGAGGCCCGACATAATGGTCATCTGAATTACATTCACTCATTCCTGTCCATTTTAGTTCACTGATTCCTAAGATGTCAATGTTCAATCTGGTCATCTCCTGCTTGACCACATCCCGTTTACCTTGATTCATGGACGTAATATTCCAGGTTCCTATGCAATATTGTTCTTTACAGCATCGGACTTAATTTTCACCACCAGACACGTCCACAGCTAACTGTTGTTTCCACTTTGGCCAATTCATTCTTGAAGCTTTTAGTAATTACCCTCTGCTCTTCCCCAGTAGCATATTGGACACCTTCTGACCTGAGAGACTCATCTTCCAGTGTCATATCTTTTTGCCTTTTCATACTGTTCATGAGGTTCTCCAGGCAAGAATACTGGAGGGAATTGACATTCCCTCCTCCAATGGACCATATTCTGTCAGAACGCTTCACTATGACCCATCTGTCTTGGATGACCCTGCACGGCATGGCTCATAGCTTCATTAGTTATGCAAGCCCCTTTGCCACTACAAGGCTGTGATCCATGAAGCGGATCTGAAGATGGAGAAGCTCTACATGGTCAGCAAAAAAAGACCTGGAGCTGACTCTGGCTCAGATCATCAGCTCCTTATAGCAAAATTCAGGCTTAAACTAAGATTCGAGGGATTACATCTAGTAGACAGAGTGCCTGAAGAAATATGGACAGAAGTTCATAACATTGTATAGGAAGCAGTGACCAAAACCATCCAAAAGAAAAAGAAATGCAAGAAGGCACAGTGGTTTTCTGAGGAGGCTTTACAAATAGCTGAGGAAAGAAGACAAGAGAAAGGCAAGGGAGAAAGGGAGATATACCCAACTGAATCCAGAGTCCCAGGAGAGATAAGAAGGCCTTCTTATATGAACAATTCAAAGAAACAGAAGAAAACAATAGAATGGAAAAGACTAGAAAATTCAAGGAACCACATTTTCTCAAATTTCTTGAAGATCTCAAATCTTCAATGGAATTGGAAATATCAAGGGAATATTTCATGTAAGGATGGGCATGATAAAGGACAGAAACAGTAAGAACTTAAGAGAAGCAGAAGAGATTCAGAAGAGGTGGTAAGAATACACAGAACTATACAAGAAAAGTCTTAATGACCCAGACAACCACAATGGTGTGATCACTCACTTAGAGCCAGACATCCTGGAGTGCGAGGTCAGTGGTTCTTAGGAAGCATTACTATGAACAAAGCTAGTGAAGGTGATGAAATTCCAGCTGAGCTATTTAAAATCCAAAAAGGTGGTGGTGTTAAAGTGCTGCACTCAATATGTCAGCAAATTTGGAAAACTCAGCAGTGGCCACAGGACAGGAAAAGGTCAGTTTTCATTCCAATCACAAAGAAGGGCAATGCCAAAGAGTATTCAAACTACTGTACAATTGTACTCATTTCACATGCTAGTAAGGTTATACTCAAAAGCCTTCAGCCTCAGCTTCAGCAGTATGTGAATTGAGAACTTCTAGATATTTAAGCTGGGTTTAGAAAAGGCAGAGGAACCAGAGATCAAACTGCCAACATTCTTTGGATCATGGAGGGAATTCCAGAAAAGCAAGGGAATTCCAGAAAAATATCTACTTCTGCTTCATTGACTAGGCTAAAGCCTTTGACTGTGTCAATCACAGCAAACTGTGGAAAATTCTTAAAGAGACAGGAGTACCAGACCACTTTACCTGTCTCCTGAGAAGCATGGATGCAAGTTAAGAAGCAACAGTTAGAACTGGGCATGGAACAACTGACTGGTTCAAAATTGGAAAAGGAGTACGTCAGGGCTGTATATTGTTACCTTGCTTATTTAATTAACATGCAGAGTACATTTTGCAAAATGTCAAGATGGGTGAATTGCAAGCTGGAAGCAATTTGAAATATCAACAGCCTCAGATGTCCAGATGATACCACTGTAAAGGCAAAAAGTGAAGAAGTGAAAGTGTTAGTCACTCAGTTATGTCCGACTCTTGGTGACCTATTGACTGTAGCCTGTCAGGCTCCTCTGTCCATGGAATTCTACAGGCAAGAATACTGGAGTCAGTTGCCATTTCCTTCTCCCAAGGATATTCCTGACCTAGGGATGAAACCTGAGTCTTCTGCATTGCAGGTAGATTCTTTACCATCTCAGCCACTAAAGAGCCTCTTGATGAGGGTGAAAGAGGAGAGAGAGAAAGCTGGCTTGAAACTCAACATTAAAAAACTAAGATCCTGGCATCCAGTCCCATTATTTCATGGCAAATAGATGGGGGAAAAGTGGAAGCAGTGACAGATTTTATTTTCTTGGGCTCCAAAGTCATCACAGACGGTGACTGCAGCCATGAAATTAAAAGATGCTTGCTCCTTGGAAGAATATCTATGACCAACCTAGACAGCATATTAAAAAGCAGAGACACATTACTTTGCCAACAAGGGCCCATATAGTCAAAGTTATGGTTTTTCAAGTAGTCATGTATGGATATGAAAGTTGGACCATAAAGAAGGCTGAGCACCAAAGAACTGATGCTTTCAAACTGTGTGGGAGAAGACTCTTGAGAGTGAGATCCATCCAGTCCATCCTAAAGGAGATCAGTCTTGAATATTCATTGTAAGGACTGATGTTGAAGCTGAAACTCCAATACTTTGGCCACCTGATGGGAAGAGCCAACTCACTGAAAAGGACTCTGATATTGGGAAAGATTGAAGGCAAAAGGAGAAGGGGACAGCTGAGGATGAGATGGTTGGATGGCATCACCGACTCACTGGACATGAATTTGAGCAAACTCTGGGAGACAGTGGAGAGCAGAGGAGCCTGGCATGTCACAGTTCATTGGGTCACACTTAGGGACTAAGCAGCAACAAAGTGCCCACATGTGCGCAGAGACTGTGCGTCTGGACAGGGAGGTGATATTGCTGTTTATCCACCAGACTGGGATGAGGCTGCTGGCCTCCTGCATGCTGTAGGGCACTGAGCCTGCAGTGGGCAAGCTGGCACACTGGCAGAGCTGGATTTGATGGTTGGGGTTGTGGGATCCATGCAGAGAGAGCCCCACACTGGAGTGCATGCCCTACTCCAGGAGTTGGCCGTGGGATGGTGGGCAGTACAGGGCTGTGGCTGCCCAGCTGTCGCTGCGGGTCAGTCCCCCGTCGTCTGTCAGCGGCCTCCAATGAATCTGCTGGAGGACCTGGCGTATAGGTGAGAGGAGCAAGGGAGAGGGCCTGATGGGCTTTGGGGATCATTCAGTTGGTCCTTCCCGATTCCCAGTGCTGAGGGCCCCCTGGAGGGGGCTGGTGTCTGGCCAGGGTGGGGCAGGGCAAGCGGCATGGTGGCTAGGGGTCTGGGGAGGCAGACAGGGGCCCACTCTGTGTCCTGGCTCTTGTGCTCACTCAAGGCCAGGGATTCACCCAGCTGTTTAACTGCCCCTGCCTCCTCTTGACCTATGACCTGACAGTGATGATAATCCTATCATAAATAAAACCCTCCCCTAGCACACGGGAATCCTCGCTGCCCAACCACTGCTCCTGTTTCAACATTCCCACAGAGCGGGGTCCTGTCGGGCACTGATGGGGCTGTGATGGGTCCACAGTAGTTCTCACTTGAAGGCTGACGACTAGTTTTGGTCCAGCCCCACCACTTGCAGGAGAGGAGGGAGACTGTCTCACAGCTTGGCAGGCACAGGTTAGAGGTATGAGAGACTCCCTAAAGCAGGGGGCTGGCTGCTCTGAGAGGGTACCCTCTGGAGCTTGCTGAAGGCAGGAGTGACCGTAGTGGGAGGAAGGGTGAGTGGACCAGGGTGCCCTCACAATTCTAGGCACCCGTCTGTAGGTCACCCCGATCAGGGGTGAGACAGGCCCGTGTTCTGAGCAGGCAGCTCCCAGAGTCTCCTCTTGCTCCTGGGGCACAAGTGCCCTGGAAGCAGGCAGGCTCCTATTTGGCCCAGGCTATGCCCTTGACCCAGGCACCTGGGTGGGGGTGAGGCTTTCAGAGGTCGTTTTCAGGCAAAGGAGAAGGAGGAGAGCAGGGCTGACAAGCTGGCTAGTGAAAGTATCTTCAGAAATCCAGGAGAGCTGAGTCAGCCTGTGGAAGAGACCTCAGCCAGCAGGATCTATATTCAGGCCACACGGCCCTTCGACTCTCTATTTTGGCGTTTTGATGTAATCTATCTTGCAGGACGGGAGGGATCATGGAAGGACAGTCTATTAGCACCGGGCCCAGTGGTGGGCTTGGAAGCCTCCTCCGCTGAGCTCCTTGCTGTGTGCAGACGGTGTTGTGACTGGAAGGTTCTCGGGATGAGTGCAGTGCGTGTCCCGGAGCCCAAAGGGCCTGGGGTTGCCTGTGGGAAGTCTGGAACCCAGAGATTCCAGCTCTAGGGGACGTGAAGCTGTGCCTTCCTCCCCCCGGCACTCCATGCGTGTGAGCACTGTGAGTCACTGCGAGACGCGAGAGAGCAGCGCCCTGCCTCCTGCTTGTCTCCCGACTGAGAAGCGCGTCTCTCCTCCTCCCGCTCTCCGCCATCTCCAGAGACAGCGCTGTGTGGGAGGGACCCGCTCGGGCTCAGGCTGTGCTGTGGTTTTGCTGGTGTTGTCTCCTGCTGGTGACGGGAGAGCCCGCCGCCCCTGCGTCCCAGGCCTGGACCCCCGAGGGCGGCTTGTGCAGGTAGTGCTGCCGCTGCGGTGAGGCCGTGGGGCTCTCACCCTCCCCCCGGGCCTGCTCCGACCGTGTCTAACAGCCCTCAGTGGCAGCGGCTTGTTCGTGGTCACGCCTTGTCACAGCTGCCAGCTCCCATCTGTCTGCTTGCCCACCCCTGCGTGAGTGCGTCCAGGATCGCCGTCTCTGTAACCTACTTGTGGCCCAGGCCTTAATCTCAGGACCTGGGGAGACTCGCTGAGAGCTGGGGATGCAGGCGCAGCTCAGTTGCGTGGGCATCATCAAGTCGCCTCTGCTCTCCAGGGCAGCAAATGAGCAGCTGCCCCCAGCAGCGTGGCCCCCTGGGCCCTGGGAGGCCTCCCTTTGCTGGACACTCACTGAAGGGCCAGCACAAACCGCAGGGGTCTCCTCAGCCATTCCTGGCAACCGCAGCATTCGGTTTCAACTAGCCTCTCTGTTCTGTCCCGTTTTCAAGGGTCTAGAAATCTGGTGTCTTCTGGGGAGAATGGAAGCACCTTGTTTCCAAAAACATCTCTTCTAAGGAATAGAATGTCTTGTACAGCCTGGACCAGAGAAAATTCCAAGGGGTAAGTCATTGCACTCTCGGCGACAACAGGCCAGGCATTTCGTTGCTTGAACCGATGGGTTCTGATACCGTTAAAGCAGCAGCACCTCGGGCCTGGAGATAGACAGATGAGGAAAAGCAATTCTTTAAAACAAAACAGTAATTGCAGCTGCATTTCCAGTTAGACTGACTAAGCAGCTGTCAATACCTCTCTACCTATGGAGACAGGAGGTGTGTGTCCTGGTATGTTCCAGCCAGAGCCCTTCGATGGAACATACGCCCTGGCCTTTGCACTCCTTTGCAACAGCTACAAGCCCCGGGGGAACTGTTGAAAGCACAGACAGTCGCTGTCACCCCAAAGCCAGGCTGATCTGTGTGCCCCTCAGGGTTCCCTCCGTCTGTTCTCTGCCCCTCCTTTTCTCCCTCCCCCCCTTCCCTTCCCCTCCCTTTCTCCTTCCCACCTTCCTTCTTTCCTTTCTTTTAAAGAACAAGGACTAGAAAGGACCACCACAGCACGTCTCAAGAGCGTTTGCACGCAGGTGCTGCACACTGGGGTTGTATCGGGGCCTGGGGAGTGCGGGCCCGTGGGCTTTGCAGAACTTTCCCTCCCCACACAACTCGCTTGGTCCTGCATGGACCCCTGTGCTGTGGTGGCCTCAGGGCAGTGTGTACAGGTCTCAGGGCAGCAGTTTCTGTGCACAAGCCGCCCTGGAGAGGAGCCGAGTGTGGTGGGTGTGGCCCTGGTCCCCACCACAGAGGTTTTGTTGAGGTGCTCGGGCCTCCGGAGCCTGCCTCTGCTCCTCCACCCCATACCCCTCCCTTCTCCCCAGACAGCACTGGGAACCTTGTGGATGGAAGTTTCAGAAGACACCTGCCTCGTTTGGGGCTTTATTCCCAGAGCCTGGCACAACGTCAGGCCTGAAGCAACTCTTGTCAATGAGGAGGCTTGGCCATTGGCCCTTCCTAGGCTTCTCTGGATGACGCTTGCACACGGTTCCTGTAGGACCTCCCTCTCTCTCTTTCCCAGGAGGGTCATTTTTCCCCGGGAGAAAGTGCAGACTTCAGCAGACAGCCCTAGGGTCTGCATGAGACCCTGTTGGGGGCCAGCAGCCGGGTGGAGATCTCCCTGAACTGGTCAGGGAAAGGGGTGCAGAGTTAAATATCACAAACAGAGTCGGGTGTGTCCACCTTCATCCCCATCTGTTGAGCTTGAGTCCTTGCTGAGGCTTGGCCAGGTGGCTGTCCCAGTGGAGAGGCTCCCGTCAGGAGGGGCTGCCAGGCGCCTCTCCCAGTCCAGCCCTCCTGATGCTCTGGGCCTGCCACCCCCAACCCCGGGCTTCACAGCAGCTCCTAGATGCTGTGGGCGGAGAGGGCGCCAGACGGTCCCCGGGGGGGAAGCTGCTGCCCTCATGCGTGCTTCGCCCCCTGGCCCCGGGGGCCCCTCAGGGCTGGTTGTGAGCTTCCTCGCTGCTGGGGAGATCTCTGCTCCAGGCGCAGGGAGGCCAAGGCAGGCTTTGAGCTGAGGCCTAGCTGACTCCCAAGCCCACACAGTCTTTCGGGGCTGCTTGTGGCCTCCAGATGGGGACAGGGAAGGAGAGTGGCCATGGCCAGTGCAGACGTGCTGGGCCTGGAGCCCGCCAGGCTCCAGGTTTGCAGGAAGCACAAGGCTGCCCAGGCCCCCCCAGCCTGCCGGCGGGCGCCCTGCTGTCCTGCCCCTAGGCCGCGGTGCGGGGCCAGCGGCGGCTGAGGACTGGCACGCGGGACTCCCTGGTCCTCTTGAGGGGGAAGATGGGCTTCAACTCCTGTCTGAACTCACGAATGCTTCTAAAGTCACTGTCCGGGATTCAGTGCTTGCACTTGTGTTAGAATAATCGCGTTCGCGGTCAGGTTTCTGTTATGATGCCCTCTTCCCGTGTGGCTGTGTTCCGCGGGGAGTCTTACCGCTCCCCGCACAGTGCGCTCCTCCCAGGCCAGAGGCTGGCCCTTCGTCTCAGCACGCGCGGGCCCAGGGCCTGGCTGCTCTGGAACGTTTGCTGAACCAGTGAGTGAGTGGCATTTTCAGGGTAGCTAAGATTCTGGGTTCACAGGGCCCAGGAGCAAGGAGGAGCTGATATCAAGCTCGCTGCCTTCACAAAGCCCCCTGGGGCTGAAACCAGCCAGCTTTCAGTCCAGGGCCCTCTGGAGGGGAGAGCTGATGTGTTGAAAAGACAGATGCCTCTGCATCCAGCGCACTCTTCAACTTCCCAGCGGTTATTTCCACCCCTTTTTTATTCTTAGGAAAACTTCTGGCCCAAAGAGACGCCGGCTCCCTCCCAGGTAGGACGCACCCTGATGCAGACAGGCAGGTGAGGAGCAGAAAAACAGTGGGCTGAGGGCAATATGCTGTGCTGATCGTCAGGAGAGGCTTTACTGTGTGAAGTTCCAGATTGCTGTTTCAGCAGTCAAACCTTGGGGCGCAGGAAGATGGGTCAGAGAGTGAAAGGGGCACATTCTCCAGCCTCACTCCTCATAAGCCAACCAAGGGGCCCCCCAGACTGACTCCCACCTCACCCCCAGGCCCTGAAGAGGAAAGAAGAGGGAGTCCAAGCCCACAGACCTGGCTGTCCTGGCACATCTCTGCCTGCAGAGGCACCCCAGGCCTCTCGAGAGGGGAAGACGCCCCCTCTCAGGTGGGGGCAAAGGGCTCCTTCTCCCCTCACCTGCTCTTGGGGAAGCAGGCTTGTGTCTACCTGTGCAGGCTCTGGAGCACGGTCCTCCATTGGGAATCACCTGCAGAAATTCCAACAGCGAGGCAGGGACAGAGGCTGAGGAGACAGAATCCCGTGGGCTGAAGGGAGCTCCCACCCACCAGGTGCTCCCGAAGTCTCTGGGGCCTGGCCCAGGCCTGCGCTGCTCCTCAGGCAGCGTCATGGGAGCGCCTGGGGCCGGGGCGCGTTCAGGGAGCGCCCGCCCTTGTCCGAGGCTGGGGCCCAGTGCTGGGCGTGAGGCATGCGATGGGGGGTCAGCTTGGGGCAGTTTCGTAGCTGCCCCTCCAAGGAGGGCATCTCCAAGGGCCTGAAGCTTTTACCCCGGGGTTCGGGATAACTCCTGTGTGTGTCTGTGTCTCTGTTTTTGTGTGAGTGTTAGTCACTCAGTCGTGTCTGACTCTTTGTGATCCTGTGGACAGTAGCCCGCCAGGCTCCCCTGTCCATGGAATTCTCCAGGCAAGAATACTGGAGTGGGTTGCATTTCTTAATCCAGGGATGTTCCCGACCCAGGGATCAAGCCTGGGTTTCCTGCATGGCAGGCGGATTCTTGTGTGTATGCCTGGGCATCCCATGTCGTGTGTTCTCACGCACGCGTGTCAGTGTGTCTGAGTTCACACCCCTGTGTGTCCTTTTGTGTGCCCATGCCTGTGTGTGTTTCTGGATGAGGCCATGTGTGTGCTCACAAAACCCTGCACAGCCACTCTGGCCTCCCTCCAGAAAGCTGTCCTTCTCTCCTTAACCTTGCTACTGGTCTTTCCCCAACTAACCAACTCTAGCCTTGACCTGCACAGGACTGTGTGTCCTGTGGGTTCCCCAGTGACCCTGGAGGCCTGACATTGCCTGTTGACTGTTGGAAGCATCTGAAAGGCAGGAGTGGATATGAGATCCTGGTTCCTGAACTTCCAGACCCAGGCCAGCCTGCCACCTCTCCTGATACCTAACCCTTCTGACCTTTTGTTTTCTCATCTGTGGAATGGGTATTCTGATGACTACACAGTTGATTCAAAAGAACAAATGTCAGACCCCAGCACCATGGCAGGCTCGTAGCAGTTTCTCTGGAAGACAGCACTCTGAATGTCTCGAGTTTGTTCTGTTAGGAGTACTGGGGAGGAATAAATCCTAGGGCATTTTCTAGTTGCATCTAAAGTCAGAGACAAAAGTAGGAACAGATCCAGGTTCTGAGGAATTAAGTCCATATGGAGTAGTGTGTCACACAGCTGCTTATTACTGTACATAACAGTAGCAATTACGACTTTGAACAGCTACAAGCACAGCTAAGATTTGCGGAGTGTCTACACTGTGTCAGTCGCTGAACAATGTGTGTTACCCTGATCTACTGTTTCCTGTCATCCTTGCAACAACCCCGTTTTGTAAATGAGCAAATGGGGAATTCCCTGGTGGTCCAGTGGTTAGGACTCACTGCTTTCCCTGCCCGAGCCCAGGGAACAAAGATCCTGCTAGCCGTGTGGTGTGGCCCCACCCCTCAAAAAAAGAGTAAATGGACCTATCTCTCTGTGCGTTTATAATTGCTTGCATTGTTTAGATAAAATCAAGAGCAAGTGTGATATGGTGAGAAAGCACAGAACTGGCAATCAGAAATCCTGGAATGTACGCTTAATTGTGCCACCAGTGCATCCTAGGCAAGTCATTTTCTGGAATCCTCACCAAGCACCGTTGTATTTCTTAGTGGAGGTGTTTGCTGCATCACCACAGTGCCTCTGCACACACGTCTTCTCTACCCAGGTGCCTTGGTCGCTCGGCTCCCTGGGCAGACTCGGACCCAGGGAGGCACCCCACTCATCCGTCAGGCTCCTGGACCTGGGAAGCCCACCTCTTGCCTCCTGGTCACAGATTAGTGGCCTTCCCTGTGACACTGCGTGTGCCAGCACCCTCAGTGCTGAGCCCAGCAGCGCTCCGAGAGTGAAGAGCTGCTGGTGGCTTGCTTACAGACATTGTTTCAGGGGGCATGTGGTTGCCATTTGAAATCACATTAGGCTCTGACTTGAGAGAGAGGTTGTCAGATTGCCTGCGTTTGGAAACAGAGATTTGAATAACACTTCTGATTTGTCCCAAGCTTTCCCTGGGGATCTTAACAGGATCAGGGAACAGGCTGTGGATGGAACCAGGGTGCCCTGGGGGTAGAGGGGAACTTGTTGGGACCTGCTGGCTTTTCTGTGCACACAGGCCACCCAGGCCTCCCTAGGCACTGGCACGCTTGCAGCCGGAGCCGTTTTCTGGAGCAGACCAACGCCCACTCTGCACAAGGGATGTGGCCACGTGGTGTCTCCCCAAGGAGGCACTTGTTTTTGACCTGAGAGATCTTTTAGAAGGCTACATGCTTTTTAATTAGACCATGAATGCTGTGCTCCATCCTAATTTAGTTTTGGGGATTTGGTCTCTCACTGGATCCCTTTCTCGAACTTTCCTTCAGGAGCTTGTTTCTTTCCTCTTGTCTGTTCCTAACTTCTTGTCCCCACCTTCTTGTCCCCCTATCTACCCGGAGGCCTGCCCACCGGTGTCCACCTGACTGCTCTCTCCCTCTGTCACTTCCCCCCCTCCTTTCCTGCCTTCTCCTTCAGCCTCAAGTTTTTCTATTTATTTTATGTATATAACAACCCCTCGTACAGCATAGCTCCATGAACGTTACAAATAGCAGCTCTTGTCATCCTCACAAAAGCCCACTGAGGAGAGTACTGCGATCACCTGAGGTTTAAAGTGGCCTTTGTAGGTTTGGAGGAACTGCGGGGGCCGGGGGGTGAGGGGCAGGGGCAGGCTGAGATGAGAGTCACCGTCCATTGCTGCCAGCTTTCTAGTAAATGTGTGCAGAAACCTCCAGCAAAGCAGAGGGCCTGCCCCTCCTGTGGTGTGGCTTTTCCCAGCTCTGAAGGGCATCCTGCTGCCCGATCCCTGCCCTGAGCAGAGTGAGCCCCCAGGAAGACTTACCCCTCAACATGCCACGTGGTGACGTCCCACCTCCTGAAAGCCTCTTGTAAACTTCTGGGCCAACGGGGCCGCCTACTGGGACTCAGTAAGACACCTCATCTGGTTTAGTGATGGAGTTTGTCATTAATATATCTTTTGAGGTAGGAACTATGAATCCCTGTTTAAAGATGAAGAATTAAGGTCTAGAGAGGTATAGCAATTTGCTCGAGGAGATCCCACTGAAAAGTGCTAGGGTGGATATTTCAGCCCAGGCCTTCTTGGCTTAGCCCCACTTAGCCACACCCCGGGGCCTCTGTGACATGAGGTAACAGTAGGGAGATAAACTGCTGTAACAAAAAATCTCCAAATCTCTGTGACTTGACCCAAGAAAAGTGTGCCCACAATTCCTTAAGAGACCAACCTGGGTGTCTCCTGGTGACTGTCCTCCAAGTGGTGACTGAGGGGCCCATGTGTCTCTGCTATCATCTCGGGCTTCAGGGTCCTCAGCTAGATTCTGTGTGTCTACCCAGCAGATGAGGAAAGGATGGAGGATGGTATAGGAGGTTTAACTCTCTGGGCCTGGGAGTAGAGTTCATCGTCTCCACCACCTTCCCTTGCCAGATTCAGACACTAGCTACAAACGAAGCCAGGAAATGTAGTCTGGTTTTGTGTCCAGGAGGGAAAGAGGAACAGTTTTGTGAACAACCCAGCATCTCCCATACAAGGTCCAGTCTGTTTCCAGTTTCAATGGCTATGACGTCCTGGCCGCCGTCTGTTAAGCAGATCATATTACTTTTTCAGTTTTCCTTCCCTCCTCATCCTTGTCAAGGTGTGTTCTGGACAGAGGACACTTCTTCATCCCAAAGACTTGCCTCATGACCTGCTGCAACCAGTGGAATGAGAGCAGACATAAGATGTTTCACCTCCAACTAAGGGCTTCCAACGTTGCGTGGCTGTGTTGGCCTTTCGTCCCCCTGCCTTGCACCTTGAAAGGGGTAGGCCTGGGTGGCGACTGCTCCTTCAGCCTGAGCCCTGGAATGAGTATGTGAGCAGACCCCAGGGGAGAGCAGAGACGCTTCAGCCAGCTTGCGACCTGTGAGCAGGAAATATGCGCTTGCTGCTGTTGGAGTTTTGTTTCACAGTGTGTGGTGGCCCTCGCTGGCCTGCATAGACTACCGCCGGACAGAGGGACGCTCACAGACCCGGCTCTCCCAGGCCTCTGTGATGCTATCTGCTGTTGGCATTTGTTGAAATTCATGATCTCATAGAGCCCAGGCCAAGGGCAGACCCTCTCACAGAGCTTCCCTTAGTGTTTCTGCTCCTTGGGTGTTCAGAAGATGCAGAGGCTGCTATTTCCTCCGTTTGGTTCCTGTTCACAGATTCATCCAGTATCCCTCCCCTCCCTGGAGATCGCTCTCATGGAACAGGAGCTGCGTTAACTCCTCTTTCCTCTTGCTACCATGCTCGTGCCCCACACGTGGTGGGTGGTCAGGCAGTGTTCACTACGCTGGATTGACCTGAGCGTTCACCCCACAGGGCATGCCGAGTGCTGGCAGGAATCGCCGACGGGGCCCAGGCTGTGCTCCGTGCTTCGAGGATGGATCTGTCATTGTCTGTGAGAATGAGGGGCTGGGCGGCCTGCCAGGGCTCTTGGCCAGGGGTCTGGGCTTGGCGAAAATGTGATCCCTCTCACTGTCCTCAGGATCTCGGCACCCAGAGCCTGTGTCGGGGGGAACGAGGCAGCGTCACACACCGGTCCACGCCCGTCTTGGGGAGGCCAGCGGGCTGCCTTATCGGTGGCCCCTGGTGGCCCCAGCAGCCCTGCTGCGGTTCCCGGAGCAGAGGCTGCCCTGCATCGCGGGGAAATCGGTTTGCATCAGGATGCTTGGGGATGCGTCTGTGCTGGCATTTGCGGTCCTGGTACAGAGATGGCCCTGGGCTCACTGGTGCTCCTCCCGCGGTGGATGGCGACCCTGAATCTTGGACAGGCCTGTACTGTGGAAGCCACCCAGACCCCACAGGCCTTGCTAAACTAAAGGCTGTAGATTCGTGAAGGTATCTGGGCCATGTGGATCGAAGCTGGGTCAAAACACGAGGTCACGGGGCAGCAATATGAGTTAACCTCTGCTCCGAATCCTGCTAAAGTCAACTCTAACAATGGAAGGGCTCTCCTGCTTCCTCTGTGCAAAGAAAGGGATGCGTGACACGCACTTAGCTCCAGTGGGAGATTCAGGGTTTATTAGTTATCTATCATTTATCTGTCACTGCAAAGTACTCCAAAGTTCGTGGCTTAAAGGAACTGTAAGCATTTATCATCCTCCGAGTTTCTGTGGGTCAGCTTGGTCAGGCAGCCCTGGCTCAGGGTCTGTCATGAAGGTGCTGTCAGCTGGAGACTTCCGAGGAATGGTTGCTGTTGGGAGTTGGCAGGGGCCTCAGTTTCCCCACATGATTCCAGCGTCTCACCTGCTTGACTGTTCTCCTGATATGGTGGCTGTCTTCCCTCAGAGCAAGCGGTCTGCGAGAGAGATCTAGGCAGAAGTCCTCCTTTTTATGACGAGGCTTTGGAAACCATAGAGCAGTACTTGTGCAAACACTCTATTTGTGAGAAGTGAGTCATTCAGTACGGACCACATTTGGAGTTAGACTTCATTCTTTGAAGGGAGGAAGTGAAAGCATTAGTAGATATATTTTAGAACCACCATAATGATGGAAAAGGGAAAATAGCCTTTAGTGCCCTATGCATACCCATCCCAACCTATTAAACCTCTTTTTCTGCCTCCAATCCACAACGCAGAGGTCCTGAGACCCAGCGGGTGCCTCGGGCGGCAAAGGACAGCCCATCTATATGGACCAACTAAGGCAGGAGAGTGACAGAGACTCCCACGTGGACTGAAAGATGCCGAAAGACCATGCGTGTGGAAAGGCTATGCCTGGGCTGGGTGAGGGTGTGTCTGCAGGCGAGCTGGAAGGAGGTTGGCAGGAAAAGCCCCTCCCTGGTTGAGCTCACCTGTGTGGAGCCTTGAGCATGGTCAGACAGGCCTTCAGGAAACTGAAGGTGCTGTGGGCCAGTGCCTTCACTCTGCAAACTAGGGAAAGGGCCAGGGACGGAAGGGACATACCCCAGGCCACATGATGTGTTACGGGGGTGGGGTTCCCCGTGCTTTCAGCCACCACTCTGCCTTTCCATTGAGGTGCCTGCCAGGAGCCACTCCTGGCAAAGACGCAGAAAAAGGAACAGCTGTTCTCAGTGCAGCAAGGGAGGGCTCCAGACTGAGTCAGGGAAGGGAAGTCACGGCGGGCCTGGATCAGTCAGGATGGCTTTCTTCTTCCAGTAAGAGGATGCATAATAAACATTCGTGAAGGAGGAGAGGCCGGGAAGGTGCAATGGAAATCAACAGTCAATATCAATCGAATAAGAAAAACTCATAAACTGATTTTTTTAAACAAGAAAGAACCACCCACCTCCCACCACCAAGCAGTAAATACAAAAGAAATACTAGCTCTAAAAAGAAACCATGCCTATTTATTGGCCTAAACACAGGAATGTCCTGTACAAGTGGTGGTGACGTGTGCTAGCGTCCGAGTCCAGCATTGGTCAAGGAGTCAGCGCTCCTGTGAGCGCTCCTTTTCTCTGTGGCTGGGGGCTGGGTCTTGCGCCCAGATCTTCCATTTCTCCCAGCCCAAGTGCTGCTAAACTTGGGAGCTCTGGGAAGGCAGCACATGACCCAGACGAAAAGGACTGCAGAATTACCTAAATGTCGGTTCCTGCCTCATTCACACATTCTCAGAAAATCTGCTAAGGGCGGCAGGAGCGGCTGGAATTCAGCTTCAGGATCGCTGACGGCAGCAGACAGAGGCTGCCCAAGCTAGTTTAAAAGGACAAGGTTGTTTATGGAAGCCCTGCGGGGTAGCCCGGGGCCCTGCCTGCATGCAGCCGTCCTCACGAGGGGTCTCGGGGGAGCAGCCGCTGCCTCCATCTTTCCTCTCTGCCTCTGCTTCTCTTTGACATCCCCTTCTGGCTGTCTGGCCTTCTCTGCTGCGCCTCTCCATGGCGGCACGTGGCTGTGTTGACCGAGGTCATGCACAATAAAGAGGCAGGCCGAGGAGTCCAGTCCCTGCTCCAAACGCCTGTGGGGGGATCCGGCCAGCACCGGTGACGAGCTGGTCTCCAGGGCCTCGTGAGCTCGAGTGGACCCGTCCCTGTGGCTGGTAGGTACCTGTGCCACCTGGTTTTTCCTAGGTCCCCTCCCCGCACCGCACTGTCTTCAGACAGTGGGGTGATGGGAGTGAACCGAGGGGGTTTCCTGCTCTGGGTTCTTCATGCCTTGAGCACTGAGTGGGCCCACTGGGGGTGAGTCGCTGGAGGAGGGTCCTCCTGCTAGAGGGATGGGAGACCCTCCTGAAACCCAGGGGCAGTGACGGCTGTGAACTCTGAGGCATGCCAGCTGAGAGCAGGGCTTTATGCCTCTGTCTTTCCCTGGATTTGCTCCACCCTCAATTTAAGTCTATTTAAAGACATATATTCAGTATCTGCTGGGAAATGGGCTCAGAAAAGAGATGGGGCTGGCCTGTGAGAAGGCACAGAGCTGTCCAGGCCAGCAGACCCCCGGGAGAGAGGACCCAGGCTGAGCTGAGTCCACAGCCCTGGTCCCGCCTCCTCTGCTGGTTAGGCAGGTCCCTCTCCACCTCACAAAGCTTTTGTAAAATCACACAGTACACTGTGCATGAAAGCTTTAATTTAGAGTAAAGGATCACACAACTGTAATTATTTTCCAGTCAAAACCTTAAAAGAAAAATTCCCAAAGATAGGCCTAGTAGTCACATAAGTGCCTCTGCTGATCTTAGAGGAGGTTGGATCTGGGGGCTACCGCCCCTCCCCATTGCTGAAGCATGTGCGAGTTGATGGGGGCTGCTGAGGGAGGGGCGTCGAGATGCCTTCTGCTCACAGGGCATGCGCGGCCAGAGGCAGCAGAGCGCCTCGAACACCAGACTCAGGAAGCTGGATTTTATATCCAGTTGGTAGGGGTTATGTTGAAAATAGTATTTTAGGAGAGTGAATAACTCCCCCACACACAGAGTTTCAGGACATTTTCTCAAGACTCTGATTTAATTTTCAAGACACTGTGGAGGTTCTCAGGGGTATGCAAATTGGGGCCCTGGGGAGTCCTCCAGGCAATTGCTGCTCGGCAGGGCCCCTTTCCCTCCCCTGAGGAGTTATGATTGAGGAAGGCATCATGAGAAAGCTTCTCTTGGCACGATGGCAGTGGTCTGTGCACCCCTTAAAGTAGCTGTACCCCATCTGTGCACACTCCCCCTCCAACTAACCCCACCACACCCCACCCCCATCACCATTCTGCCTCATTTCCTTGGTTCAGGACTCTGGGCTTTGAGAAGGAAACGGCAACCCACTCCAGTATTCTTGCCTGGAGAATCCCATGGATGGAGGAGCCTGGTGGGCTACAGTCCACAGGGTCACAAAGAGTCGGACACGACTGAGCGACTTAACTAACTAACTTAGGTAGCTCAGTCGGTGAAGAATCTGCCTGCAGGACAAGAGACCTGGGTTTGACCCTTGGGTCCGGAAGATCCCCTGGAGAAGAAATGGCAACCTACTCCAGTATCCTTGCCTGGAAAACGTCATGGACACAGGAGCCTGGTGGGGTGCAGTCCACGGGGTTGCAAAGTTGGGCATGACTAAGTGACTAACACTTACTTGCTTACTTAGGCCCTTCCAGTTTCCATGTTCATCTAGACCCCTTCCCCAGTGCTGGGACCCCTGGATTAGATGACTAAGAAGCATCAGATCCCCTTTTGTTTTATAAAAACTTCTTCCCAGATGCCAGCTGCATGGCCCTTTGTCTGTACTGAATTGGTCTACTCCAGAACCCTCCCTACGTGGAGGGGATTCAAACCCCCATAACTCCAATGCAGCAGTAACAAATGCCATTTATTAAGCTCTTATTATGTGTTGGCACTGAATTTACGGCCTCATATGCATCATTTCCCTGAATCCTCAGAATAACCTTATTCAGGAATGTTATTATCTCTGTGGGACACAGAAACATGAGTTTACTTTCCAGATTCTCAGAGCTCCTAAATGGCAGAGCCTGGATTCAAGTGCAGATCTGTCAAGCTGCGGTACACTGAGCTCTTAACCACTCTGCTAGATTAAGAGATTTGGGGTAGAACCTTGGGGGATGTACTTGAAGGAAAGTTTTAATTTTATTGCAGAGGCTTTGCCCCATACTTAATCCCCCAGCTTCTTACAGGGGATGACACTGCACACCGTGTCTGTTAACTATGAAGTATTTCCTACAAGGCTGGGAGGCCCTTGAGAGAAGGGGACGTCTCATTCATATTTCTGTCCTCAGAACTTAGTGTTAGTTACACCAAGAATGAGCACAAATCCAAGCCAAACCAACTTTTTCTGGAGCCAGCAGTAGAGAGGAGAGGGTGTCTTGACAGCATAGGTGGTCGCCTGGAGGCAGAAGACCTGGGCTGGTTGGCCGTCCAGCAACCATGCAGCGCAGCTCTTCTTGAGAATGGAGTCATCTAAGGGTGGGAAAGGACAGGTTCCCAAAGATATCACTGGGCACCTGGGCCTGGCTGCCTGAAGCTGAGATGAGCCTTTTTTTTATTTTCATAAGTGAATATGTTCCCATTTTGAGCCAGGTGACTTGAGTTTCTGACATTTGCCACCAAAATATCTTAATTCAGAGAACTTTAGCAAGGGCTTTTTAATTAAATGGACACTCAGCCAAAGCCTGAATTCTGGAATGCCTCCCATTCAGTTTCTGGGCCTGCTCTGAACTTCGCTGGTTCCCTTCTCTGGCTACAGAGTCAAGGCCATTTCTCCTGCAGAACTAGCCCAGCCTGGCCAGAGAAGATGGCGTGAGGCTGGACTTGGAAGCAATCAGCGAAGGGCTAAAGGGCTCGTTTGTCTCCACTCTGCCACTGACGCAGCAGCCCTGGGACCACTGTTGCCATGAAAGATGGGTCTGGAATTGTCATTAAATTATACGCATGTCCACTGCGCCTGGTTATTAAGTCTTTGGCAAATCAATTCTTTATGGCCTTTTAATCAAGAGCAGATAAACAGGGAAAGGAGCTCATGGAAACTCTTCAAAGAAAACTCCAAGCACTGTTCATCCAGGAGGCAGAGGATGAATAGTTCAAAGACTGTGGAGGCTAGGAGCCCCAGATAGCAGGGACCATGGCTGGGCTCTCATGGGGTCAGAGAAGGAACTACGTGAGGCCAGTGGGGAGGGGGCAGAAAAGGAGTGTGTGGAGCGAGAGGAGTGAGAGAACCGGAGGTCTTCATTTCACAGCTGACCCAGCTCAGGGCAGACGCGACAGCAAGGAGCATACCTGCGGAGCCGGCGCCTGGCATCCCACCTCACTCCTGCGCCTCCTCGCCAGAGAGGAGCGCCTCGGTCCAGATCTTTAAAAGTCCTCAAGGTTGAGTCTGCTCATGGTTCTCATTGGTCATGCTGGTCAGTGTTTGCTGTAGCCTGCAGTGAAATGAAGAAAGCAGACTCAAGGGCTTTTCAGAGTTACTCAGTTTAAAGGATTTCCTTTAATTCTGAGATCACACATTGTCCACTCTTTTGACTTTACATTGCCCTTTCTGTGGTGAAATGATGGTGCTTACAGAGGGTTGTTGGCAAACTAAAAAGCTTTCAGCGGTATGTCTCCCCACCCTCTGAAGTCCTGATGCTAGCACAGCACTGCTGGTGGGCCCTTGGCGATCTCCTGCCCAGCCGTCCGCCAAAGGCAGGGGTTTGTGGGGGAAAGAAGCCTTCCTGGGACCTCTCAGCTGAATGGGCCTTTTTGTCCTTGGGCAGGCTCACCGCACTCAAGGGGATTCCGAAGTAGTGAATCAGGCAGACACTGTCTCACAGACGAGGGAAGGAACCCTGAGAAAGTAAGCTGCAAGCCCACAGCCCCCTGGTGCCTGAGGCCTGAGGCAAGATGAGAGCCCAGGGATGGGACTGTGGTCAGGAGCAGGACCCCAGCGCTGAGCCACCTGCCTTGAGGCTCTGCCTCTCCCCACTAACTCGTGACCCTGGCTGAGGGTCTCCGTCCCTGGGCTGGTTGCATCCTTCATCACATAGGGCACTGTGACAGAGTTGGCATTGTGTACAGAGCCCTTGGAGCCCTGGGCAGCACAGCTCTGCATGGAGTCAACTCTAGCTGCCTCCCTCTTTCCTAGGTACCCCCGTGCTGGCAGCGGCCGGGGAAGAGTGGTCACTGCCTGGCACTAGATACGCGCAGCTGCCCATCCTTGGGTGCTGGGTGGCTGCACGCGCAGCCTATGTGCATGGTGGCTGTGGGCCGTGTAGCTGCCCTGGCCAGCAGGTGTGGAGGCGGGGCGTGTGTCACCTCTAGGGGAGCATCACAAGTCCTGCAAGTCTGCACATCCTGCTCTGCCACTGTAACTGTGGGGCGGGCGGGGCCTCCCTCAGCCTGAGCCCCGAGTGTGACGAGGACCAGAGTCCTCCTGGCTGGCCTAGGTGGGACCCACAATAAAAGAGGAATAACCTTGAAGAGGCTGGGGATGTTTCTGCTTCCACTTGTTCCTGGCCACCCTGCCAGGGCAGGTAAAGTCAGGGGTGAAGAGACTCCATGGGGACTTGGGCTGAGACGTGTGCATGGGGAAAATCAGGGCTGCTGAGACGGGCTCCTCACTCTCCTCAGTCCTGAGAAGCTTCCTTGCTTGAGAGGCTGGCAAGTCTCACAGGTGCCGCAGGGCCCGTGTGGAAGAGCTGAGGGCCTGGCCCCAGGCATAGCCTTCTCAGTGGGGTTTGTGTGTCGCTGGTGCCTCCCTGGAGTAGCCCCACGGCCCCTCTGTGGTGGTTTGGGTGACACAGACTTGAGTTGGACCCAGAGGGGTGACTTCCTGTCAATCCAGCTGTCAGGGGCCAACTGCCTCCCTAGAGTTTCAAGCCAGTGGAAGACAAGAAAACACACAAGTGGCTGTTAGTGCAAAGTGTTGCTATTAAGACAATTAAACTAGACAGCGGCATAGAGACAAGGGATGGGGAAGGCAGAGGAAGGCCTTTCTGAGGAGGCGGGATTTGCAGGGTGAGAAGAAGCCTGCCACTGGGAAACGCGTGCTAGGGAGAGAGAGGGTGGGGGTAAACATTGGTCTGCAGATGGTTTTGCATCAATAATCAATACACTGTAACAGATGCGAGTTGAGCACCCACTATGTGCCAGGGCTCGTACTGGGTGCTAGGGAGTCAGTGTTCATTGCTATGAAAAGAGGACAAAGACTTCACGCCACATGTCATGATCCTGGTTGACCTGCCAAATGCCATATGTGCCTAGTCTAGTCCTTCCTTGGGGCAGCCCTGTGTAGTGGCATCACCTCTGTCACTCCGGAGATGCTTCAGTAGCAGCACACACCCAGGGAGTGGCGACTCTGAACAGGCTGCAGAGCTCTGGAGCTCCCAGCCTTCCCACTGGGCCTTCCTGCCTTGCCCACCAGTGCAGGCCCAGGGCTGTGAGTGCTGGAAGGAGCCACGCCTTGTGAGCAGTCATTCCAGCACCTGCGGGGAGTGGAGGCGGGAGGGGGGAAGCGGGGAAGCCCCAGAAGGCGTTTCTGCAGGAAGCAGAGCAGGTGTGTCCCCGAGCCCTGAGCCTGCGTGCAGAGTGCTGGTGCTCCTGAGGCCTTTCCTCCCTGGGGAGCTGGAGCTGGGAGGGTAGGGCAAGTGAAAGCACAAAAGGGGCTGAGTTCCGAAGTCCCAGAGGCTACCTGACTGCCTAGCTGATCCACTCAGTGTCCGGAACCCAGTGTCCATGCAGCCTGCTGCAATCCTCCTTCTGGCATGGCTGTCCCCACAGACACTGGATGAATCAGGGTGACACACGGGTCACTCGGGGTGAGAATCTCCTTAATTCTCCACCACAAACATCACTAGCCATGTTGAGAAATGTGCAGAAATGTGCAAATAAACACACGGAGGTTTCTCTTGTCTAGAGAGCATCCCCAGCCCTGCCGACCTGGCCTGAGGGTCTGGGTGGGTGGTCCGAGGCCGCCTCTTCCGATCTGTCTGCTTCTATCAGAAGGAAGTGGGCGCTCAGCGTGTGGGGCGGGTGTGGAGATGGAGGCCTGGGAGACACTCTCCTCCCCAGGCGCCACCTTCAGAGGAACAGAGGCTCGGTGGCCAGGAAGCAAGCCGTGCTGAGAAGGAGGGGGCAGCCGAGGACAGGGACGGGCAGAGGATGAGGGGCCCAAGGCCCACGGACAACAGAGACCAGTAGGCTTGGGAGCTATGGCAAATCCAGGCCCAAATCCAGGCCAGAGTGGAAAGGCCAACGGACAGACCGTCCCACCTGGGAATTGGCCCCTGTGCTATGGGCGGGCTCAGGAGCCCCACCAGCCTTTACGTGGAGTCTCCTTTATTTTTTCCCTTCAAACACTATGGCCTCCTGGGACCCTGAATTCCCCCGTGGGGAAATGGCATAATTACTTGGGTCTCTTTCTTGCTTTCCACTGTGGACAAAGCTTAATAAATGAGCCCTCAGAGGCTGAGCTTCTGGGAAGTTGGTGAGGGTCAGGGCGTGGTGAGAAGCTGATGGAAATGGGATGGGGGCCCTGCAAAGACCATGATGGCAGCACACATCTTTGCCTGGATACTCTGTATGGGTAAAGCGACCTGAATCACCACACATCTTTACCTGGATACTCTGTATGGGTAATGCAACCTGTATCACCACACTGGAACCTCAGACGGCCCTGATACCCCAGTTTGCAGCTGGGGAACACACAGGGCAGAAGGTGTCTTTGGGAGGATCAAATCCACCTGCCTAGAAAGACGCAAGCCCTCTCCTCTCTCCATCTCATTTTCCCTCTCCACAATGGGCCTTTCACAAACTCTCACCGAGGAGTTTGGGTCTGGGTGAACGGCTTGTTGTATAATTGTCTGGTGCCACTCTAGAGAAAATAATTGGGACTGTTTATAAGATACGTTGGCCCAATTGATGTCACTGGCACTTTTAAGGCTGGAATGTGTTGGTGTTCATTCTGCAGCATTTGGTCTGTGGTTGGAGCTGAGCGAACAACGTGAAATGGGAAAGAGCTGCATCCAAACACACCAAGGGAACCAAAAACAGCTCAGCTTGCAAACGTGGTGAAGGAGCCGGCCTCCAAGCCTTCCCAGACTCTTTGGGATTGATTGTATTTCCAAGAACATCTGTTTTGGCGTTTTGTCCATTTTGCATTTAATTTTTGTATGATGGCAGTGGTTGGCAAATAAAGGCTATCTGTGGTGCTGCAAGTCTGTGGAAATTGCACTCAGAGGGCAAGCTGATGTGCAGTCAGACTTTCTGAAAAGACACGTCAGCCTGCTCCCCACTGAATCCTGTCAGGTGGGCCCCTGTCCTCGGTCCCTGTCCTCGGCCGTCAGCCAGGGAGTTTATCTAGCCATTCACACATGCCTTTGAGTCAGATGTTCTGAATTTTCATGCCCCTTGACTTTCACTCCAAGGACTGGACACCAGTTTCTGAGCAGAAGGGTAAGGAGGAGAGGCGCGGCCTGCGGGAGGCTGAGCAGGAGGTTGCGGGAGGACTCTGGCGTGCCGCCTGGCTCACAACCCCTCCTGCGGGCCCCCCTCCACCCCCACCTCCCCACCGCGTCCCTTCTCCCCACTCCCCGCCTTCTCTGCTGCCTCTCGGTGCCTCCCCGCTTCCTCCACCCCTGCCGTCCTCTGCCCTGCCCTCTGCACGCCCCCTTCCGTCTCCCCCACGACTCGGTGCCGCCTCCTCAGAGAGGCCCTGCCGGACCTGCTGTCTCAGAGAGCCCCACGCTCCTCTGTTTCCCCGCGTCCTTTCTACTGGCTGCAGTGGCATGTAACACGCTGTGCTGGCACACGCCGGCTTGGTTACCGGCCGCCGCCTTGCCAACCGTGGGCCCCGTGAAGGCGGCCGGGCCTGCCTCCGAGTGGCTTCCATCCGGGGATGGTGAGCAGATGCGCTGGCACCGCCTGCGAAGCACAGTAGGGCCCTGTGGTCCGGAGCAAGAAGCCCCCGGGGCAGAGCGGGCGCAGGCCGAGGCTGCAGCTGGACAGACGGGACTGAGGGCTCGAGGGCCTGACGCCCGTGCCTGATGCAGCCCGGCCGGGTGGTGAGCTCAGGCCAGCCGGTTTCCAGGCTCACGGAGCAGTCGTCCTCACCTGGCATTTCCCAAGAGGATTTCAGTGGGATGTGAAAGAATTTAAATATTTTTGACAGCTCAGTATTTTCTTTTTAACGTATTAGGAGAAATACATATATATCTCAGGAATTAGGCTTCTAATTTTATGCAAACTACTTAAGATGAAACTAAAGCATTTGAGGTTTTTTTTTTTTTTTTTGTAAAGCCCATTTCAAGGAAAAGTCTAAAGCAGGAGTCTGGATCCTGTGACCCTCTGACCAAACCCAGCCCCTGCCTGTCTTTTACATGAAGTTTTGTGGGAACACAGCTATATGCTCATTAGTTTACATGCTGTCTGTAGCTACTTTGGTGCTACAATGGCAGCGTTGAGTAGTTGTGACAGCAACCATATGACCTACAAAGACTAAAATATTCATCGTCTGACCCTTCCAGGAGAAGAAAATAATTTTCAACAATCACTGAGGTTTCTGGGTCCCAGCATGGGGGAGAGCCAGGCTGTGTCATCAGGGATCAGCGAGAGCCAAGCCTGCAGCTCAGCTCTGCCCAGCGGCCTCTGGAGACTCAGGCTCTTGCCTCTGATCCTGGGGGCCCTGGCGGGGCTGCCCACTGCCCCACCCTGTGGAGGCTCTCCACCTGTTTAGGGCTCAGAGGCTCCCTTCGGCTCCCTATTAGGGGAGCTGGAAATAGGGCCAGTTGCTCAACCTGAGGAGGGATGGATTTATCAGGTGGTTCGAGACATTGAAGGCAGAGTTAGGTCCTTACAAAGGGAAGAGTAGGGAGGCAAGAGACTGCGGGCTCAGGGTAAGTGGACGCTGTGCCCACGGCTGGAGCACAGGCTCACGTCCTAGGAGAGGCCCCCTCAGGACACACTCTGAGCTGTTCACTTTCCCGCCTGTGCTGTTTAAGGGACACTGAAACTCTGTGAACAATTAGGTGATTACAAGAACAACAACAGCAAAAGAGCTTTGCAGATATTCAGAGAGACCACTTCTCGGAAAGTTTCAAATCTCCAGGAAAAGAGTCTAGATGGGCCAAGTGCGAGACTGCGGGGAGAGGAGGCTCTGTAATTAAGGCGAGCTGGAGACCCCACAGCCCCGCACCCGAATGGTAATTAGACTCAGGGCAAGGGGCTGTTTGAAAGAATGACATAATAAAGCTCCCAGCTTGGTCGGTATAATTTCCCCTGGCACCTAGCTTGCATGAATAACACACTCAGTTGAACAGAAGAGTAATCAGCTTTGAAATATTCCTTTAATAATATGTTTGCCAGATCAAATATTAAAAATAGAAGATGGAGAAAAGGAGCAGCCGTCTCCCTAGTGGTATTGGTTCCATAAATACTGCTTCATTAAGCTGTCTGCATTGGTTCAAAGGGATGGATTCCAAAATGTGGCCGAGGTTCCAGACTGCTTGTTGCGAGAAGGTGGAAGTCTCTGGGCTGCCAGCATCACCCCGTGCTGTGCCTGCTGCTCCAGGAAGGGGACATCAGCTAACAGCCGTAACTGGCCTGACAGCTGCCCGCAGGACGTGTGTTTATTTATTTGGAGTCAAGCACCCTCCATCGGGCACCGGTGGCTTCCATCCCAGGCGAGCAGCAGGAAATTAATAATGATGGCATTTGACTTTCCCAAAACCTTTCCTCAGCAAAGTTTACATCCAACCTATTGCCATCTCTCTGAGGTTAAAGGTAGGGTGGGGAAGGTTAAGGCTCTCTTGCCAACTCAGGTCCACAATCTGTGAGGAGGTGGCTCAGTGTAAGCCCAGTGCCTACAGGCACAGTGGTGTACAAAAGACTGATGAATTCTTAACTCTCTGGTGAGGGTTGGCAAAGCATTTGGAGGGTTGTATCTCTGCTCAGTTTAAGACTACAGACATTTACCGTTGGGTCCAAAGTTCTATGCTGAAGAGCAGAAAGAATTACTGCTTAAAGCTCATTTATCAGATGTAATTTTTGAATATTACACTTGCATTGCCTTGACCAAAGCTTTATATGACTATTAGCAACGGCAAATGTTCTAAATTCCCACAAGTATATTTGGACTTAATGTCGGGGAGCCAGGATCAGTGAACTCTTAAAGAGGCAAAGGCAGAGTCTAGCTCTAGTTGATGAGTGATGCGCGTCCACTGTCACATGTACAAAGAAACCAGTTCCTGAGTTTACGAAATCTTTCCTCTCAACTTCATGCCTGTCCTTTGCCAAAACCTGGACTTTGAAAAATGGAGCTCAAAAGAATTAAAAGGTTGAATTTTGTCAAATCATTATTCTATTTGCTCTCCAAGGATCAAAGAGATAGTTTGACTCAGTGTTGAGTATTTTTTTTTTATTATTGACTTTTATAAGTATCTATTAAGTGCCTACTATGTGTTAGGTACCATGTTAAGTATTTAGTGACTTAGTGAATTCTAAAGTGAACCAGACCTTAACCAAATTCACCCTGGTGGGTGGGTGGGGAATCATCGCCATCAATACCTTCCATACTTTGCTTCTTCTTGTCTGCAATGCTTCTGATCTGCTCATGTTTACATGAGACTCTGAAATATTTTTCACATTAATTCTCTGCCTTCTCAGCCACCTTCCCTTCCAGTTCCAGGATCGTAGGATTTTGAGAGGCCAGACAGAAATAGATACAAGCCAATCAATGCTAGTAGATGACAAGACGCACTCTCACATCTATACACACTTCCCTGCCAGGATCATAGGGATTGACACTGCACCATTACGTTGCCATCCCTTTGCCTGTGGAGGCTCTTGAGGAATGCCGAGCTCCTCCCGTGGATGGGCACAGTGGGCTTCTCCCCAGGGCTGTTCTCCCCGCATGGCCCTTCCTCATCTGGAAGGGCTTCCCTGAGTGTCCCAGCATATCCATTCTCCCCCAGCGGGAGCAGATGCTGTCCCCACCCTTGCTCTGTCCCCGTCAACATGCAGCATCTGCACACGTGCATGCCGTGGTTCTCTCTGCAAGCACCGAGACTCTGCCAGGGGCCTCTCTCTGGCTGTGATGTTCTGATTTGCTGCCTGTGTGCCGGCTGGGCTGGAGGTATTTGGGCCTCAGCTCCTTCAGGAGCCAACTTCAGCAGTGTCCAGCCTCTTTGCCCCTGAGGGCTGTTCAGCACAATCTCCCGGAGGCCCCCCAGGACACTGCCCTCAGCAGCCACCGCCCATCCCCACACCCTTCCCTGACCTCCTTCTCTCCCCGTCACTCCAGCTCCGCTCAGGTCCCTGGGACTGCCACCTAAGGAAGGTCTTGCTCAGGAATCTGTTTCAGGCTCCAGCTCCAGGATCCCAGCCTAAGCGTCTTGTCCCACGAACTCACTGCACACTGATTCTGCCAAGGATCCTCATTCAGCTGAGGCACTCTGTGCTAGGAATGCACAGTGTGGCTACTGCCCGTGTGCAGGGGCCAGGGTGTTCATCGGGGCTCGTTTCTGATGAGTCCCAGTCCTGCCGGCCTCTCCCTCTGCCCTCTCCTGGCATGTAGCGTGTGTCCCCAGGGCAGGGGCTCTCTGTTCTGCTCTGGGCCGGAGTTAGTTATATGTGACTTGGCACCGACCCCTGTACCTGCCCCCCGGGCCTGTGACCTGTCTGCAGTTTAGGCCCAGAAATCATCCAGGTAAGAAAGCTGGTGGGTCCTGTCTGATAAGAATCCTGAATCCAGGGGCCAAGCGTTCAGTGCAGGGAAGGGCAGGGCCTAGGATGAGGCTGAGGGTAAGCCCACCTGGGTTTCCATTGCAAAAAAGGAGAAACTGCCTGTTAAGTCCAGAGCATCTCTAGGCTGCTTGCTTAATGGAATGAAGCCACATTTTATACCTCTGGAGGGCAGAGGTTCTGTCCTTCTCATCACAGCCCAGTGGCCCCAGAGGCAGCCCAGTCACTACACGGAGATAGTCTGCTGTGGGCGCTTATTTGTGACTTGGACAGAGAGAAGGTGTCAGCAGGGAGGGAGCTGAGGTGTGGAGAGAAAGCCCGGGACTGACTCAGCACCACTGCTACCACAACCTATTTCCGGGCCAACTTGACTTGGGCAGATCCTGCACCTGAGCCTGTGGGAGCCTGTGCGCTGTCCCCGGGACACGTGAATGACTATTCAGCCTCTCTCATCATCTCACCGGAAGGGAGGAGCCCTATCTGTCCCAAGCACTGACAAGATAGCGTGGTACAAAAAATCACCACTTGCCAGACGTAATGTCTGTATGGGTAACTTGGATTTTTTTGAGAATGGATTAAAGAAAAAGAGATTCTGCCCCATTTCAGCTTCCCTGCAAATAGCTCAAACAGCTCACTAGGTCCTTTCCCTCCCTTTCCTCTCCCCATCCTCACCAGTGCTCCCAGCCCTGGTCAGACTTCCCAAGGACAAGCTTTATGGTCAGAGCAAATGATTTCCCCCTAGACTGAGGTTTCCTGAACTTCAATCGCTATGTTCCACCTTCAGGATTTGTCATGGCACAATTACCTACTTTCTTTACGTTGACAGAGTATTCTCACTCTCTTCCACCAAGCTGTCTCTCCCCACCTCTCCCCAAGTGCTCGAGAGCTGCTAAGACACGTTAGAACCTAACTGAGACCTTCTTGATGCAGATACAAGGACTGAGCAACTTTCTCTTTCTCCCTCTGATAGTCCATGAATTTAAAGTTCTTTCGTTGCCTAAAATCATCTCCATTCAGTCCTTAATTTATCTCAGGCATCCGTAGGGATTTTCACCCCACCTCCCAGCACCCCTGCCCTCTTAGGAAACTTGCCTGTCACCAGAGTGGTCAGGACCAGGGATGGGAGTTCAGATGAACTCAGCTCGATTTGGAAGATGGGCTTGGGGGTCACAACTGAAGCTAGGATGCTTCTCCTCTTCTGATCTCCTCACGATCTCATCTGGACTGGGAGGAGGCCTGGACTCTCGTAGAAGCCTGACCGCGATGAGCTCAGGAGGGCGGAGTGTGGAACAATGTTCAGATTCCTCTGGAATCTGAGCGGAGGGTGACTATGGGCGATGGAGCCCTGCAGCCACCCAGAGCAGAAGGGGCTGGCAGAGGAGGGTGGGGAGGGGCTGCCGCATCCGAGAAGGCCTCCTGGCCCTCGCTAGAGTTGCTGGGCAGGTGACAAGCTTTAGGCCAGTTCCCCGGGACCCTGGGGCCCTGCTCTGTGCTGTCAGTAGAAGAGCGGTTCAGCACTCCAGGGCGCTTTGCAGGTGGTCTGGATAGAGCACGCTGCATTTCTACAGTCAGCTTCCTCATCTCTGGGATCTCTCAGGGTCTCCACTCACTCCATGCTTGCTCAGTCGGTTTGCTCAACCCAGTGTCAGGGCCCGTTTCCTGGCTGTAAAGTCTGCAGGCTGGGGGACGTGGACTCCCAGAGGGCACTGCTGTCCTTATGTCTGTTGGAGAGGAAAACTGCTCCCTAGGCTCTCTCTGTGTGGAGGGGGAGGGCCCAGGGCAAGTCCCTGCTGCTTCTGCCCCAGGGCAGGGGGCATCCACCAAAAGGCATTGATGGCCCCAACCGAGCGCCTCCCCCTCATCCAAAGCCCCTGGAGTCAGAGAGGGAACTGCCCACCTGCCAGCTCTCTAAGGACTGGGCTCCTTCCCGCTTTTGGGACACCAGTCATGTCCCCCAGGCATTGCTGGGATGTGATCTACATGGAAGGACTATGTAGTGTCTAATTCTATAGCATGCATGGAGAATTCGTCACAAAAAACTGTCCCCTGGATTACTAAAAGCACTCTGTATAATAAATCATCATTTTGTATTAAATGAAGAGGCAGCCCCTTTCTCATGATGGCTGTTCCCTCGTAATCATGATAAATGGAAAATCCCAGACAGGTGATTTTTAATAGGCACACAAATGCACTCAGATTAATTAGATTACATTAAAAAAAACCCTTTTCTCTTTTGGGCCATAAATCTAAATGGGGCCTCTAAAAGATAATAGCCCTCTACACACTAAAATGCATTATGACCTAATAAAAGGTTATCGGTGCACATATGCAGCTCGGCGTTAGGCTGGAGGCAGCGGAACGGCATACGAATGCGGCTGGAGCTGTTTTAAAGTGTGCATTTGCCAACATGGCTAATGGCAGTCTCTGACGAAAGCATGCGGGTGGGTGGATGGAAGGGAAACGGTGCACACGTCCACTTCTGAGAAGACCTCTTAAACGGCAGCATCTCCCTCTCCAGCCCGGGCGTAAGCGGGAGGCTGCATTAGACTAACCCCAGGCATGCCACTGCTGCCCGGCTCCGAAAGAGAACTGAAGGGCGCCGATTGACGGCCACCAAGCAGCCGCGGTGTGGAGACTGGCGTCTCCAGACAAGCCTTCACAAGCGGGGGCCCCGGTGGCCCCACGACATCCCTCCTTCCTTTTCTACGTCTGACCTGAGTGTCTTGCGCTTACCGTGGTGAGAAAAGAAATGTTTCATCTTGAGGAAAACATCCATTGGCCTTTATCAAAAGTTTAACATTTAGCAATAGCTAAGAGGCAGACACTAGTGGAGGAAAGAGGAGAGTAATTAATAGATCAACTTGTCTTGATTACAATCTCGAACAGTCAACAGAATAGGAACCATGCACCGGTCTGACGGCGCCCAGCTGACCCGCAGTCACCCTTGGAAACAGGCATTGCTACCCACATGGAAACTAGGTTGGGAGGGGCATTTGCCAGAAGGAGGAAGTAAACTAAAGGACACCCAGCTAAAACAGAATTTTAGGCAAATGCTGCTGCTGCTGCTGCTAAGTCACTTCAGTCGTGTCCGACTCTGTGCGACCCCATAGATGGCAGCCCACCAGGCTCCCCCATCCCTGGGATCCTCCAGGCAAGAACGCTGGAGTGGGTTGCCATTGCCTTTACAATGCATGAAAATGAAAAGTGAAAGTGAAGTCACTTAGTCGTGTCCGACTGTGACCCCATGGACTGCCGCCTACCAGGCTCCTCTGTCCCTGGGACAAATGACAGCAGTGTAAATGTGTGTACTTACATTACATATAGGACAGTGTATACATATGTCTTATAAGTAAACCTTATCTGTTAAAAATTTCTGTTTTACCTGGTAATTCCAGCCCAGTGTCAAAGCCACACAGCCATTAATTAGCAATGTCAGGGCTTAAATCCACTTTGATATGGTTCTTTTGGTGATTTTGTCTAAATTTCCTGGCGGATTTGTTACCAAACTATACCCCAGGCGACTCTTTCCCTCTCCACTGAGGCTGTGATATCAAAAGCGCCCACTGGACATACCTGTGGGCTGAGCACATGGTGAGGATATAGACAAGGTCTTAGACTCCGCATGGTGACCAGCTGCCAAACCAAACGTGGTACTGCCATCTGGGGGTGGGTGTTGGTGCAGGCCAAGAGACCCTCATTTATCCAACTAACATAGTGTGTCCTGCAGCTGAAAATACGGCCTTGACGTGGGCTCCAGGCACGCAGGGCAGCAGTGGCCCCTGTGGTCCTCAGTGTTGGGAGCCTGGGATGCCTGCCTCTGGCCGCCCTGCTCTGGTCACCTACTCACTAGCCTGTGTGTTCTGTCCAAGGGCATAAACCTTTTATTTCTGTTATCTTCCTTTCAAACGTCTCCAAACACCAGGAAATAAACAGTGCGCATCAGTTTGGAACATAAACAATATTTGTTTCTCCTTGTCCAAGCTGTCCAACCTCTTTCAGTTTTTTTTTTTAACTTGGAAGAAATTAATTTTATTTTTGTGTTCTGTAAATAAGTATTTAAAAATTATTTATTTTTTAATTGAAGGATAACTTCTTTACAGAATTTTGTTGTTCTCTCTCAAAATGTGAATCAGCCATTGGTATACATATGTCTTCTCCCTCTTGAACCTCCCTCCCTCTTTCAGCTTTGATAGCATCTGTGATGGATAACATTCATAGCAGAGGGATCTCTAGAGTTTCTTTCACATTTTCCACGATCTGCGGCCCCTTGAAGCTTAGGGAATTATACCCCATTGTTCACCTTCTCAACCAGTTAAGCAGGAGTCCTTCTCTCAAAGCTGGACTCCTGTAAGTGGTTGTGTATATTTAAAGGCTGTAATTAAGGCGCTGTCAGTCAGAATTCCCATTAAAGTCCTAGCTTTGAAGTTTGTGACTTGGACTATTTAGCTCATAACATCTTTTGAAATCTGACATTTAGAAGTATGGCTCAGGAAGATTTGTACTTAAAAAAAAAAATAAATTCTTCATCTTAAAGCTGGAAATAGAAGGGGATTCCAAAGTTAGTCCCTGCACAGGCTGAAAAGGGTGTTTTAGGCAGAAGAACAGCTGCAGCGTATTCCGTGATCAGACATTTCTCACACACTTACTGGGTCCCAAGCCCTGAGGACAGAGACTCTAGTGACGGCAGAACAGATCTTGGCGGAAGGAGCTCGCCGTCAGGGGGGAGAATGGCCCACAGTAGGAGGGACAGATACAGCATATGGAGTGGGTGGAAAGATGGAGGGACGGGGTGCTCAGAGGCCCAAGACGGGAGGGGTGTGAGGGGTGTGAGCCAGAGGTACGGAAGGTAGTGGGGCCAGGTCTGGAGGGTGCTTGTGTGCTAGGCTGAGGGACTTGCACTCCATCCTGAAGCCAAAGAGAAGGGCAGTTTCCGCCCTGAGTGAGACCCAGGAGTGATGCACGTGCTCAGAGCCTTGTAGAAAAATTGCCTCAGTCTCTCCACCTGGAACTGCCTGGCTGGCCACTTCATGCCTCTCTCAGCAGAGGGCAGTGGGATTGAACTGGAGGCGAGGACAGCAGCCAGGAAGCTGATACAACAGTCCTGGGCAGAGGTGACCAGCGGCGACTCGGAGCTGAGCCCAGCCTCCGCCTCCCTCCCCCCTCCCCTACATCCATATACAATGTCTCCTGCACACTAACATTCAGTTTGTGGAATTTCAAAGGTGTTTTGTGTGTCCAGTCATGTGTTGGTCCGCGTGTCCTGTGCGCGTTGTTGCGTGTGAGCGTCTTCTGCGAGCGGTGCTTTCGTGGGCTTTACTGTGCAGTGCGGCGCTGCGTGGAGTACGGTGGCACAGTATCTTTGTTTCAAGCCTAGGATGTCTAGAAGCAAGCATGAAAGTCGTGGTGGTGTAGTGGGCACTGCTAAAAAGTACCAAGCAATAACGATAGAAACTAAAGGGAAAACAATTGAGAGTGGAGCCAGACGAAAAGATGGCAGACATTGCTTGCGCTTACAACACTGAGCTCCTCGCTGGGCAACACGAGGAGCTTACAAATGAAGAGCTGATGGAACTGGAGGTCTGGAGACAGGATGAAGACAGACGCGAGGAAGAGGAAGTAACTGCAGAACCGAAGAGATTCACAGCTCAGCAGACGGCAAGGGGATTTTCTTTATTTGGGAGGCACAGGCCCTCGAACGGTACATGAAGGTTGCAGCAGCTGTTCAGAAGGCAGTCCAATGCTAGTGTGTCATCTATGATGAGGAAAAAAAGAGCTACTACCCAGACATTACTGGATCACTTTTTTTCAAGAGGGTAGATGAAACTGAATCCATCAAGGAACCCGAACCGGTGCCGTTAGCGTCAGACGTGAGTGAAATTTCAGCTTGCCCTCCATCTGTGGGCGATGACCCTTCAGCTCTGCCATCTCCAGCTCCTCTCCCTCCTCCGGGCAGTAACTCTTCTAGTTTGTTCTCTGGCTGCCAGCCTCTGTATGCCAGCTTCTGTACTATACTACTGTACTTTTCAAGGTACTGGACTTTAAAAGTGGTTATTATTTGTTTGCTTTTGTGTATTGTGTGAAAAGTATTATAATCCTATTGCAGTACAATACTATATAACCTATTTTGTTGGTTGGCTACGTAGGCTAACTTTGTTGGACTTACGAACAAGTTGGACTTAAGAATGTAAGCTCAGAACAGAACTTGTTAGTATGTTGGGGAACTTACTATATTCATTCAGTATCTAATTAGTGTTCATTATGTGCTAAGCACTGTGAAAGCTGCTAGGGAAGTAATAGTGAACAAACTAGGTAAAAGTCTCCACTTGTGTCAAATAAATTCTAGAGGGGGAAACCACAGTAAATAAGATAAATAAGCACAATATTTATATGTCAGATGAGGATGAGACTTTGTATTATATTTTTGAGAGACAATTCACATACCATAAAACTTACCATTTAAAAATGTTCCACTCAGTGTTTTTCAGCTTTACTGAGGATTAATTGACAACATTGCACAGGATATACATTTATGTATATATATTTTACAATTTTGTCAAATGTATATGGTACACAATGCAGTCTTGTGCAAGAATACTGGAGTGGGCTGCCGTTTCCTACTCCAGGGGATCTTTCCAATCCAGGGATCAAAGCTGCTTCTCCTGCACTGGCAGGTGGTTCTCTACCTCTGCACCACCTGGGAAGCCCATACAGAGTGATCGTTTCATACAAACGCACATTGTGAAATGATCACCACAATCAAGCTAATTAGCACTCATTACCTTGTATGGTGGGGTAACTACCTTTTGCCTTCTTTTCACCTCCTCACACCCTCCCCTGGCAACTACCAGTTTCATCTCTGTGTTTATGTTGTTGTTGTTGTTCAGTTGCGACCTTATGGACTGCAGCACACCAGGCTTTCCTGTCCTTCACCATCTCCTGGAGCTTGCTCAAACTCATGTTCATTGAGTCCATGAGGCCATCCGACCATCTTGTCCTCTGTTGTCCCCTTCTTCTCCTGACTCCAGTCTTTTTTCAGCATCAGGGTCTTTTCTAATGATTTGGCCTTTTGTATCATGTGGCCAAAGTACTCGAGCTTCAATTTTAGCATCAATTCTTCCAATGAATATTCTAAATTGATTTCCTTTAGGATTGACTGGTTTGATCTCCTCATATTCCAAGGGACTCTTAAGAGTCTTCTCCAGCACCACAGTTCAAAAGCATCAGTTCTTCAGTGCTCAGCCTTCTTTATGATCCAACTCTCACATCCATACATGACTACTGGAAAAACCATAGCTTTCACTAAATGGACCTTTGTGGGCAAAGTAATGTCTCTGCTTTTTAATATGCTGTCTAGGTTTCTCATAGCTTTTCTTCCAAGGAGCAAGAGTCTTTTAATTTTATGGTTACAGCCACCATCTTCAGTGATTTTGGAACCCAAGAAAATAGTCTCTCACTATTTCCATTGTTTCCCCAACTATTGACCATGAAGTGATGGGACCAGAGGCCGTGATTTTCATTTTTTGGATGTTGAGTGTTAAGTCAGCTTTTTCACTCTTCTCTTTCACCTTCATCAAGAAGCTCTTCAGTTCCTCTTCACTTTCTGCCATAAGGGTGGTGTCACCTTCATATTTGAGGTTATTGATATTTCTCCCAGCAATCTTGATTCCAGCTTGTGCTTCATCCAGCTTGGCATTTCTCATGATGTACTCTGCATAGACGTTAAATAAGCAGGGTGACAATATACAGTCTTGATGTCCTCCTTTCTCAATTTTGAACCAGTCCATTGTTCCATGTCTGGTTCTAACTGTTACTTCTTGACCTGCATACAGGTTTCTCAGGAGGCAGGTAAGGTGGTCTGGTATTCCCATTTCTTTAAGAATTTTCCACATTTTGTTGTGATCCACACAGTCAAAGGCTTTAGTGCAGTCAATGGAGCAGATGTTTTTCTGGAATTCTCTCGCTATTTCTATGATCCAGTGGATGTTGGCAATTTGATCTCTGGTTCCTCTACCTTTTCTAAATCCAGTTTGAATATCTGTGAGTTCTCAGTTCATGTACTGTTGAAGCCTTGCTTGGAGAATTTTGAGCATTATTTTACTAGCATGTGAAATGAGTGCAATTATGTGGTAGTTAGAACATTCTTTGGCATTACCTTTCTTTAGGATTGGAATGAAAACTGACCTTTTCCAGTCCTGTGGCCACTGCTGAGTTTTCCAAATTTGCTGGCATATTGAGTGCAGCACTTTAATAGCATCATCTTTTAAGATTTGAAATAGTTCAGCTGGAAATTCCATCACCTCCACTAGCTTTGTTCATAGTGATGCTTCCTAGGCTCACTTGATTTTGCATTCCAGGATGTCTGGTTCTAGCTGAGTGGTCATACTATTGTGGTTATCTGGGTGTGGTTAAGATCTGTTTTGTGTATGCGAGACAGCAAAAGAGACACAGATGGATAGAACAGTCTTTTGGACTCTGTGGGAGAGGGAGAGGGTGGGATGACTTGGGAGAAACATTGAAACATGTATAATATCATATAAGAAACGAATTGCCAGTCTAGGTTCGATGCAGGATACAGGATGCTTGGGGCTGGTGCACTGGGATGACCCAGAGGGATGGTATGGGGAGGGAGGTGGGAGGGGGGTTCAGGATTGGGAACACGTGTACACCCGTGGCAGATTCATGTTGATGTATGGCAAAACCAATACAGTATTGTAAAGTAAAATAAAGTAAAATTAAAAAAAGATCTCTTTTGTACAGTTCTTCTGTGTATTCTTACCACCTAACTAACATATACTGAACACTTAGCGTATGCCAGAGGCTGAGCCATAGACACTATTTATGTAGTTACTTTTGGCTGCACTGAGTCTTGGTTGCTGCATGCAGACTTTCTCTAGTTGCCGAGAGCAGGGGCTGCCCTCTAGTTCTGTGTGCAGGCTTATTCTGGTGACTTATCTGTTGCAGAGCGTGGGCTCTAGAGCACAAGCTCAGTAGCTGTGGCGCGTGGGCTTTATGGCCTCACGGCATGTGGAATCTTCCCAGACCAAGGACTGAACCTGTGTCCCCTGCATCGGCAGGTGGATTCTAACCACTGGCCCACCAGGGAAATCACTGAGCTAACCACTTTATATATGTCATATTAATTAATCCCCATGATGTTATGAGACAGCAGTTATCATTATTGTTACTTCCATGTTAGAGATCAGGAGATGGAGGCTCAGAAAGACCGAAGGACTTGCTAATGGTCACACATCTGGAATGAGCATGTCCTGGTATTCCAGCCCAAGTGTCTGATTCCAGAACCCAAGTGTTCACCACTGCACCATACTGCCTCACTTTCAAATGTATATGTATACCAGATTGATTACTCTCTTCTGAAACAATCAGTAAATTCTCATTAACCAAGGTCTCAAATCCTGAGTCTCAGTTTCCAGGTGCCTCATTACTTGGCCCCTTTCCAGTCTTACCTACTAATATTTTTCAAAGCATTCTTCACCTCATAAAGGCTAAAGTGAAAGTGAAAGTGTTATTCACTTAGTCATGTCTGACTCTTGCGACCCCATGGACTGTAGCCTGCCAGGCTCCTTCGTCCATGGGATTTTCTAGGCAACAATATTGGAGTGGGTTGTAAATCTATTCCAAATATTCCTACCTGCATGTGTTGTTCATGCTGTTCTCTCTGTGTGGGATTCTCACCCCTTCCTCCAATCCTGTGACCTTCTCCTAGATCAAAATCCTACCTACACTTTAACATTCAAATCAAAATTCTGCCTCCTTCCAGAACCTTCCCTGACCCTCTCCTCTGTCCCTCCACCCCTTCCTTCTCTGCCACAAAGTGGAAGGTCTAGTTTATCTGAGCCTCCATATGGAAGAGTCTGGAAATTGTTTCACTTTAGATTATGCTTACTCCAATTCTTGCTAAACCAGACTCTCTGAGACCGATTACACTTTGTTCATCTCTCTGCTCCCTGCTTACAGGTCAGTGCTCAGTAGATATTTTGTGTTTTCCTCTGACAAAGAATGTAACATGAAACTTTCTTGCTCAAATCACAATGAAAGCCAAGTTAATTCATCTACTTATGAATCTGCCCATCCACCCATCCAACCCGCCATTCAGCCACACCTTTATCTCTCCATTCATCCATCAAACGTGGTAAGATAAAAGTTGGATAGATCAACAAGAAAGAATTGAGCCCATTCTGTGTTGGCTGGCTGTGAGGGTTTCCCCTAGAGACTGAGAGATAGTGTAGGAAGTAGAAGTGTATGTGCTTGAAATCAGATAAATCTGAGATACAGTCATATTTCTTTTACAAAGAAGCTTGGGACCTTGAGCAAGTTTCTTAACCACTCAGTTCTCTAATTCCTCATCTGTAAAAGGGATTCAAAATTCTAGTGTAAGGTAAGAACCCACATTCCCCAGAACTGAAGCAAGGTCTCATTTTGAAGAATCACAGTTCACACAGAAACTGAAACTTTTTTCCCCAGTCTTTCCAAAACGTTTCAAGGGCTCCAATTACATTTCCACTCAGCTCTTAATAAAAGTTCCCTCTCTTCCTTTACCCTGTGGGTACGCTTACCCCTTCTGACACGAAGAGCCCTCTCCGTCCTCTCCTGCTCCCTTCACCACCGTCCCCTCTGGTCTTGTGAAGGAGTCCTTGATGTTCCTGACATGCTCAGGTCCTTTCTGCAGGCACTGCTCTCCCTGGGGAGTGAAGGTCTCCCCCTCTGACCTGTTTCCTCTCAACAGTCCACCAGCTGTTCATTGCTTTCTCTGCTAAAGTACTCTTTGCAACAGCTCACCCACCCTGATGGACTAAGTATGAGGATTAGAGGTTATATGAATAGAGCACACAGCACAGGGTCCAGAACCCAGAAGGCCTTGTGCACTGAAACCCGTGAAAGTGAGAGTCGCTCAGTTGTGTCTCTGTGACCCCGTGAACTGTACAGTCCATGGAATTCTCCAGGCCAGAATACTGGAGTGGGTAGCCTTTCCCTTCTCTAGGGGATTTTCCCAACCCAGGGATCAAACCCAGGTCTCCTGCATTGCAGGCAGATTCTTTACCAGCTGAGCCACAGGGAAACCCAAGAATACTGGAGTGGGTAGCCTATCCCTTCTCCAGCGGATCTTCCCCACCCAGGAATCAAATGGGGGGTCTCCTGCACTGCAGGTGGATTTTTTTTTACCAACTGAGCTATCAGGGAAGCTCATAACGATTTGGGTAAAATGAGACAGGCTTCATGGAAGAGGCATAACTTGAAACTGTCTAACAGATGGGGAGATGTTTCAGGAAATTTCTTGAATAGCTCTCTGCTGCCCCTGTGAGTGGCCCTTGGCTCTCAAAGGTTTCTACAAGAATTTGCCTTTACATAGAAGAGTGGATTTCTTAAAAAAACTTTTTAGTTGAAAAAAATAAAAGAAATACTATATTCTTATGGTTCAAAAATGAAAACTCTGTGAAAGGCAAACACGAAGAAGTTTTGATCCTATTCCTGTCTCTGGCCACCCCGTCTAAAGCCTCTGCCCCTGCTTTATTCATTTCCTAGAAATGTGCCCAGTGTCCTATATATTTAAAGAAGACATAATACCTATGTGTAGCAAAAATTTCAGGCACAAGAGAATGGTGTGCACTGGGCGGAAGATTCCTCCCCTCCCTGTGGCTTCATTGCCACTGCCTAGAGGGACCCCATCCTCTGACCCTTTCTCCTGTGTCTGTGTCCAGAGATTATTCTATGTGCAAAAAAGTACATAGACACAGATATCCTTATGAACACAATTGCATTTTCTGTACATGATCAGTAGCATACTATACACACTGTTTCACATTTTGCTCTTTTTTTTTTTTGCTTCATAATACATCTTGGGAAGTGTTCCCCATCAGCTTATAAAAGTCTGACATTCATTTTTTGGGCTGTATATTCTTCCTCAATGTGTATATTCCATGATTTATTAAACATTGCATAAACCATAGTAATAATCAACATATTCTTAGGTCCCAATATTTGCTATATAAACATTATAGCCATGAATATCCTTACACATTTATCACTTTGTACATGTGTGAAGTTGTAGGAAAAAATAATACAAGTTATTAAACTGAAGTTGAAGAGTCAAAGGTATTAATATTCTAAATTCTGATAGATATTGTCAAATAGGTCTTCTTATTACTCAGGACAAACTAGATCATGCTGTGGTAATGAACAACCTCATGGTTTCCCTGTTTGAAACAGCAAAAGTTCATTCCTGTTCATGCTTCATATCCATCATGGATTCTGAGGACTCTGTTCTGTATTATTATCTTGCTGAGACCCAGGTTGACAGCACAGTCACAACTGAGCAATTGTAGTATCCACAGCAGAGGATCATAAAAGGGAATGTGCTGAATCTGAAAGTGACACCTTCATATTTTATTGGTCAAAACAAGTCACATGGGGCAGATCAGTGCAATCTCACCAGCTGCCTGGAGGAAGAGTGAGCAGCCCCAGAGACCACTACCACTTCAGGGTGTGTGTGTGTGCATGCTCAGGCCAACTCTTTGCAAACCCACAGACCTGCCATGCTCCTCTGTCCATGGGATTTTCCAGGCAGGAATACTAGAGTAGGTTACCATTTCCTCCTCCAGGGGATCTTCCTGACCCAGGAATTGAACCCATGTCTCCTGCCTGCACCTCCTGCGTTGGCAGGGAGATTCTTTGATCACTTGAGCCACCCGGGATCTCCACCCTCTTCGGAGACCACCTGCAGTTAGTCAGTCCTGACAGTGAGGGCAGACACACCCTCAGCAACACAGTGTCTCAGCAAAATGTCCTACTTTTGTCCTGTCCGACAGGTGGAAAATTTTATCTTGTGAAATTTAATTTCATAGAAATTATTTAATATATTCTTTTGTTCAAATACAACCATGAAATCATTAATCTCTAAAAAGGTAGATAAGCTGGACATGGTGCTCTTAGGAATCCAGACTCAGTCATCTTTCCAATATTGGTTGCATCCATGCCATGAGAGACACTGGGCTGTGCTGGGCGCCAAGGACACGGGCAGTGTAGAGGCTGCCGCCCACTGCCACTTACTGTGCCCAGCGTCATCAGCTTCATCAGCTCTGCACCGAGGGGTCTGTATTTCTGTAAAGGTCTATTTCCTCTTTTCCTCAAGATGATTTTTGTTGTTCTTGCTGACACTTAGAGAAGGAGCAAAACTCCAGAAATCTAACATATAATCCTCCTATTACCACCTGGCAGACGAACAGACTCCTGGATGTTAAGGCAGGCACATTATAAGGGGTGTTCCTCCTGTCCAGAGATGCTGAAGAAGCAGTGTTTGTGGACACAGGTCAATCATGGGTCCTGGAAAATGAGGGAAAAGACCAACACCTTTGAAACTAAAGAAGCTCATCCACATGAAGGACTATTTTTTTAAAAATCACTCTGAGGTCGGATCAACATACAAAAAGCTGTACATATTTAATACATACAACTTGATGGCTTTGAGCTCCACCAATCTTAAAAAGTCTTCACCCCCAAGAGTCACAGAAAGGAACAGGCCTGCCAGTACCTTGGACCTAGTCCAGGGAAATGCCCAAGCTATAGAAAAGAAATTCTTCTGGGTTTGTCCCATGGGGAGCAGCAGATGGCTGTAGGCAGGAATGCAGATGCCATGCCATCTAGGGCCACCCAAGACGGGCGGGTCATGGTGGAGACATCACACAAAATGTGGTCCACCAGAGGAGGGAAGGGCAAACCACTTCAGTATTCTTGCTTTGAGAACCCCATGAACAGTATGAAAAAGCAAAAAGATATGACACTGAAAGATGAACTCCCAGGTCAGCAGGTGCCCAATATGCTACTGGAGAAGAGTGGAGAAATAACTCCAGAAAGAATGAAGAGATGGAGCCAAAGCGAAAACAACACCCAGGTGTGGATGTGACTGGTGATGGAAGTAAAGTCCGGTGCTGTAAAGAGCAATATTGCATAAGGAACCTGGAATGATAGGTCCATGAATCTATGAATTGGTAAATTGCAAGTGATCAAACAGGAGATGGTAAGAGTGAACATCAACATTCTAGGAATCAGTGAACTAAAATGGACTGGAATGGGTGAATTTAACTCAGTTGACCATTATATCTACTACTGTGGGCATTAATCCTTTAGAAGAAATGGAGTAGCCATCATAGTCAACAACAGTCTGAAATGCAGTTCCTGGGTGCAATCTCAAAAATGACAGAATGATCTTGGTTTGTTTCCAAGGCAAACCACTGGATATCACAATAATCAATGTCTATGCCCCAACCACTAATGCTGAAGAAGCTGAAGTTGAATGGTTCTATGAAGATCTATAAGACCTTCTGGAACTAACACCAAAAAAAGATGTCCTTTTCATCATAGGGGACTGGAATGCAAAAGTAGGAAGTCAAGAGATATCTGGAGGAACAGGAAAATTTGGCCTTGGAGTACAGAATGAAGCAGGGCAAAGGCTAATAGAGTTTTGTTTGCCAAGAGAATGCACTGGTTGTAGCAAACACCCTCTTCCAACAATACAAGAGAAGACTCTACACATGGACATCACCAGATGATCAATACTGAAATCAGACTGATTTTATTCTTTGCAGCCAGAAATGGAGAATCTCTATATAGTCAGCAAAAACAAGATTGGGAGCTGACTGTAGTTCAGATCATGAACTCTTTATTGCCAAATTCAAACTTAAATTGAAGAAAGTAGGGAAAACCACTAGCCCATCCAGGTATTACCTAAATCAAATCCCTTTCAATTATACAGTGGAAGAGACAAATAGATTCAAGGGATTAGATCTGATAGACAGAGTGCCTGAAGAACTATGGGTGGAGGTTTGTGACATTGTACAGGGGACAGAGATCAAGACCATCCCCAAGAAAAAGAAATGCAAAAAGGCAAAATGGTTGTCTAAGGAGGCCTTACAAATAGCTGAGAAAAGAAGAGAAGCAAAAGGCAAAGGAGGAAAGGAAAGATATATCCATTTGAATGCAGAGTTCCAAAGAATAGAAAGGAGAGATAAGAAAGCCTTCCTCAGAGATCAATGTAAAGAAATAGAGGAAAACAATAGAATGGGGAAGACTAGAGATCTCTTCAAGAAAATTAGAGACACCAAGGGAACATTTCATGCAAAGATGAGCTCAATAAAGGACAGAAATGGTATAGAGCTAACAGAAACAGAAATATTAAGAAGAGGTGGCAAGAATATACAGAAGAACTGTACAAAAAAGATGTTTATGACCCAGATAATCACAAAGGTGTGATCACTCACCTAGAGCCAGACATCCTGGAATGTGAAATCAAGTGGGCCTTAGGAAGCATCACTACGAACAAAACTAGTGGAGGTGATGAAATCCCAGTAGAGCTATTTCAAATCCTGAAAGATGATGCTGTGAAAGTGCTGCACTCAATATGCAAGCAAATTTGGAAAACTCAGCAGTGGCCACAGGACTGGAAAGGGTCAGTTTTCGGCCCAATCCCAAAGAAAGGCAATGCCAAAGCATGTTCAAACTATTGCACAGTTGTACTCATCTCACACTCTAGCAAAGTAATGCTCAAAATTCTCCAAGCCAAGCTTCAACAGTATGTGAACTGTGAACACCCAGGTGTTGGAGCTGGATTTAGAAAAGGCAGAGGAACCAAAGATCAAATTGCCAACATCAGTTGGATCATCAAAGAAGCAAGAGAGTTCCAGAAAAACATCTACTTCTGCTTTATTGACTATGCCAAAGCCTTTGACTGTGTGGATCACAATAAACTGTGGAAAATTCTGAAAGAGATGGGAATACCAGACCACCTGACTTGCCTCCTGAGAAACCTGCATGCAGGTCAAGAAGCAAGAGTTATAACTAGACATGGAACAACAGACTGGTTCCAAATAGGAAAAGGAGTACATCAAGGCTGTATATTGTCACCCTGTTTATTTAACTTATATGCAGAATACATCATGCGAAATGCCAGGCTGGATGAAGCAGAAGCTGGAATCAAGATTGCCAGGAGAAATATCAATAACCTGAGATATGAAGACAATACCACCCTTATGGCAGAAATGAAGACAACCTAAAGAGCCTCTTGATGAAAGTGAAAGAAGAGAGTGAAAAAGTTGGCTTAAAACTCAGCATTCAGAAAACTAAGATCATGGCATCCAGTCCCATCACTTCATGGCCAATAGATGGGGAAACAATGGAAACAGTGAGAGACTTTATTTTTGGGGGGTTCCAAAATCACTACAGATGGTGACTGCAGCCATGAAATTAAAAGACACTTGCTCCTTGGAAGAAAAGCTATGAGAAACCTGGACAGCATATTAAAAAGCAGAGACATCACTTTGCCAACAAAGGTCCGTCTAGTCAAGGCTATGGTTTTTCCAGTAGTCATGTATGGATGTGAGAGTTGGACTGGGAAGAAAGCTGAGTGCTGAAGAATTGATGCTTTTGAACTGTTGTGTTGGAGAAGCCTCTCCAGAGTCCCTTGGACTGCAAGGAAATCTGACCAGTAAATCCTAAAGAAAATCAGTCCTGAATATTCATTGGAAGGACTGATGTTGAAGCTGAAGCTCCAATACTTTGGCCACCTGATGTGAAGAACTGACTCATTTGAAAAGATCCTGATGCTGGGAAAGACTGAAGGCAGGAGGAGAAGGGGATGACAGAGGAAGAGATGGTTGGACGGCATCATCTACTCAATGGACATGAGCTTGAGCGAGCTCCAGGAACTGCTGATGGCCAGGGAAGCCTGGCGTGCTGCAGTCCATGGGCTCACAGAGCTGGGCACGACTGAGTGACTGAGCTGAACTGATACATCCCTGAAACCATTATCCTAATCTATGATACAAATATATCTATCACCTCTAAAGGTCTCCTCTCACCTTCTTATTTATTATTATTTTGTGATAAGATCTATCCTCTCAGCAAAATTTTAAGTATACAATGCAGACATGAAGGGATTTTTTGATGTTGCTGGTGCAAGTGATGGCAGGGGCCTTGGTTACGTGTGTGGAGGTGGGGGCTTGGAGATGAGTAAGGCACGTGGCCTCAGTGAGTATTTCTTTCCCAGCAGCGTATTGAGTGCATCAGTTCTGGCTTCCTTGTACAGAACAAGGCAGAAAGCAATGGCATAAGCTGCATTTAATTTGTGAAGGTTGTAAGATTCAGGAAATAAGAATTGACAGAGATGTCCAATTTTACCTCGGGATAACATGGAAATTATATTCCAGTGTTCCTCTTCATCTCCGAAGACCTTTGCTGAGAGCGCTGGGTGATTGGGCAGCAGGCTGAGGACGAAGAGGCGGTGGGGCCTCCCGCCCGCCGTGGGTACTGGTCTGGGAATCAGTGAGCTGCTGCCTTTCCTTGGTGGTTCGTGGTGCTGCACACACAGGGTGGCTGGAGAAGCATCCTGTCCTGTTCAAATTAGGGGTACTTGTTGGGTTGTTTTTATTTCTGGCTTAAAATTAACATGACCTAAAACTTTAAAAAATAAAAGTGGGGAGAATAAAATATTACTTGACAGTTTGGTGGGCTGTGGGGCAGCTCCAGTTTGGAAATACACTATTTTGAATCTCACAAAAATCCACTGTTTTGGATTTCACAAGTTTTAAAATTAGTTGTCAACTTAAAAAAGCTACAGAAGATTACAAAACCCAACATTCTTTGGGAGAAAATACATGCAAATGATATGTCAAGAGGTTAATATCTAAAATATATAAATGGTTCGGACAATGCAAAATTAAAAAAACCACTAACGGTCCAATCAAAAATGGGCAGAAGACATAAACAGATATTTTTCCAAAAAAAAAAACCACTCAGATGGATAACAGGCACGTGAAAGGATGCTCAACATTGCTAATCATTAGGGAGACACAAATCAAAACCACAAAGAGATGTTGCCTCACACTGACCAGGACAGCTATTATCAAAAAGTCTGTAAATAAATGTTGGAGAGGATGTGAAGAAAAGGAAACCCTTGAATACCGTTGGTAGGAATGTAAATCGATGCACCCACCGTAGAAGATGATATGGAGGATTCTCAAAAAAACTAGAAAAACTCAAAAAAAAAAAAAAAAAAAAGAACTACCATATGATCCAGAATTCCACTCCTTGGTATATATTCAGAAAAAATAAAAACTCTAATTCAAAAAAATACTTGTACCCCAATGTTCCAAGCACTATTAGTGACAATCGTCAAGATACAGAAGTAATACAAGAGCCCATCAATAGGTGAATGGATAGAGCAGATGGGTGTATACATATGGCAGAATCCTACTGAGATCCTGCTGAGCTGTAAAAATGAATGGAATCCTGCCATTTGCAGCAACATGGATGGATTTGGAGAGTATTGTCCTAAGTGAAATAAGTCAGAGAAACACAAACACTGTATTATATCACTGATATGTAGAATCTAAAAAGTAATACAAATGAATGTATAATGCAAAACAGAAGCAGATGCACAGATGTAGAAAGCAAACCAGGGGTAACCAAAGGGAAGAGGGAAAGGAGAGAAGATTCAGGGAATAGGATTAAGAGACACAAACTACTGTGTGTAAAATAGATAAGGATCAAGGATATATTACATGGTGCAGTGATTATAGCCATCATCTTGTGATAACTTTTAATGGAACGTGTGGCACCCCACTCCAGTACTCTTGCCTTGAAAATCCCATGGATGGAGGAGCCTGGTAGGCTACAGTCCATGGAGTCGCTAAGAGTCAGATACGACTGAGCAACTTCACTTTCACTTTTCACTTTCATGCATTGGAGAAGGAAATGGCAACCCACTCCAGTGTTCTTGCCTGGAGAATCCCAGGGACGGGGGAGCCTGGTGGGCTGCCGTCTATTGGGTTGCACAGAGTTGGATACGACTGAAGCGACTTAACAGCAGCAGCAATCTGTAAAAATACTGAATCATTATGTTGTAATATCATAAATCTTGTAATATTTAAAATAATAATTTGAAATGTAATGTAAATCAACTATACTTCAAGTTAAAAAATATCAACATTCCTGCCTTCTACTGAAAAAATTGTATTTCCATCATTTTGAGTGTTAGTCCCACATGGTATCTTCTCATGAGGACTCTGTGGTTGCTTCTCCCTCAGATGGGACACAGACATGCACCTTGCAATCTGCCAGTCTTCACCACACCTGTTGTTTACACCCTGCCGTCTTTACTCGCTTGCTCCTTGAAAGAAAAGTTATGACCAACCTAGACAGCATATTAAAAAGCAGAGACATTACTTTGCCAACAAAGGTCCGTCTAGTCAAAGCTATGGTTTTTCCAGTGGTCATGTATGGATGTGAGAGTTGGACTGGGAAGAAAGCTGAGTGTTGAAGAATTGATGCTTTTGAACTGTGGTGTTGGAGAAGACTCTTGAGAGTCCCTTGGACTGCAAGGAGATCCAACCAGTCCATTCTGAAGGAGATCAGTCTTGGGTGTTCTTTGGAAATAATGATGCTAAAGCTGAAACTCCAGTACTTTGGCCACCTCATGCGAAGAATTGACTCATTGGAAAAGACCTTGATGCTGGAAATGATTGAAGGTGGGAGGGTAAGGGGACGACAGAGGATGAGATGGTTGGATGGCATCACTGACTCAGTGGATGTGAGCTTGAGTAAGCTCCGAGAGTTGGTGATGGACAGGGAAGCCTGGTGTGCTGCAGTCCATGGGGCTGCAAAGAGTCAGACATAACTGAGCGGCTGAAGTGAACTGAGCTAGTCCTGTGGGCATTTGACCTTTGTCTTCTGTCATAAGCAGTGGTTCAGATTGAAGGTGTTTCAGAAGCAACAGGAGCTGCACGAAGTTCACTGATTTTAGCCCTTTGGGACAGACCTCAAGGTAGGCCACCAAGCCTTGTTAATAAAAGTCCCACTGCAGTGAGAGGCTTGATTTTCTAGTAGTGACCCAGGGCCAAGGCTCAGAAATCATCTCATAGCATCTGTAGCTAGTCAGAGCCTATGTTAGTTCAGAGGTAGGTGGGGCAGATGCATTATCCTTGTTTTACAGATGAAGTAGCTGAGGATTAGAGATATTAAATGACTGTAGCCTGCCTGGCTCCACTGTCCAAGGGATTCTTCAGGCAAGAATACTGGAGTGGGTTGCCGTTTCCTCCTCCAGGGGATCTTCCTGACCCAGGGATCGAACCAATGTCTCTTATGCCTCTTGCATTGGCAGACAAATGCTTCACCACTAGTGTCATGGGGAAAACCCTTATGACCTGTGTTGTATTTAACTAATATCTTTCTTTAAATTGAATTTATGCACAAAGGAATACATTTATAGTATAATGGAATATAATTACATTTTATTGTAGTGGAAACTGGTATAATTTGCCAAGGATTGGAAACCTTGAATGTAATATGGATGGATCTTCACGGGTACATATTCTCTAATTTTGTCTCATTCTCCCTTTTCTCCTCTACCCCTCCCACCAGTATCTCTCTACTTGTAAACAGGAAGAATGGCAAGGCCAGTAGGTGGCAAAACCCCACCAGAATTGTGGTTCATTACAGATGGAGATAGGTTTTTTTTAGCACATATTTTTAGCAAGTGTGTTTTGAAGCATTCCTCTATGGGTCTTCAGAGATGCCCTTTCATTGTGTTGGCAAAGGGGGTGAAATAGTTGCTCCTATGGAACATGTCTGACCACCAGCATTTCTTCTGAAGACACGTGCAATGTGAAGATGAGATCAAGTGGGTCTGGAGGGAGTCTCATGTCCTGAAAGCAGTCCAAATTTCCTAACCTTCAGATTCACATGCTGGTAGTTTAACTGAGAGAGAAAGAGAGAAGCTGGGAGCACATACCGGAACCAGTTCTGTTTACCTGCTGTGGCTGCCATTGGGTTGGGTGCTGGTCAGCGTAGAGAAGGCAGGTTCTGGGTCTCTGGCTGGGGAGCAGATTCACAGACAGAGACTCAGAGTTCCGGTGATCAGAGCTACAGCAGATCAGAGAAGAGAGAGGTTAGGAAAGGTGCTGTGGAAGCAGCATGGCCTATGCAGCCTAGAAAGTTGAACTTAGCATGGACAGCAGGACCAAAAGCCTGAAGAGTGAACTGGTCGAAAATACTCTGCCTGCATTGGGCTTGACGGCCCGAGCTGGAGAGCAAGGAGATCATATTGGTTCACATTAACAGGAAGTCCGGAGTGTGTGGCTTTGGGGCAGCTGGATCCAGTGCCCAGAGAGTGTCAGCAGAACTCCTTCCTGTTCTGCTTTCCTTCAAACCTTCTTCACCCTGAGAATGCTCTGCCCCCGTGGCACCCCTCAGCACCACTCAGTGGAAATGTGCTTTCCTCCCTCACGGTTCCAGAATTAGAGGGCTGATGTTCATTAGCTCCGACGGCCCATTTGGGCCATCTGTCCAGCTTGAACCAGTGATCTGGCAGGGAAACGTGGTGACTGAACTGACCAGCCTGACATGTGCCTATTGCAGAGTCCGCAGCGGGGCAGACTCCTCGAGCCTTGTGGGAGGAGCATGATTCTTCCCAGGGGAATACAATGCCAGAGAAGGGCTGGGTTTATTGGGCTGCCGCAGACCATGAGGAGCTCCTTGTAACCCGAAGGAAGGGGGTATGAAGGGAAAGTGGACTCATGGAAGAGAGGAGTGGACTGTGAGCTCGGCAGGCAGCTGGAGCTGTCAACAAGCTATTCTGGTAAGGCATTAAATTCTTCAGGTGTCATTCTTCCCTTTTATTCTCTCCATGAACATGAAAAATGGCCAGGCCTTTTATTGCACTGTGCCGAAATATTGTCCTTTAAGGAGTCTTCGCCGTGGCCTCCTAAAACCACAGCCACCGTGCCTAGCTGTAGCAACACAAGGTCTAGGGCTCTGGGACACGGCCTCCAGGAAAGGCATCTTGAGGTCATGTCCTCTATCCCTGTGCTTGGGGCTGAAGCGAATTTTCTCCCAGCCTCCCAGTGTCTGGGCCCCTTAGACAGGAGGAGCCCTAAGTGCACCTGGACTTTCCCTGCACCCACAGCCAGCCTGGCGTGCTCCTCCTTTGTAGTTTTTGCCTCTGAAATGCACCTGCGAAGTCTCCTTGCTGCGGTGGCTGCTGTCCCTCAGTGTGACAGGATCTCTGCTCGCCTGGCTCCCTTGCTCTCTGCATGGAGTTCACTCGGGGCCCATCTCCTTCCTGCAGGGCTTCCTGAAGGCTCCAGCTTAGGCGGTGTCTCCTGAAGACTTCCCTGAGGACAGCTCCTCCTCTGGGAGCTGTCTTTATGGGTCTCTTCCTTTCAGGAGCTCAGCTCTGGGACGGGCACCATGGAGGCAGCTGAGAAGAGAAGGCAAATCCTGTCCCCAAGGACTGAGTCTCACCGGGCACCAGCAACGAACCAGATCTGTCAGCGCATTTGCATTGAATTTGAATATATATTTGCATCTATTTTACCAAGAATGTGAAATTGAACCCCCAGGCAGTTCAAGCTCAACATTTCAGGGCTGTCACCCTTAAGACTGTGATTTTCTTTTTCTCTTCTCTGCCTTCTCACACACGGCAGCTGACTGAGAGTCCCATCGTGAAAACAAAACGGGGAAGGGAGAGGAAAGAGACGAAAGTGCTGAGTGGGCATGAGAGTGAGGAGAAAGAGCGTCATAGTCACCATTCCTCATCCTGGGGTCCAGCCTGGGGAGCCTGTTGGTTGGGATGGGGGCTTGGCGCTCTTCAGGTGCTTGGGTCTGTACCATTAATTCAGAGATTCATGGAATGGTTATTCACCGAGTAGATACCATGTAGCAGATCCTGCCTCAGGTTTCTCATGGCCTGGTGGGAGGGGTAGACTTCTGACACGGAGATGTCGGCTGGGTCGTGTTGGAAATCTCTGCTGGCCCCAGTTGTGGTACAAGGGTGGGAGTAAGTGGCTAGGGAGTAGGGACTGTGAAAAGCTTCCTAGAGGAGTTGACGCTTGAACTGAGCCTTGAGAGAGGAGAGGGTGTCCTCTTAGGTGGGCAGAGAGGGGAAGAGCATTACTGTTGGTGGGGGGGTGGGGCTTGAGCAAAAGCCTGGGAACATGGAGAAGCTACTGCATGTGGGCAGGGTGGTGTGGAATGGGTGAGGCTGAGAGAAAGAAAGTGACTGACAAGGCCATAGAGCGGGACAGAACCTGAAGGGCTTGGAAAGGATCCTCTAAGTACCGAGGACGTGAACAGCGGACCCACTGCAGGGGGTTAAGTAGAGGTGTGGCATGGGCAGATTTGCGGGTCAGCTCTTGTTGTCTGACTCTGCGGGAACCAGCCCATCTCTCCCAGCCAGAAGAGGAGCTTCTCAAGGATGCGAGCTGTGAGCCTCATGTGAAAACTGTCCACCCATCCCTGGCATGTGGGTGCCCCTCAGTAAGAGCAGAACTACGTGCGTGTCCAGGAATAAAGGCTGTGTGAGCTCCAGATACGGGGAGCTGGCCAGCGGAGAGAGCTAGTGGTCAGCCCCTCCTGGCTGGGCCAGCTGGAGGCAGGAGCTGCCTTCATCCAGGACACCCTGACAAAGGAGTGGGGGAGGAAGGTGTGCACAGGTGTGTTGAGCAGATGAACTCTGAGGCCTGGAAGACCAGGGGAGTGGAAGCCCTAGAACGGCAGTGACTCAGAGCAGAAGAGCGGGGCCTGGACGGAGTGAGCGTTAATGAAGCGGTCACCGCCTTCGCTTCTCTGCCCACTGTGACTCACAAAGCTGAGGGTGGGCTTCCCTCTCCCGACCCCGCACCATCCCTGGCCACAAATAACCCCAGATAGGAGCTCAGAGAAGCCAGGCCCAGGTAGTGTCGCGGTGCTGCCCAGGGAAGCAGGGTAAACAAATGGGCTGACAGTACTTGAATAATGCTTGCATTCTAAGTACAAAATTATGCACAATCTCTGGCCATGATATACTATTTTTTTAATATTCATCTATCACTGTAAATTGCCTGCTATTATAGCCAGAAATTTATTTTGTAATTCAGGGGTGTTGGGCCTCATGTGAAAGGATTGAGCCAAATAAGTAATAAGCAGAAATAACTGGTGGGCTCTTCTTTACCAAAAAAACAAAAAAGTCCCCCACTACAGAAACAGAGGAGGGGATGAGCAGTGCAAGAGAGCCTTTCCTTCCTGTGTATCATTGTCCCACGGGGTTCCGATTTACAATGTTGAGTATTAGAGCCCAGAGGTAAGAGGGAAATGAGAATTCATCGGCTTAAAGCAGGAGTTTCCTGAGTGTGTTTTGTGGCATTGCAGTTCCAGGGTTGAATACTTTTGAACACATCACGACCTTGTCTGCCCCCTTTCTTCCCTTGGAGACCCACAGTGAGGCAGCACGCTGTGCGGGTGACTTCACCTCACAGCCAGGGGCCTGCTGCAGCCCTGCTGGGCTCGTGCTTGGGGAGGTCCTGCGCTTGGCACCATGCCTTGCAGCTGTCTTCTTGCAATTTTTCATTGTTTTTGCACCAGGGGCCTGGTGTTTTCATTCTGCACCAAGCTCCACAAATTGTGTAGCTACTCGTGAGCACATCGAAGGCTCTAATGTCCTATAGTAAAGAAACCTGTCCAATTTTGCTCAACACATCATTTCCCAAAGTTGTTTGAATTGGAAACATTCTTTTAGAAGACTGTCTATTAACAGCCTATGTAATTTGTATCTCTTAGAAGACACTTCATAAAAGTTTACTTTAAGGCATGATGTAGGCTCTTGCAGAGAAAGTGGCTCTTTGTGAATGGGCATTTGTGAATATGGGGAGATGTAATTTTCTGAAGTTGACCTCCAGTTCCTTTAGGAACACTGATCCCATGGGAACCAGGGCTCCCATGGGCATGGGGCTGGGGGAGCTGGTCAGTCGGCAAAGCTGACCTAGTAATCAGATCCCCAGCTACATTTCCATCATTGCTCTTTGTCCCTGCCACACAGTTAGGGTCCTATGAACTCTGGCCACTGTAAATGTAGAGAAGAGAGTCAAAATGGTCATTTGGTGTCTTGTGGGCAAATAAAATGTGAATGCTTGATTTACTTCTACAGTTCTGTTATTTGTTTTTTACTCTTAAACATTTTTTTCCCATTGGTTATTCTGGCAGCTTCTAGCCACCCCTCGGACAGGAGGGCAGCTCTGCTCCATCGTTAGCATGTGGGATCCCACTCAGGAGCATCAGGGTGCCGGTCTGGCTGACGGGGGGGTGGGCTGTGCCATTTGGGGCCTGTTCACACTACTGCCTACTATTTCAGGTTCTGTTCACCTGGAGACCCTAAGTCAGCTCCCCTCCCCAGCCTGTGGACCAGAGCTATTTGTCTGTCACCAGTTATGATTCTTTAGCAGTGGACTCTGACAGAGCTGGGCCATGCCTGCCATCCATGGGGCACTCCCTGAGTGCCTAGCCAGAGACCACCACACATAGGACCAAGGCCTCCACGTGGACCATCTGACCACAGGGCGAGCATGCTCGTTTCACTGGGGCAGCCCGGAAGACAACCTGCGTCCTCATCCTCATCCAGCTCCTTCCTGCCTCCACACTGCCTTACACAGACCACACCGTTTCACCATCACATCACATCAACATCTACAAAACGAAACCTCTGCTCCACAAGGGGACATTCAGACCCACTGGCGACCCAGGCACACTGTTTTTCTAGCGCCATTTTCCGTGGTTCATTACATAGCCTGTGAATTAATGGCATATTGTTCACTCTCACATCTGTGTTCTTCTCTCTACAGCTCATGCCATGCCTACCACTTGGAATGAATCTCTCCTCCACTTCCCTATTTGTGCCCCAACTACTAGCCTAGTTCAAAAGCTCCCTAAAGCCTTTCCTGACCTCCTAGTTCACAATTCAATCTGTTATACTCCTCTGGCACTGTCTGAGTTTGAATTCTCTGAAAAGTAGATCCTGGAGTAAGGACTTGAGTGCAGGCAGTTTGTTTAGAGCTGATCCCAGAAAATGAGGAAATAAGATGGGGAGGGGAGAAAAGTTAGTGGAGTGTGTGTTGAGGGCACTTTGTCTCTCTGGGCACCTGGGCTTAACCTTTCGGGCTCACTGAGAAACCATGCAGAATGTGCCTCGAAACCATCTCACTGGAACAGCAGAAGTCCGCCTGGGACTGGGGGCTGCCCTAGGGATGGGGGAGCCCCCACACTTGACCTGGGACCCCATCAAGCACAGAGCGTCAGCCATGGCAACTGGGCTGTAACCCAGTGTCCAAGAGGATGCACGGTGCCTCCGGCGGTGGTGATAGGCTCCTTGTGAAGGATGTTTCTTCTACTGAACTGGAGATGGAGACCTGTTCTGATTCCTCCCTGTATCTTCCAGTCCCCACCACCTGCAGGCCCCCAGTGGGTATCACCATGTTGACACATTGGAAGAATAATGTCAAATGCACTTCCGTCCGCTCTGGCTAATGGGCTTTGCTCCCCTGAGCTTCCTGGCCGTGCATTTTCAGCTGCCTACATTGTTCCTTGTGTCTTCTTTTAATTGCCTCCTCGCTCTCATGCAGGCACCAGCACCAGTACCTCTCATCTGGCATGCTCCTGCACTGCACTGCTGCTACAGATCTTGTTTTGCTTCTTTCAAAAAGAACTGGGTGAAGCGTGGATATATTTTTTAAGAGACATGGGAAACCCACTTGGCAGAAATATGGGTCAAAAGTCAATCAGGGTAGTGGGGAGAGGGATACACAGGACAAATCCTTGAGCTGAATTTTTACCTGCTGTCTTGTCATTCTACATGGGGTCCCAGCCTACTAATAGTCATGGTGAAGGACACGTGGGCTGAGTGGTGCACATCTCCTGCAAAGAAAAGGGAGCAAACGAGCTCATCTAGAGTTACTGACCTTGGGCTTCCAGTGAGTCAGAGCCTGGGGCCTAAAGGAAGGGTAATTGTATACTGGACCATTGGTTTGCAAAAGAGAGACGTCTACTCTAATTATTAGGATGATATTAATCAAATTAAAACACTGAATTACTGTTGGCTAGAGACATTTCTGCAGACCCTAAGCTGATACAGGCCAGCCACTTTGTATTTCTGGTCATTTTAGCCTAGGAGCAGAAATACTAAATTCCTGCCGGGGCTGTGTTGGCAAAATGAGAGGCTGAAACAGGATGGAATGAGAGACCGAAAGGGAGCAGTGGGAACGTCGGCGAGCAGGGCTCACAGGGGCGGCTCCGGCAGTCCCCGCTGCCTGCGGGGTGCGGGTGCAGTGCAGTTAGATTACATTAAAAAGTGTAGCACCGGAACTCTGAATGCGTGTGACACCTTCCAGTTTGCAGACGATAGTAACTAATTGAAAATGTTACTGAGAGATTCAGCGCACCGGCTTGTGCTCCACCGGAGTGCAGGGACTGAGCTCAGAATGAAGAGGCGCCTCAAGGAGGGGACAGGGTCTCAGGCCTTCACTCCCAGAGTCTGAATCCTCAAGGGACTTTTGGTCAACTGCCAGACTCTTACAGGAAAGGGGACTGATTTACTCCGGGCCTACTCTACAAACCTGGACTACAGCTGCTCCCTGGATTTTGCTCTCCTTGGGCATCAGGTAAGACCTGGCTATGAAACCTGTATGCAGGTCAGGAAGCAAGAGGTAGAACTGGATGTGGAACAACATACTGGTTCCAAATAGGGAAAGGAGTACGTTAAGGTTGTATATTGTCACCCTGCTTATTTAACTAATATGCAGAGTACATCATGAGAAATGCTGGGCTGGAAGAAGCACAAGCTGGAATCAAGATTGCCAGGAGAAATATCAATAACCTCAGATATGCATATGACACCACCCTTATGGCAGAAAGTGAAGAGGAACTAAAAAGCCTCTTGATGAAAGTGAAAGAGGAGAGTAAAAAAGTTGGCTTAAAGCTCAATATTCAGAAAATGAAGATCATGGCATCTGGTCCCATCACTTCATGGGAAATAGATGGGGAAACAGTGGAAACAGTGTCAGACTTTATTTTTGGGCTCCAAAATCACTGCAGATGGTGATTGTAGCCATGAAATTAAAAGACGCTTACTCCTTGGAAAGAAAGTTATGACCAACCTAGACAGCATATTCAAAAGCAGAGACATTACTTAGCCGACTAAGGTCCGTCTGGTCAAGGCTATGGTTTTTTCTGTGGTCATGTATGGATGTGAGAGTTGGACTGTGAACAAGGCTGAGCGCCAAAGAATTGATGTTTTTGAACTGTGGTGTTGGAGAAGACTCTTGAGGGTCCCTTTGACTGCAAGGAGATCCAACCAGTCCATTCTAAAGGAGATCAGCCCTGGGTGTTCTTTGGAAGGAATGATGCTAAAGCTGAAACTCCTATACTTTGGCCACCTCATGCGAAGAGTTAACTCATTGGAAAAGACTGATGCTGGGAGGGATTGGGGGCAGGAGGAGAAGGGGACAACAGAGGATGAGATGGCTGGATGGCATCATGGACTCGATGGACGTGAGTTTGAGTGAACTCCGGGAGTTGGTGATGGACAGGGAGGCCTGGCGTGCTGTGATTCATGGGGTCACAAAGAGTCGGACACGACTGAGCGACTGAACTGAACTGAACTGAACTGAACTCACGCAGGCATGCCTACCTCTGGGTAGGCAGGCACCTACCCCCCTCACTCAGCACATGAGCCCATCAAGGCAAAGACGTTTCCTTGTTCACCACCTGGCACTGAATAAATGATCAATAAACAGTTGGTGAATTTAGGAATGAAATACTCTCTGTCCCCACATCACTCCACACTGGACAGGGAGTTTTCTGAAGTCGGTGCTCTGAGATGAGTTGAATTAGTGGAGAAGTTTTTGTTTGAATAAAGCAAAGGAGGTATCTTAGGGATGCCTGGCAGGGAGCCCCCAGAGGAGGAAATTGAGCCCCAGAGCTTTCCATGTGCACCATCAAATCTACAAATCTTTGCAAAAATCGCCATCCATTCCCCAAGATCTGTTTGTGCAGTTTTCTGGGGGTGATAATTGTCACCCTGCCGCAGAGGTGATGTCTATGGCTGATGGACCCCGGTGTTATTACAGTCATTCCTACTATGCAGCTTAATTTCCCCAGCTCCGCCCGCACTGCCTGCTCCCAGCACATACACCTAAAGTGGCTACAGAGTGCTGTCTCCTCCAGGCCTCTTGATTAATTCTTTGCAGGTATAAATTGACAATTATTATGCCTCCCATTAGTCATCTCTCCTCTGGGCTGTACAAATTTAGTTCTCCTGATAGCAATGAATCATGGGACAAAATGTTCATTTGCATTATGTGCCAGCTCTTTCAATCAAACTCTGTTTTTATAACACTTCATTGCCAGTCTCCTTAACATCTCTCTGTTCGGAACGTTAAATTCAAGGCTCTTACAACAAGGAGCCTGTCGTCCCACTCTCCCCCTCCCTCCAGGTGCAGGCCTCCAGTACCTGGTGTGGGCGTGGGGCTGGCTCCCCTTCTCCTGCACAGGAGCCAAAGGGGGTAGCTGATCAAGACTCACGAGAGAGCTGACAAAAATTGATAATAATGAGCCAATCTGCATGGAAGAGACTCATTACCAAGCTAGTTACCAATACGTTAAGTTGCTGGATTTCTGCCAATAAACTGGATCTCTTATAGCAAGCAATTTTTCACCAGCTTGTAGTGAATTCAGCTTAAAAATACTTAAGGGAAATAGCCTTTACAGTAAAAAGAGAGGAATGAGTCTGTGGTTGTGCACGTGTGAGGGGCATATTGGTGGTGCTGAAAACATCACAGACATTTTCACCATTTCCTCCCTTTTAGTGTCTCACAGCTTTGAGACAGGGTTGTGGTTGCTTTGCAATCCCTGTACCAAATAACTGCTTAATTTTCAAATGCAACCGTCTCAGGCAAAATAATAACTCACATGGAGGTGAAACGCTCATGATTCAGGGTCTGTGATGAAATGCCCAGCTCTTGGAATACAAAAAGACATGTAAATAGGGCAAGGAGGGAAGAGAGAATAATTGAATTTTGATTGAAACGGGAAAAATGGTCACTGTAAGCCTTTGGTTTTCATTATTTGGAAACTTCCATCAGAAGGTGGTTTAGTCCACTCAGGTTGCTATAACAAGGTACCGTATTCTGAGTGGCTTATAAACAACAAAAATTTATTCCTCACAGTTCTAGAGGCTGGAAGTTGGAGATCAGGGTGCCAGCGTGAGGTTCTGGTGAGGACCTGCTTCCTGGCTTGTAGATGGTTCACACGTCCTCGCATGTTAGAAGGGGTGTGGGATCTCTCTGGGGTCACTTTTATGGGATCACTAATCCCATTCACAAAAGCAGAGCCTGTCAAAAGCCCCAGCTCTTAGTGTGTCACCTTTGGGAGCGGCACTACAACGTATGAAGTCTGAATATGAAGACATTCAGTCTACAACAGAGGTTTGGATGTTGGCTGTGCACGGCACGGGTTAGGCACTGCATTCAGCTTTCCACTTTGTCTCATTGTGCGTGCACACAAGGAGCCACGATCAGATTACTGTGGTGCCAGCCTGGAGAGCAAGTTCAGACGAGAGCTGCCTGTTCTCATGAGGGTGGCACGCCCACCCCCACCCCCATCCCCAAAGAAGCAGTGTGTTGTAGACAAAACTTTGAAACACATCAGAGAGAGACAGGTCTGCATTGACTGAAATCGGGATCTTGTTCTTCACGTGTTGAAGCAAGTTCAGACCGTGTGTGGAGTGTTGTGGATGGTGTACTGTCTAGAAATAGGCCCTGCAGCTTTCCTTTGTGAATAAGACTGGTGTCAGGTGGGCACCTAGCTCTTCCTCCCACTGGGGCTACAGCTCCTGCTACCGATGTCGGTCTGAGCTGAAGGGTGGCAGCTGCAGCTGGGACCTCGTTGGATCGTCTGGGGGAGAAATCAAGGGCTCCCATCAGCTGCTCTCCACTGAAGATGCTTGAAACAGCCTGCCTTTCACTCTGGGTTTCTGTACATGCCGTCTCCTGCCCTAGGCTGTTGGCCCTTTAGAGACAGGAGCTCTTTTGGTTGTCCATCCGCCATCTGCACCTGACTGGAATGGAACCAGTGTGTGCACCTGGTGACTCAGAGTTTGCTGTGTGTGGTTGGAGCCTCTTGATTCTTGTTTCTCCCAGGTTTGCCTCTTCCTTTGCAGCACCTGTAGCAAATGATTGAACGTCTCTGTTCTTCAGTTTCTTTATTCATAAGCGGAAAGCAATCATGCCTTCCTTCCAGGGTTGGCACAGATAGCAGGAGGTGACATGCTGTAAAGCTGGGCACAGTGCCAGCCCCTTGGCAGGCACCCAATGCATATTAGCTACTGTGTTATTGAGTTGCCCCAACTCTGCCCCAAGGTCAGGGACGGAAGCCAGATTCTGGCTGGGGAAGCTGGCGGGGGCCTGCTGGGCTGCCTCTACTGTGTGTTCTCATGATGAATTATCTGCTAGAGGAGCCACGAGTGATGGTCAAAGTGGCATCTCTCAGAAGCAGGAGAAGCTCCACCCAAGACCAAACGGTTGGTCTTAGTCAGAAAGACCCCAGGCAGTGCTACCGGTGGGTAAACCCTCTTCTGCCTTTGGCTCTGGCTCTGGGCCGTGTGCCACCTCAGGCAAGTAACCTGCCCTTTCCAGGCTCAGCTTTCTCATCAATGAAATGGGAATGAAAACTGTTGCCTCATAGAGCTCTTCTCAAATCCTGAACCACAGGGCTCAAAGGGGCTGCCAGAGTCCCTCTCATGCTGGCTGCCTGCCCTCAGGGGGGTTCTCTACCCTCTGTACTTGGCTTTCTCATCATCTACAGATAATCAGAGGTTTTAAAGCTATCAGCGTGAGAAGCACTTAGAGTGGTTTCTGGTTCATAGTCAGTCATCAGTAAAGGAGCTTCCATTATTTTCTTTAAAACCCTGTCCATCCCAGCCTGGAGGTTAGGGCAATCCGGTGAGCTGCTGAGGCACGGGGGGAATCAAGCCTGAGCTCCGTCATGCTGAGACCTATGCAGACGCACTGTCCTTTAGAGCTGGAAGCCAGATGCTCCTCACAGTCAGAACACTCACATGGTGGAACCCTTGCGTTTTGGTCGGGATGCAGGTTGGACTTGAGACGAGTAAGGGAAAGACCCACCGCCTCTCCCTGAAGAGGGTTGGGTCCCGGGGTACCACTCCCACTGGTGCACAGACAGGTGCCAAGTGGGGCCGCTGCTTGGTTGGGCTCAGGTGAGTAGTGGAGCTGGGATTATGACCTGGCTTTGTAAACCCACAGTTGGCCTTTGTGATGTGTCTGCCCAGATCCTTGCTGCAGAAGTAGTTTTCTCTTCGCTGAGCAGAGTGCCTCTTGCCATCTCACCCAGTCTTCCAGGGAAGGGCCCGGTGCCTCTTAGCCATCCGTGAGAGATCACTGTGCCTCCTGATTTCACCTCCCAGGGGCTCATTCTCAAGTCTGCACAAAGCTTTAGTGACCTGGCCCTCCGTGCAGGCGTCTGAGTCAGGCCCCTCACCCCCTGCAGATACATGAAATACAAACCCGCTTCTCAACCAGCAGACAGACACTAGAGGCCTTCCTCACAACCACAAAGAGTCCTTGGGTCCAGGCTGCCTCTACAACAGTGGCTGGAGTTACAGCGCTTTCATCCCCATTGTGTGAGGTTGGAAGCAACTCATCACACCTGCAGTAACGTCAGCACTTAGGGCAACCCCACAAGGGATGGTTTGTATGAGGGCTTTTTATATGGCAACTTGGAGCATCTAGTTTGTGTTTTTAGATTTAACAACCCAGCTACAAGTGGGGGAGGTTGGGCTAAATCCTGACAGATCTGATCCTCTAAACATCCAGACATTTAGCATGCTGGAGAACATGTAGCAGATAAATACATTTAATTTTTCATCTTAAAAAGTTCTCCCCTATGCTCCCTCTGAAACTTTCCATTTCTTCAGAATTGGGCAAGGGCCTCTGTGGTGTGTAATTTCTAACCCTAGGAAGGCATCTGAGCTCCTGCGGTCAGCATTTTCAGCATCTGCGGCTCACAAGGGACTGGGCTTGGGTTTCCCTTGTTTCAGATATGAATAAAATCACAGTTTGAAAGGGAGAGAATTGAAAGAGAAAAGTTTCATTGTAGCATTATTCATAAGAGCTAAGATATGGAAGAAAACCTATGTGTTTGTCAGTAGATGAATGGATCAAGGCATGATGTACATACACAATGGAATTCAAGCATTAGAAAAAAGAAAATCCTGCCATTTGTGACAATATGAATGGAACTTGAGAGCATGATTTTAAGTGAAACAAGTCAGGAAGAGAAAGACAAGTGGCACTCACATGTATAATCGGTAAAAAGGCAAACTCACAAAGAGAGAGTAGAACGGGGCTTGCCAGGGCTTGCTTAGGAAGAGATGGTGGTGTGTGTATGACTGTGTAGATGTTGGTTAAAGGGTACAAACTCGCAGTTTTAAGATGGATAAGTTCTGAGGATCTAATATACAGCTCTGTAATTGTAGCTAATAATGCTATGCTATATACTTGAAAGTTGCTGAGAGAGTAGATCTTAAATGTTCTTCAGTTCAGTTCAGTTCAGTCACTCAGTTGTGTCTGACTCTTTGTGACCCCATGAATTGCAGCACGCCAGGCCTCCCTGTCTATCACCAACTCCCGGAGTTCACTCAGACTCACATCCATCGAGTGGGTGATGCCATCCAGCCATCTCATCCTCTGTCGTCCCCTTCTCCTCCTGCCCCCAATCCCTCCCAGCATCAGAGTCTTTCCCAATGAGTCAACTCTTCGCATGAGGTGGCCAAAGTACTGGAGTTTCAGCTTCAGTATCATTCCTTCCAAAGAAATCTCAGGGCTGATCTCCTTCAGAATGTACTTACCACACACAAAAAATGATGATTATGTGACATGAGGGAGGTGTCAGCTAAGGCTATAGTGATAATCACTTTGCAACACACAAGTGTATCAAATCAATACTACACAATGTATGTCAATTATATATCAATAAAGTTAGGAAAAAGAAATCCTTGATGAAGTGATAAAAGTATTAATGTTAATTTTTTTTAAAGAAAGAGAAAAAATTGAAGCTGCTGATGGCCCTCTAGGAGGTGTTGCCTCTTTAGAGAGGAAATGCTGAAGGAGGGGAGAGAAAGATTGATGAAGATGGTCTTCCTTCTATAGTGCAGTGATCTTGGTCCTAATGCAGAATTTTCCTCTTGTCAACTGAAGAAAAATGCACAACCTAAAAGTTGTGGGCTTAGTTTTATTCAGTGAGGACTTACTGACTGAGGACTTTAGCCTAGGAGACAGTCTCTTAGATAGCTCTAAGAAACTGCTCAGTTCAGTTCAGTTCAGTTGTTCAGTCGCTCAGTCATGTCCGACTCTTTTTGACCCCATGGACTGCAGCACGCCAGGCCTCCCTGTTCATCACCAACTCCCGGAGTCCAGCCAAAGTCATGTCCATTGATTCGGTGATACCATCCAACCAACTCATCCTCCGTCATCCCCTTCTCCTCCTGCCTTCAATCCTTCCCAGCATCAGGGTCTTTTTCAATGAGTCAATTCTTCACATCAGGTGGCCAAAGTATTGGAGCTTCAGCTTCAGCAAACTGCTCCCAAGAGGTAAAGGAGAAGCCAGAATGTAGAGGAATTTTTTGCTGGAAAACAAAACCCAAAACCATGTAGTCAAACATAATAAGATTACTGTTAATAGCAAAAAACAAACAAACAAAAACCAACAAGAAAATGAAAACAGACGTCTCAAGTGAATGATTTTAGTACTTTTCTATGTACGGGATGAGTGGGTAAAGTATCCGCCTGCAATGCTGGAGACGCTAGAGATGCAGCTTTGATCCCTGGATCAAGAAGATCCCCTGGAGGGGGTCATGGCAATCCACTCCAGTATTCTTGCCTGGAAAATCCCACCGACAGAGAAGCCTGGTAGGCTATGGTCCATAGGGTCACAAAGAGTCATACACAACTGAAGCGGCTGAGCACGCATGCATGCATGTATGGGAAGATGTGTCAGTAAGAGTCTTGGCTCTTTGAAATTATTTCTTAGGTATATATCTTAACTCTCTAGGGCCAGTATCCGAAGCACAAAATATGTCCCATTTCCCTCCATCCAGAGTTGTCCCCCAGTGCACCATGGTGGGGTTAGTGGCTGCAGTGGCTGAGCGCTTGATCCTTGCAGGAATGGAAAGGCAGACAGTGCTTACGGTCCACGCTCCCAGCCCCCTTGCTTCCCAGAACCTGTACCACCATCTCCAGTGCCCCCTGTGCTCCTGTGACACATGCCAACTCTGTCCAGAGAGGCAGCTTTGGGGACCACAGTCTGTCTGTGGCCTCTCCTGGGGCCTCCTACGGGGGAATCAGGGGTGGTCAGCAAGTGGACTCTGGTAAAGGAGTCCCAGGAAGTCAGCCTCAAGGAGCAAAGCAGAGAGGGGAGGCTGGATTCAGGAGGATGGAGCAAATAAGATGACCATCACAGTTCCCACGGTAGAACCATTAGCCCCTTCAGTTTCTCCCTACAAGACAGACCTCCTCAACATCCAAACAGGAAACAGGCTCTGGGGAGTGTGCAATAGACAAATACACTTAATTTGTCCTACACAGAAGGAGCTGGGTGCCCCTCCTTCCATCTCCCCTGAGCTTTCTGGGACCTGGCAAGGCGACGAGCAGTGTGCTCTAGGATCCAAGAATTTTGACATTTATCTAAATTAGTGGTTCCATGTCCCTGTATCCTGAGCCTTTCAGCAGAACCACACATTTACTTGATTCAGAAGATGAGAGAGTAAGAGCTGCTAAGAAAAGTAGTTTGGAGACATGTAGGAAAATTGGCACATTTCCTCCTGAAATCTACTTGCTCTAAGGCTACAGACAGGTTGTATATGTAGTTAATTAATCAGGAAGTGTGCAAGGATCAGAAACAAAGGCCATTGCACTAGACTCTCTGGGCACACCTCACCCCTGGCCTTGTGCAAGAAGGACTCTCTCAGATGCATTGGGATATTGGAGCAAACTGCACTTTCTCTGTCATTGAAACTCCCTTGAGGGTTGGGGTTGGCGCTCCCCAGGAGTTGGAGCTGACAGCCCGTCCCCATGAAGAAGGGCCCACTGGCCTTTGCTCTGATCTCCAGGGCCAGCCCTGGCGGCTCTTTGGGTGTAATTTCCTGATGTTTACTTGCAGACATCTGTCACTCCAAGGGAGACTGTTTAAATACAATATGTCCCCTTAAACTGTGTGCTAATTGAGCAGTGCTGTGGGATTTCTTGATGATCAGTGCCACATGCAACTGCTTTTTTCGAGATCCAAGTAAGGATATTTTCCAGAAAGCCTGATTAGTCAGTTCTAGTCACTGTTTTCAGAATTAAGATAGTCACCTGTGAAACCGTAGAAAGAAAATAATTTTCAACAAACTAGTTAAAAAAAAAAAAGAAGAATGAATTGTTCATGGAAAACTGTCTTCCTTTATCTCGTTCTGACAACAGAAAGGTCTGGAGCTGGGGCACCCTCCAATCACAATCACAACGGCCTTCCCAGGCCTGCACAAAGCTGTGCTTCCAAGACAGTTATCAGCTGAGATCATCTTGAGGAGACAGATCATCAGCTTACTTCTTGGTGAGTGACACGCCTCATTTTTAAAAGATCCCAGGCTTCATCCTCTATCTCACCATCCTGTCTCTGAGAACTGATGTTCTGCCTGCAGTGACTGAGAGTAAAATGGGGCGTCTTCACTCTCACATCTTCACTGCATCTGCCTGTGTGTGTGTGAAGTCGCTCAGTCGTGTCCGACTCTTTGTGACTCCGCGGACTATAGCCCGCCAGGCTCCTCCGTCCATGGGATTCTCCAGGTAAGAATACTGGAGTAGGTTGCCATTTCCTTCTCCAGGGGATCTTCCCAACCCAGGGATCAAACCCGGGTCTCCTGCATTGCAGGCAGATGCTTTGTCCTCTGAGCCACCAGGGATCAGTCTCTTTAGGGAGAGATGCCTGTTCATACCTGCAGTAGGGCCCAAGACAGAGGAGTTGCTGGCCTTCAGGAGCTCTGTTGAGCCCCTCATTCATGGGGACTACGGTACAAGCTACCCTAGCACCAGCCAGCCTGGTTGAACATTCCCCACTCCACCCTGCCAGACAGAGGCCCAAGAGAGCAGAGGCTGGAGCTCAGAGGAGCTGGGATGAAGCACCCAGGAGACACTCCTCACGTGGGTTGCTTCAAAGGTTGCCTTGAAGATGGGGAGCTTGGTCACCGAAAGGAGACGGGAGAGAGCGTGTTGAGAGAGCTTAGGTTTTGAGGCCAGACAGGGTTTGCTGGAGAATGACTATCCAGCTGAATCCTGTGAATCTGTGTAGGGAAGTTCCTAGAGGTTGGCAAAACAGCTTGGGGGTATTCAAGGACATCATCCTCTTGACCTTGGGAGACCACTAGGGGCTGTGAGCAGGGCACGGCCTGAGGAATTATCGGCTGCCTCTTGATGGTGGACCATCTAATTCCTTTTGGATGTTGACCCCAAACAGATACTGCAATTCCATCAGCAATTGTGAGGGCGGGGGCCCAGACCAGTCTCCCAAGAGTGTGCCTGGAACCAAGTGCAATTCCTGTGTAACCAGCCCAATCCTGAAATGGGACTCAGCTTCTCCAAGTCCAGTTGACCCTGGACTCTGCTTGTTTCTTACTGGGAAAGAGTGCTTTCGGGGCACCACCAACCTTGAGCTAGCTATTTAATTTCACTGAGCTGCAGGTTTCTTCTTGGAAGTGGGACGAATGATAACCTCCTTACAGGGTTATGAGCGTAATGAAGGGGTACAGTGCAAGGCCTGTAGTAAATTTTCAATTGGATACCAGACCCTCACCTTACCTGACCCTTTCAAATCAAGACTATTCATTGTGTGACCTTAACTCACTCAGCAAACCATTCATAATGCCTCACTTCAATTAAAAAAACAAAACAAAACAGGTAATTGCCCACCTAAGTAGTTGCATTAGCCTGTTATTCTGTCATTTTTTCCCAATAAACCAATTGCCTTCCTCTCTCTTTCCTTTCTGTGTATGGATCTGGAGGATTTGAAATGTGCAAAACAACTGGATTGGTCAGTTATTGATCAAGAATGATTTATGACCTCTTCAGGTAAAAAGCTCCCCATAAACACAATTTAATAGCTGCCACCATCAGCCTCTTTGCAGCTCAGAGACACAGGTCTCAGGACTCCTGCAGGGAGATAACCAACAGTGAGTATTAGGGAACAGATTGCTTTATTTAGTAGCACTTCAGTAGTGTTGGGGGGGGTCCCCACTCTAACCTGTGTGAGAACAGCAGTGATCTCATGGGCTCAGGCAACCCTGCACAGACTGTGTGATGACAGGAGGGTGGTGGCCTGGACGCGTTCCAGTTCTGTCCCTTGCTGATATATGTTGCTCGTGTCCTCTTGGAATAAGTTTTGTGTCTGTTAAATGGGATTTATGCTACTCTTTCCTTCCTTCCTAGGGCTTTTGCATCCCTGGAGATAAGAATAGATACAGAAGCCTTTCTACAATGCTGAGCCCATAGTACAGCAAGCTTCCCCCCACCGCCCAAGTGCTCTGAAAGAGACCTTATTGCTCTTGGACATTGGGGCAGCTTCCGGACAGCGCTTTGTGCTTCCTAATTCTTTCTCCTAGTGTTCCCCACATTCTACAACATACACACACACCCAAACATGCACGCCAATCACACAACTCCATTCTGAAAGTCAGTGTCAAATTCACGTTTCTAAAGCAGAGTTCTGATCAAGCCTTTCTCTCAATCAAGTCTTCCTGTGCTTACAGGACCAAGTCCAGGCTCTCAGCTGGGCATTTAGACCTTTCAAAACTGTCTTAGCTTTGCTGTTAGAGTGCATCTTGCCTGTGTCCTGCCTCTGTGTGTCCCAGTCTCACTGGAAGGCCTCATGCCTCCTCGCCGTGCCCATTTGCTCCTGGCTCCCTTCTCGCCCTGGCTCTGGGCCCTCTGAGGTCAGCACTCAGCCCAGGTCTTTGTGTCTCTATTTCCTGAAAATCACTGCTATTATCTTCTGCCCAGTGCCCAGACAGAATTGCAGAATTAAGAGAAATCCAACTGAATTGAAAGTAAAGTTCCTGCCCTCCACCCAACTCAGACGAGGAGGATATTCAACCACTCAGTTTTACCATCAAGGAAACGTGTGGCTTGGCCACGGGTGTGGTAGGTGGTTTCAGAAAGATCAGTGTGTCTTGGGGACACAGCCTCTTCCCTGCCTACGGGAAGGTGGTGGAGCGGGTCTGGGATTCTCCCAGACTTCACTTCCACCTCGTGGTGCGTCCTCTGCAGCAGCCCCTGCGGTGTGCCCACAGTGGGCCCTCGTGCTCCCACCTGCTCAGTGCCCATTTCTCCTCCTTTTAGTGGCTTTTTGTGGAGTCACACGTCTGTCATCCTCAGTCCAGGTGGCTGGCAGGGGCTGACAGAGATTCTCTCCTTGGCTGAACTCCAGTCAGGCTCCACTGAACAGTCTTCTCAACTAGGCCCTGACATTTAGGCGTCTCTGCTCACCTTTGTACTGTTTAATTTCAGCAAAAGTCCGGCTTAGTTTTTCCAGAACCTTCTGCCCTTGATATCTGATCAGGCTCCTCATCTCCTGCCCTGCACCGTGTGTCTGGTCCCCTGGCCTGCCTTCAGCAAGACTCCTGTTAGGTTGCTTTAGCCCCCGTTTCCCTCACCTCTGATGTTTCCTCTTAGCAATTTTCCATCCACGGACCCTACCTGCTCCTTGACTATAAATTCCCATTTTTCCCTGTTGTGTTTGAAGTTGACGCCAGTATCTCTCCCCTACTGCAAAACCCGATTGCAACAGTGTAGGTGTTACAGAGAAACCCAGGAAGAGGGAGAGGTTACCCAAGGCCGCCACACATGAGGGTAAACTCAGCCTCCCATCAGGTCTCCTAACTCCCAGGCCTTGTTCCTGAGGCGAAGCCTCTGCACAGTTTCTCTTGCCAGCCACTGGGGACCATGCCAGGCCTGGGCAGAGGAGCGGATTTCCTAACGTTGGAATTTCAGGCCCCTGTCTCTCAGGAAGAATAGCTTTATTCCCAGCGGGTCCTGGGGAAGGCGTAGCCATGGCATTCACCTCGGGTCGAGCCGTGGCCAGGGCCCTTTGCTCTAGGAGATGACCCCTCACAGTCCTCTGCTAAGGACTGTTCCTTCTCCCTGCAAAGAGCTTACCACCCTCTTACAATATCCCCATCCTGGGGACAAAGCTCTTTCAACATCCCCCACCGGAGATCGTAGGAGGCTGTTCTCATGCAAATGCCGGTCACCTTGGGAGCCCTCTTCCTGGCCCTCTTACTCCCAGCACTTGTGTCACTGGCATTATGGGACCTGCTGGTGCCACCTGGGGAATTCTCATTGTCTTTGCCAGTAAATGAGATTCACTAGGGAACCCTGCTGGGCAATGGGGAGGAGCAGGTTTGAGGTTTTCCCCTCTCTCTTTTCTGAGCACAGACTTAATCAAAATTGCAGCAGGGTCTCTGACATTCACTTTTAAAGCCTCAGTTGGCTAATGCCTCACTGTCCAGCCATCCTGTTCCCGCCTGCTCCAAACTCTCACTTGCAGTCTGGGCTGGTAGGAAGAGCAAGGTCTCCTTTGGGGAGGTGAGGGAGTCCTTCATCTGGGATAACGTGGAGAGAACCATTATAGACTGTGGTTCTCAAGAAACACAAACGTATCTACCAATTGTGAAGAATGTATGGGAAGTAAGTGATATCCTCAACCTGTGTTTGTCCTTCGTATTTTCATCCCAGCTTCTGTGCAGGTTCCTGAAGGGGCTAGAGGAGATGTCACAGATGTGGTTGGTGGCTTTTGTGTCCATGCATCCAGTGTTTGCTGGTGTGTTGAGCTGGAGCCCGTGCTGGACACCAGGGGAGGAATGAGCAGAATAAAGTGGCCATCACCACTGTGGGGGCACGATTGCAGAGCGGTCTCACTTTATCATGAAAGTGTGTGATTGATTACATGGTGCATGGCTGGGTTCTGTAGAAGCAGAGCCAAGATGGGAATTCTTGTGGGGGGATTTTTCGAGGGACTGCTCTCAGAAGGAACCTGATGGGGGTGAGGGAAGAAGGACAGGGCGAAAGCCAGGCTACGATGTGGGCTCGGCTGTAGTCACGACATGTCTGGTCTTATGGGCGCTCAGGAGCATGAATGGCCACAGAGTTTTCTGCAACTGTCAGGGGGCTGGGTTTTATAGCCCCCCTATCTTTGGCCCCTGTGAACTACCCTGGGGGTGACCCACATCTCACAGACATCTTAGGGCAAGGTGGATTCTCTGGGAAAGGGGTAGCTGGGAGTCCTCAGCAGCTCTGACCACAGCAGCCAGCTGCTGGGGACCCGGTCAGGCCTGGACAGAGGAGTGGAGTAGGACCCACAGCATCTGCTGCAGCGGGATTTGGAACCAGACTGCCTGGGCTGGAATGCTCCCCTTCTAAGTCATGGGATCTTAACCTCTCTGTGCTCAGTTTTCTCATCTGGAAAATGGGTCATGATTGTAATGGCTCCCTCAGAGGGTTCAAGGCAGCGGCACATGGTGAAGGCTCAGTGGATGGGCTGTGATGAGTGCACTCAATGGACAGGAGCTTCCTCAGGGGCAAGGTGTCCCCCGCCCCCACTGCAGTGCCCTCCCTGCTCTTCTGCAGTGCAGGAGCCTTAGCCCTGAGTTAGGAGCCCTCCCTCTCCGGCTCAGCAGCTGCAGGACAGGGGAGGACTCAGAGGAGGACAGGCTCAGCTCGCGGGGCGGCAGGGGTGGGGGTGGGGGGCGGGGAGACGGATGCAGAGGAGCTTAGATCCCAAGCAGTCCCTTCACGCTCTCCTGAGGCTCTGGGAGAGAGAGGCTCCTTGACAACTGGATTTTTTATGCTCTTCCAAACGAACCTATAAAAATTCAGCCCATTTGGTTTGCATACAGAAACTTTGCTTTTAAAAATCTTTTGAGTTATTTCCTCCTTTCTCCCTTATCAGGGAGAAGTTATTTCAAAGGAAAAGGGTGCAGGGAGCAGGGGCATGCATATGTCAGCCTTATTTCCCTGTGGGTTTGTAACCCTGGGGGACTTTGCTTAAGCCCACATGACATTTGTTACTTTGCTAGTGCTTTCTTACCCAGAGGGGCTCAGTCCTCACTGGCACATTTTCCTTTTTATCTTTCTGAGAGGGAGGGATGTGCTCCATGAAAGCAGGGAGAGCCGGGAGAGGGCACATATTCGCATTTGCATCTCTGTTTCTCTTTCCAGACTCCTTCCCCTCTACCCTGCCAGCTCCTTGGATGCTCGGGGGGGGGGATCTAAGGAGAGTTCTGCAGATTGCAGAGAATGAGGGCTACACTCTCCTGCAGCCTTGGCCCCGGGGAGTGCATGTTTGCACTTGGCACGTGCACACTTGCTCTTTGGGCCTGGTCTGTGCACTGCACAATCACTACGTCTGTTCTTTCATTCATTTATGCAACCAGTGCTGAAGAGTGCTTTCTTGGGTTCCTGCTGCAGGTTCCTTGGCTAAGTCAGATAGGATGCCTGCCTTCCCTCGCAGAGCTCACCACCTGGGTGGTGTGTATGTTACTCGAAGGGGCATCTCTTCCAGGGCCCGAGAATAGGCTCTTGTCTAACACTTGAAAATGAAGTGTCCGAGGAAACACACGTGCTGACAAAGCAAAAAACTATTGGACAGTGGGGCTTGAGTGGAGAGCAGCAAGGTAAGGGACCCCAGGAGAATGGCTCTGCCGTGTGACTTGCTTCCCAGGTGGCGCTTTGGTAAAGAACTCACCTACGAAATGCAGGAGATGGAAGAACCATGGGTTCAATCCCTGGGTTGGGAAGATCCCCTGGAGGAGGACATGGCAATCCACTCCAATATTCTCGCCTAGAGAATTCCATGGACAGAGGAGCCTGGCAGGCTACAGTCCATAAGGTCTCAGAGTTGGACATGACTGAGGTGAATTAGCACACAAACTTGGGACTTGCAGTCTCAGATTTTATGGTGACGGGTTCGTTTCCAGGTTGTTTCTGGCCAATCATTTTGCTCATGCCCATGTTTAGTCTGACTCAGGTTCCTTCCTAGCAGCGGTGCAATTCAGCCAAAAGGGGTTCTAGAGCAAGGGTTTCTGCGAGGTTGACCAGACATATTATGGGTTGGTGTCTCCTCCCTCCTGTTGGCCCCTCTCAAATTCTTCCAGTTGGGGGCAGCTTATTAGTTCCATGTTCCTTATCAGGACCTTCTGTGCGAGACACCTCATGCAAGTGGTTATTATTGTGCATGGCCAGGGCAGGCAGTTTCACTCAATGGTTCCCTAACATGTACAGTCACTGAAGTCAGTGCTGGGGGCAGAGGGATGGGGCAAGGTTGGGGTGGGGCTCCTAAAGGTGAAGACACCTGTGTTGGTGGCTGACTAGAAACTGAAGCATAAAAATGGGGGAAGGGGTTCCAGGTGAGAGTGGGTGGGGTACTTGAGCAGCTGGGGCAGCAGGGCTGAGGCATCAGGCGCCACAGGGATGCGGGTGGGGGTGATGAGGGGTGAAATGAAAGAGGAAGCAGAAGACAGTCTTCTGAGCCCTGCAGGGATGGTGCCCTTTGTCCTGGCGAAGGGCATGTGGGTGACAAGAGAGAGCCATGTGGCGCACAGTGGAGATGAAATGGACAGGCGAAGCCTGGGGGAAGCGCCTGCCGAGGTGGCGGCAATTATCTAAGGGAAAGGCAGAGAAGACCCCAGAAAGAAGAAACCTACCTGACAGACTAGGTGAAGGGAGAGTGAAGGGTAGGCGATAACTTTGAGCTTCCTGGCTTAAATGATGGGGAAGGTGGGGACACCAACTGAACTAGACATGCCAGGTAGAAAAATGCTATATGTCCCTAAGCAAATATTTGTTAAATGCACAAACATATACTGTAAAGATAGATGCCCCTCCCGTTAATCTGGAAAGTCAATGTAACTCTGATAAAAAATCAATACAAAATTTTACGTGATTTGTTCAAATCACTTCCAAAATCTACTTGGAAGAATTAAAGCCCAAGAATAATCACGATAAATCTAAAAATGAAGAGAAAAGGGATGGTACTTTTTCTATCAGATATCAAGAAGCTATAATAAGTGTTGAAAGTGTGGTATTGCCTCCAAGATAAAGACATAAGTAGGCTAGAGGAGTAGCCATTCTCATTAACTTCCATGTTGTTCACGGCTGCATTCACCATGGAACGGAAGAGCTGAGTCCTTGTGACGGAGGCCCTAGGGCCAGCAAAGCATAAAATATTTAGTATTTGACTCTTTATAGAAAGTGTTTGCCAATCCTTGGTCTAGAAGCAGATCCAAGAACTTGTAAGGACTTAGTGTAATGTCCAGTTGAAGATGGCAGCATAGAAGGACACATACTCATCTCCTGTGAGAGCACAAAAATTGCAACTTGCTGTTGAACAACCATTGACAGGAGGATGCTGCCCCCCCTGAAAAAAAGATACCCCACATCCAAAGACAAAGAAGAAGCCACAGCAGGATGCAAGGAGGAGGACAAATACAAAAGCAAACCCCATAGCTGCTGGGCGGGTGGCCCACAAACTGGAGAACAATAATACCACAGAAGTTCTCCCACTGCGGTGAACATGCTGAGCCCCAGTCAGGCTTCCCAGCCTGGGGATACTGCAAAGGGACTAGGAGTCCCCAGGGAGTCTGACCCTGCAGACCAGTGGGATTTGATTACAGGACTTCCACAGGACTAGGGGAAACAGATCTCGCTCTTGGAGAGCACAAAATCTTGTGTGCACAAAGAACCAGGGGAAAGGGGCAGTGACTCCACAGGCAACTGAACCAGACCTGCCTCCTGGTGTCGGAGGGCCTCCTGTGCAGGTGTGGGTTGGCCACGGCTCATCACAGGGGTGGGGGCACCGGCAGCAGGAGTCCTGGGAGGTGCCCCCTTGGTATAAGTCTTCTTGGAGGTCACCATTAACTCTGCCATAGAGCCTGTGGACTTCAGAGCTGGGTTGCCTCAGGCCAAACAACGAACAGGGAGGGAGCACCACCCCATCCATCAGCAGACTAAAGCTTTATTGGGCATGGTCCTACATAGCAGAGCAAGTCCCAGTTTTTCCCACAACCTGTACCCCCATCAGAAAGCTTACACAAGCCTCTTAACCTCATCCACCAGAGGGCAGACAGAAGAAGCAAGAAGAGCCACAATCCCACAACCACCACATCATAGAAAGTTAATCAGGATGAAAAAGCAGAGTTATGTCCCAGACGAAGGGACAAGAGAAAACCCCAGAAAAACAAGTAAATGTAGTGGAAATAAGGAAGCTTCCAAAAAAAAGAATTCAGAATAGTGATAGTGAAGATGATCCAGGGTCTTGGAAACATAACGGAGAAGACGCAAGAAATGTTCACCAAAGACCCGGAAGGACTAAAGAACAAAGAGAGATGAGCAATACACTAGAAGAAAAATGAACAGCAGAGTAACTGTGGCAGAAGAACAGCTAACTGACCTGAAGGACAGAATGGTGGAAATCACTGCTGCAGAACCGAATATACAAAAAGAACGAAAAGAAATGAAGACAGGCCAAGAGACCTCTGGGACAACATTAAACGCACCAGCATTTGAATTACAGATGTCACAGAAGGAGAAGAGAGAGAGAAAGGACCCGAGAGAATATTTGAAGAGATAATAGTTGATAACTTCCCTGACACGGGAAAGTGAAGACTCAACCAAGTCCAGGATGCAAAGAGAGTCCCAGGCAGGATAAACCCCAGGAGGAACACACTGAGACACAATAATCAAACCAACAAAATTAAAGACCAAGGTAAAATATTAAAAGCAACAAGGGAAAAATGACAAATAGCATACAATGGAACTCCTATCAGGCTATCAACTGATTTCTCAACAGAAACTTGACAAGACAGAAGGGAATGACAAGATATATTTAAAATGATGAAAGGGAAGAACCTACAACCAAGAATACTCTCCTCTCATTCAGATTTAATGAAGCAAAACTCTCATTCAGATTTGATGGAGAAATCAAAAGCTTTCCAGACAAGCAAAAGTTAAGAGAATTCAGCACCACCAAACCAGCTTTACAACAAATGCTCAAGGGACTTCTCTAGGCAGGAAACACAAGGAAAAAATCTATACAGAATAAACCCAAAACAATTAAGAAAATGGTAATAGGATCATACATATCAATAACTACCTTAAATGTAAATGGATTAAATGCATCAAACAAAAGACATAGACTGGCCGGGCAAATGAAACCATGCGCATGTAATGTACTTCCACTTACCACATCACTCTACTTCCCTCCCCAAATTGTATGTAATTATTTTATATTGTTAAGTTAATCGTATTTCCATTATGGCTTGCACTTGTAATTATTGTTTGATCTTTGTCTGGCTATCAACTGTCAAAACTGGTAAACATCTTTTACTATTGTGGAAAAAAAAGAACTTAGTGTATGATGAAGATGGTATGGCAGATCAGGGGGAGGAGAAAGACTTAGCTTCCCTAGAAGAAGAAAATTAAAATTAGATTCTTTCTTCAGATGGATTAAAGATCCAAATATGAAAAACAGAACTTTATAACTTTGAGAAGGTAATAGAGGACCAGGTCTTCATCATCTCAGCATAGGAAAAGACTATTTTATGTGGGGCGCAAAAAAACCCACGTGTAGGGGTGTCATTTGTGCTGTGGGAAGAGGGTGTTTGCTACGACCAGCCCGTTCTCTGGGCAAAACTCTGTTAACCGTTGCCCTGCTTCATTTTGTACTCCAAGGTCAAATTTGCCTATTTCTCCAGGTATCTCTTGACTTCCTACTTTTGCATTCCAGTCCCCTATGATGAAAAGGACATCTCTTTTTGGTGTTAGTTCTGGAAGGTCTTGTAGGTCTTCATAGAGCCATACAATTTCAGCTTCTTCAGCATTAGTGGTTGGGGCAAAGACTTGGATTATTTCACAATATCCAGTGGTTTGCCTTGGAAATGAACCAAGATCATTCTGTCATTTTTTAGATCGCATTCAAGTACTGCATTTCAGACTCTTGTTGACTATGATGGCTACTCCATTTCTTCTAAGGGATTCTTGCCCACAGTAGTAGACATAATGGTCATCTGAATTAAATTCATCCATTCCTGTCCATTTTAGTTCACTGATTCCTAAAATATTGATGTGCACTCTTGCCATCTGCTGTTTGATCACTTCCATTTTACCTTGATTCATGGACCTAACATTCCAGGTTCCTATGCAATGTTGTTCTTTACAGCATCGGACTTTACTTTCACCACCAGACACATCCACGGCTGGGCATTGTTTCCATTTTGGCTCAGCCAAAATAGCTTCATTCCTTCTGGAGCTATTTCTCTGCTCTTTTCCAGTAGTATATTGGAGACCTACAGGCCTGGGGTGTTCATCTTCCAGCATCACATATTTTGCCTTTTCTTACTGTTCATGGGGTTCTAAAGGCAAAAATGCTGAAGTGGCTTGCCATTCCCTTCTCCAGTGGACCACATTTTGTCAGGACTTGCCACCATGGCCCATCTATCTTCGGTGACCCTGCATGGCATGGCTAACAGTTTCATTAAGTTACACAAAGCTGTGATCCATGTGATTGTTTTGGTTACTTTTCTGTGATTGTGGTTTTCATTCTGTCTTCCTTCTGATGGATGAGGATAAGAGGCTTGTGGAAGCTTCCTGATGGGAGAGACTGGCTGTGGGGAAAATAGGGTCTTACTCATGTGGGCAAAGCCATGCTCAGTAAATCTTTAATCCAGTTTTCTGCTGATGGGTGGGACTGTGTTTTCTCCCTGAGGTTTTTTCTGAGGCCAAACTATGGTAAGGGTGATGGTGGTAAATGCGACCTCCTTCAAAAGGACTTATGCCAGCATGCCCCAGCTCCCAGGACTGCTGTAGTCAGTTCCCCTGACCCCACAGCAGGCCATTGTCAACCCGCATCTCTTCAGAGACTCTCAAGCACATACAGGCAAATTTGATTCAGTCTCTTGTGGGGGCCTGCTCCTTTCTCCTGGGTCTTGGTATGCACAAGGTTGTGTTTCTACCCTCCAACAGTCTCTGTTTCCCTAGTCCTGTCTGTAATCAAATCCTGCTGATCTTCAAAGTCAGGTTTCCTGCAGATGCTCAGTCCCTTTGCTGGGTCCCCAGGTTGGGAAGACTGTTGTGGGGTCTAGAACGTTTGCAGCAGCCTGAGAGCTTCTTTGGTGTGATTGTTCTCCAGTGTGTGAGGTGCCTGCCCAGTGGCTCCACAGTGGGGCTGATAGTGACCTCCATCAAGAGGACTTTTATCACACGCTACTGTGAAGAAGGCTGAGCGCCGAAGAATCGATGCTTTTGAACTGTGGTGCTGGAGAAGACTCTTGAGAATCCCTTGGACTGCAAGGAGATCCAACCAGTCCATTCTGAAGGAGATCAGCCCTGGGATTTCTTTGGAAGGAATGATGCTAAAGCTGAAGCTCCAGTACTTTGGCCACCTCATGAGAAGAGTTGACTTATTGGGAAAGACTCTGATGCTGGGAGGGATTGGGGGCAGGAGGAGAAAGGGACGACAGAGGATGAGATGGCTGGATGGCATCACTGACTCGATGGACGTGAGTCTGAGTGAACTCCGGGAGATGGTGATGGACAGGGAGGCCTGGCGTGCTGTGATTCATGGGGTCGCAAAGAGTTGGACACGACTGAGCGACTGAACTGAATGCCTCCCAGGACTGCTGCTGCAAGAGCTTCTGTCCCTGCAGCAGGCCACTGTGACTAATGCCTCCACAGGAGACCCTCAAAGAGTCAAGGGCAGATCTGACTCTGTCTCTTGTGGGGGTTGCTGCTCCTTTCCTTCCATCCTGGTGCACACAGTGTTTTGTTTGTGCTCTCTAAGTGTCTTTGGTGGGTATGAGGTTTGATTTTAAACATGATTGCACCCCCCTACCATCTTGTGGCAGGTTTGCCCTTGGTTGCAGGGCATCTTTTTTTGGTGGGTTCCACCATTCTTCTGTCGATGGTTGTTGCAACAGCTAGCTGCAATTTTGGTGCTCTTGGAGGAGGAGATGAGCACACAGTCAGCAAATCAAGACTGGGAGCTGACTGTGGCTCAGATCATGAACTCTTTATTGAAAAATTCAGACTTAAATTGAAGAACATAGGAAAAACCACAAGGCCATTCAGGTATGATGTAAATCAAATCCCTTATGATTATACAGTGGAAGTGACAGATAGATTCAAGGGATTAGATCTGATAGATAGAGTGTCTGAAGAACTACATATGGAGGTTCATAACATTGCACAGGAGGCAGTGATCAAAACCATCCCTAAGAAAAAGAAATGCAAAAAGGCAAAATCATTGTCTGAAGAGGTCTTACAAATAGCTGAGAAAAGAAGAGAAGCAAGAGGCAAGGGAGAAAAGGAAAGATATGCCCATTTGAATTCAGAGTTCCAGAGAATAACAAGGAGAGATAGGAAAGCCTCCCTCAGTGATTAATGCAAAGAAATAGAGGAAAACAATAGAATGGAAAGGACTAGAGATCTCTTCAAAAACAAATCAGAGATACCAAAGGAACATTTCATTCAAAGATGAGCACAATAAAGGACAGAAATGATATGGACCTAACAGAAGCAGAAGATATTAAGAAGAGGTGGCAAGAATACATGGAAGAACTATACAGCCACAGGACTGGGAAAGGTCAGTTTTCATTTCAATTCCAAAGAAATGCAATCCCAAAGAATGTTCAAACTATTGCACAATTGCACTCATTTCACTTGCTAGCAAAGTAACGCTCAAAAGCTAGGTTTCAACAGTATGTGCACCAAGAACTTCCAGATATATTTAGAAAAGGCAGAGGAATCAGAGGTCAAATTGCCAACATCCCTTGGATCATAGGAAAATCTGGAGAGTTCCAGAAAAGCATCTACTTCTGCTTCATTGACTACACTAAATCATTTCTGTAGATCATAACAAACCTTGGAAAATTCCTGAAGAGATACAAGTTCCAAACCATCTTACCTGTCTCTTGTGAAGCCTGATGCAGGTCAAGAATCAACAGTTAGAACTGGATATGGAACAACAGACTGGTTCAAAATTGGGAAAGGAGAATGTCAAGGCTATATACTGTCACCCTGCTTATTTAACTTATATGCAGAGTACATGATGTGAAATTCCTGGCTGGATGAAGCACAAGCTGGAATCAAGATTGCCGGGAGAAATATCAACAACCTCAGATATGGAGATGACACTATCCTGATGGCAGAAAGCGAAGAAGAACTAAAGAGCCTCTTGATGAAAGTGAATGAGAAGAGTGAAAAAGCTGGCTTAAAACTGAACGTTCAGAAAATGAAGATCATGGGATCTGATCCTATAATTTCATGGCAAATAAATGGAGAAACAGTACAAACAGTGACAGACTTTATTTTCTTGGGCTTCAGAATCACTGTGGACAGTACTGTAACCATGAAATTAAAAGACACTTGCTCCTTAGAAGAAAAGCTATGACAAACATAGACAGCATATTAAAAAACAGAGACATTACTTTGCTGACAAAGGTCCCTTTAGTCAAAGCTGTGGTTTTTCCAGTAGTTATGTATGGATGCGAGAGTTGGACTGTGAAGAAAGCTGAGTGTTGAAGAACTGATGCTTTTGAACTGTGGTGCTGAAGGAGACTCTTGAGAGTCCCTTGGACAGCAAGGAGATCAAACCAGTCAATCCTAAAGGAAATGAACCATGAATATTCACTGGAAGGCCTGATGTTAATGCTCCAATACTTTGGTCACCTGATGCAAAGAACTGACTCATTGGAAAAGATTCTGATGCTGGAAAGATTGAAGGCAGGAGGAGAAGGGGATGACAGAGGATGAGATGGTTGGATGACATCACGAATCAATGGACATGAGTTTAAGCAAATTTTGGGAGACTGTGAAAGACAGAAGCCTGGCATGCTGCAGTCCGTGGGGTTGCAAAGAGTAGGACGTGACTGAACAATTGAACAGCAACAACCAAAAACTCAGCTCACAAAGGAAAATTTTACTATGTGACAACTACTGTTACTATACTACTGCTGTTATGTACACGCATACACATGTATGCTCACATACACGCACACAATCTCTTTGGCAAGAGACAGCATAAGCAGTTGCTGCTGCTGACGGAGCTGGCCCAGGATAGGTCAAGAAGTCCTGCATGTGAATTGTTTGGCAAACGACAAATAACCCAGTAGAAAAGTGAGGAAACGTTAAGACCTAGAGTTTCAGCAGAGAAACTATTAATGGCAAAGATAAATGAAAACTGCTTAGCCACATGACTCATAACAGGAAGACAAAATAAAAGGAAAGTTGGATGATTCACCCCAACTATGGAGAAGTAGAGAAGCAGGAAAATTTGCACAGCTGGTGAGAGGGAGAACTTTCAGCAGTATTTCAGCAACATCTGACAAATTGAAAGTGTGTGTCCTCTCTAACCCAGACGTTTGCTTTTCATACTGCGTCCCAGAGTGTCTGGCACACACGTGCAGAAGGGCACGGCTTGCAGCATTGTTTGTGACAGTGCAGAAAACAAACCACCTAATGGCTCTTAAAGTGAGAATGGGCTCGGGAATTATGGTGTATTCAAGTAGACATGTAGCACTTGTGACAGCAGAAACCTATCTTGAAAAATTCATGCTGACAGAAAAAGGAAGTTGAGATATAAGTTGTGATCGCATTTATATAAATTAAAAGATTCACAAGGCAATGTATTTGTTGTCTATCTGTCTATCTATCCCTTTAAAGTTAGGTTAGGCATCTCTCATAATCTTCACCAAAGTAAAATGAAAATAGCAATAAAAACATAAAAATGGTTGCGGGGGGAGCCATTTAATGAAAATTGTAAAGCTCTATTTTTTTTTTCACAGAACATTATTTTTAGCAAAATTGAGAGCACATCTTCCTTTGTTAATCACGAAGGCAGGCATGGGGTTGTTTATTTCATTATCTCGACACATTTCAGATTGAAAGAGAAGAAGAGAGTCAGAGTTGTGAAGCAGGCAAGCAGAGGCTTTCCCCTCTTGGGCACTGAACTCCTAACTCTCAGAGCTGATGTCTGTGAACTGCTAAAGAGCCCCCCAGCCTGGGCATCTTCTGCGCATGCAACTGCCTTTCTACCTCTCAAATATACTCTGTGCACCTAGGCTCAGGAAGCTCGGAGGGAATATCTGGGGAGGTGAGGCAGATTCAAAGAAACTCAGAGGGAATCCCATGGGAGGCCTGCGGGAGCGAGGCCTCGGTGGGATGGTGTTCACCTGCGTGCCTCTGCCCTGTGCACACCCCACCTCCTGGCACAGCTCCCACACACCCTCAAACACAAGTTAGTGTCACTTCCTTCAGGAAGCCTTCCCCGACCTCCAGTCTGGATTCCAAGGGCTTCCTCCCCGCTGTGGTATCCTGTGCACAGCTCTGGCTCTGCTTCCAGTATGCTGCTTGTACTTGCATTTTAGTTGGGGTTTTGGGCTCCTTCAGAGTTGAGGCACTGAGGTCTGCATCCCCCAGACCTCACACAATGCCAGGCTCACAGTACACGCCCCTCACTTTGGTGATGTGAGCAGAGGGATGGGAAGGTGTTTGGATAGGATGGGGGCTCAAGACGGCTGACAGTACAAGAGCCAGTGTAATCAGCAAACAGTCCCTGTATCAGGCCAGCCAGGACTCTTTGAGTCAAGGGCAGAAAACTCAACAGAGGCCTCCAAGAAAACTTACCGGATCACTTAACTGGAAAGCCCATGTAGCCCAGGCTCATCTGGATTATTGCTATTTGGAGCAGGTTTTCCCCTCTTTTTGTCTCTCCCATTCTCTCTCTCCCTCCACCCCTGCTTTCTCCATCTCTGGATTCCACTTCTTCTATATGGGAGCCATTCTGTCACTGCTCTGGGCAGGAGAAGAGAAGGCTGCCATAGACGCAGCCCCTCTAGCAGGGCAGAGCAAGTTTCTCTCCCCTGGTTGCTCCAACAATTTCCCAGGATTAGCACTGCCTAGCTGAAGGCAATGGCACCCCACTCCAGTACTCTTGCCTGGAAAATCCCATGGACAGGGGAGCCTGGTAGGCTGCAGTCCATGGGGTCGCGAACAGTTGGACACGACTGAGCGACTTCACTTTCACTTTTCTCTTTCATGCATTGGAGAAGGAAATGGCAACCCACTCCAGTGTTCTTGCCTGGAGAATCCCAGGGACGGGGGGGGAGCCTGGTGGGCTACCGTCTCTGGGGTCGCACAGAGTCGGACACGACTAAAGTGCCTTAGCAGCAGCAGTAGCTCTGATTGGGTCCTGTATGAGTCCAGAGATGGACTCTGACCAATCAGCATGGCAGGATGTGAATGTGAGTGGCTTGAGCCTGTCTGGAACTAGGGGTGGAACCAGCTCCAAGGCCTCCAACAAGGCTCCGAGTGGAGATGGGCTACCAGCTACCGGTGACTCTTCCTTGTTGGGTTCTGCAGGGCAGCGCTTCTGGCTCCTTTCCCAGGAGCTATGGCTGAACACCAGAGCCATAACTAAACACTGTTCAGAGCGCGGAAGTTGTTCCTGTTGGTGTTACAATGTGTGGTTGACCATCAGTTAAGCTGTGGGTTTTGCATTCAGAGAAGATGGAGCTTCACTCTACACTTGGTTATAAATCTGAGACATTTGCTCATCTCTGCGGGCCTCAGCTAGACACTAAGAAAGAAACTGGACATGTGTGGCCGGGACCCAGCCCCAGGGGCTGGTGGGAATAAGGAGTGATGTGAGGTTCCACATGTAAGCTTCTGTAACTCTTAGAATTATTTTTCAGCATAATGCTATTCATAGAGTTGCTCAAAGTGGACATTTAAGTGTGTGGACCAGCTGATAAAAATGTCCAAATGAGACATTATTTTCTGTTTGCTCAGTTGTTCAGCACACATTTATATGGAGACTTTGGGGAATGCACAGCCCTCTGTCCGATTCTAAGTACAGCTGCTAAGATGGGACTTAAAGAAAAGGTGTCCAGAGCATTAGTACTGGTATCAACAAGAAAAAGCGCAGCCACACTTGCCGAGCCCCTGAGTGCCCTGCCCTGTACTGTGCACGCCGTTTTCACTGTCTGGTAATTCTCACAACAGTCTCTGAGACAGCTGCGCCATTGCTAGGGCGTGGCTATAGAAACCAGAGCTTAGCGAGAGCCGTGGGCAACAAAGCGACAGAGGTAGCAACCAACAGAGCTGGGGTTCAAACCCAGCCTGACCTTAATTCTAGAACTCTTGATTTTTTTCCTTTTTTTAGTTTTAATTTTTGATGAAAGGATAATTACTTTACACTATTGTGATGGTTTCTGCCACACTTCAGTGTGAATCAGCCATAGGTACACCTATGTCTCCTCCCCCTGAACCCACAGCCCTCCCCGCCTCACCTCCCTAGGTTGACAGAGCACCGGCTTTGGGTTCCCTGCGTCCTACAGCAAATTCCCACTGTCTACCTATTTTACATATGGTAATATGTATGTTTCAACGCTACTCTCTCGTATCATCCCACTCTCCTTCCCCACTGTGTCCAAAAGCCTTAGAACTTGCACTTTTAAGCAATACATTTTTGCTACTGAGACAGAATTGCAGGGTGACTGATTTTAAAGCATGCAATATTTGTAGATACAAATATCAGCCTCCTACCATATGTGTACTCCTGCAACCAGATCACTTATTTTGACATCCAAATCCCTATTTGAAACCGACCATGGGAAGTCACCAGGGAACACCAAGGCGAACTTCTTTTGTTAAGAGAGCACTATCTTCTAAACTGCATTGCTTTGATAAATCAAAGAAGTTCTTCTTCTTAATCATAACTAGAGCAGTCATTGACTGAGTTCCTGTGCTACCCATCAGGCATGATTCTAATCTGCTGGTGTTAATAGCTTTTTTAATGGCCCCATGAGGAGGGATGTCAGGGTCAGCTGCCTGCTCACTAAACCTTTGTGCTTCTTCCCAGGCACGCAGCTAGCTCATGTGTCCTAGCTCCCCTGCAATCAGGCGTGACCTTGTGGCTGAATTCTGCTCAATGCACAGTGGGTGAAAGTGACAGGTAACACCCGGGGACTTTCTCCACTCTCACCCTTTCTTGGAGACCATGGAAGCCAAGTAGGGCCATAAGATGGATTGAGCCTGACTTTCTGCATCAGTGCTGGAGATGTCTTGCCTTGGGCTTTACCTGAGCGAGAGATAAACTCCTGCTGTGTTAATCCACTGAGACTTGGGGATACTTTGTTACAATGACTAGCATTGTCTTATAGCTAGCTATTACCTCCTTTTAATGACTGTACAACACATATTCTTTCCACTCTTGGACATTTCTGATCTCAATTCTTCCCAGCGCCTTACACTTGCTATTGGCCTAGACTGAGGTCTAAGTCCAAGAGAAAAGATTTGGGTTTGTTTCTTCCACTACCTTGGGCCACTAAAAACTCGAGTTCTCTTTATTTTTCTTAAATTTTTTTTTTTAAAGTTTGTATAATTGATTAACAATGTTGCATTAGTTTCAGGTGCACAGCAAAGTGAATGTGTTACACAAACACATATATCCACTCTTTTCAAGATTCTGTTCCCATACAGGCTATTACAGAATACTGAGTACATGGAGCTCTCTTTAAATGAAGCCCTCTGTTTCAGGTCTTCTGGACTATACCAGGGAGTGTCAATGCAAACTGAAGATCCTCCTGGTTCAAACTCTCATGAGAGAATTTTTTTCCTTCCTTTATCTGGTGCTGCAGTTGAGACAAGCAAGTTTGTTTGCCACTCTTTCTATGGGGTGGGTTTATTTTGCATGTATTCACACATGGAAGGTGTGATGGTAAACTCTACAGGTCAGCTTCACTGGGCTCAGCAGTGTCCAGACAGCTGGTAGAACATTATTGCTGGGCGTCTCTGTGAGGACATCTGGAAAAGATTAGCATCTGAATAGGTAAACTGAATAAAGAACATCACTTTGACCAGTATGGGTGTGCACCATCCGATCTTCTTAGGGTCTAAATAGAACACAAAGGCAGAGGAAGGGCGAATTAGCTTTCTCTGCTGGAGCTAGGACAGCCGTCTCCTGCTCTTGGACAAGGCTACCCCTCGTTCTTAGGTGTTCAGGCTCAGACCAGGACTTCCTCCCCGCCTGCTCCCCCACCACTCTCTGGCGTTAGGGCTTCCATTAAACTACCTCACTGACCTTCCTGGGTTTCTGCTTGCAAACAGCACATCATGGGGCTTCTCAGTTTCCATAAACACGTGCGACAGTTCCACAAACAAAACAAATCTCTCTACATATCCTGTTTCTCTGTAGAACCCTTATAGAGAAAGGTTGACCTTTGATGCTCTGGCTTTATTTGGGGAGCTCCTACTGAACACCTCATATTAGGCATTTTTCTTTTTAGTGGCATGTAAATAATATTGTATCTCACATTCAGTTTGTATCTTATATTCAGTGAAATACAGTATCACCTCCAGTTTATAGATGGAAAATGAAAATATTTGAGGCACAGACAGACTAAGGAATTCACTAGTAAATGTCAGGGCGGCAGTGTGGACTTAAGGGTCTTAACCACCATGCCACTGTAGCGGTGGACCAGTGATTGCACTTGGCCACCAAATAGAGGACAGGTAGGGGGCCGGCTCAGGGCTGGAATTAGCTCTGCTGTCATCAGAAGCTTGAATTTCGACATCATTCTCAGCTTCAGGTCCCTCATCTGATTCCTAGAGATAGTAAGACATTGATTAATTTATAAGACTGCAGTGGAGATTAAGTGGGGCTACAGTGTAAAGCATTTGATATAGTGCTAGACACGTAGACCCTGTTTAGTGATGGTTAGGCATGGTTCCCCACTCCAGTACTCTTGCCTGGAAAATCCCATGGAAGGAGGAGCCTGGTGGGCTGCGGTCCATGGGGTCGCTAAGAATCAGACACGACTGAGCGACTTCACTTTCACTTTTCACTTTCATGCGTTGGAGAAGGAAATGGCAACCCACTCCAGTGTTCTTGCCTGGAGAATCCCAGGGACGGGGGAGCCTGTTGGGCTGCCGTCTCTGGGGTCACACAGAGTCAGACAGCGCTGAAGTGCCTTAGCAGCAGCAGCAGCGGCAGGTATGGTTATTATTGTTTTATTCACTACCCTCTACTGTTTCCCAGTAGTGCAATATGGAGCACTAACTCGGTCCCTTCCATGCTCATGCCGTGCGTTCTCATTTCAGTGTCTGATGGAGTCACTATTGTCCTCGTTTCACAGCTGAGACACTGGGCTCAGAGATGCCCAGTGACCCGCTCGGGTTGCACAGATAGCCAGCGGCAGAGCCAGGGTTCAGACTCAGTCCTGCCTGACTCCGGGGGTGCACTCTTGCCTCTCTGCCCTGCCTCACTCTGTGCAACTTGCTTCCAGGATGTAATATTTTACAGAATAAAACAGCCTGGGAATGATTCTAGGCCTGGATGATGACTTGTCCCTGAATGATCAGAACTGCTCCTCCAAACACAAAACCTCTCTGGACCTGGTTGGTTTGCCAAGGGCACTTGCTGTGGGGAAAAGGCCACTGGCCTAAACCAGCTCAGGACAGACTCTAGTCCAGTGTGGAATGTGCACTTTCAGGCAATCATTCCAGCGACCCAGTGACGTAGATCATAAGGACTCTCTGGGCTGTGCCAGTCAGAGGAAGCTTCCTGGAGGAGGGGGCACTCCAGCCAGGCCTTGAAGGACAGGTGGAAACGGGGCAGGATTCCAGTGTGAGCAGCGGGATAGAGGAAAGGATGTGCTTTGGGGGCTAGGGGGCTTTGGGAGATGGTCTTGGGGGACCTAGAGGCAATCTCATCTGAGTCACTCCCGGTGGTGCTTAGGAACGTGAGGACTTGCTGCCCTACTCAGTTCCTGTAGCTCAGAGGCCAGAGGATGGGAGGGCGTCTGAGCAGCCTCAATGCCCTGCAGGTCAGGCCATCCCAGCCCCAGCCAGTCCTGGTCACAAACCTGTGGCCCCAGGTCGGGATTCCGGCTGTTGCTCCTGCCTCGAGATCCTGCCTCACTCTCTGTAGCTCCTCCTGTGCTGGACCCAAGGCCTCACACCTAAAATCCCCTTCTGCCCTGCTCAGGGCTTCTGGCTGCCTTGGCATAAGACTGGCTTTGCCCTGCATGCGGGAAGTGCTCTTTGGGTATAAGGAGTCAGGACATCCAACGGAAGGGAGCAGTGTTGGCACAGGTCACCAAAGCACCCCCAGGCTCGGCTGGCTCTGGGGCTGTGAGTGATGGTGTCAGGACTTGGTTCCTCCTCTCCTCTCTGCTGCCTTCCCATCCATGTGGTGTGTACCGGGAGTTCCAGCCTTGAGAACTCCTAGAGACTGCTAGAGATGTTAAGAGAAGTTTTCTGTCCCGAGGGTAAGTGCCTAACCTCTGAGTGCTGGTGGCCAGGGGATGACCAGCCTTGACGACTCGTCTTGGACACGTGCCCGCCCCAGGGTGTGAGGGAGAGGAGGCTCCCAGAGGAAACTGGGGCTTTTCCCAGAGGACAGGAAGGCAGGAGCCGGGAAGATGGCAGGGGCTGACGGCCCTCAGATGCTCTGCCCACAGTGCTCGCACTCCAGACTCAGGCTCACCTGGGGCTGCGTGGTCTGCTTCTCCGTGTGCAGCTGCTGGTGGTGGTTTAGTCGCTGAGTTGTGTCCAGCTCTTGAGACCCCAGGGACTGTAGCCTGCCAAGCTCTCCTGTCCATGGAATTTTCCAGACAAAAATACTGGAGTGGGTAGCCATTTCCTTCTCCAGGGGATCCTCCTGACCCAAGGACTGAAGCTGCCTCTCCTGCATTGCAGACGGTGCCCTGCATTGCAAGCAGATTCTTTATTTACCTCTGGGCCACCAGGGAGGCCCAGCCAGGAGGGAAGAATGAATGGGAGTGTGTACTCAGCTCTGAGGGTGCTTGCTCTGCTGATGGTGCCCCCTGTGGGTCTTGGAGGTACACTGTCCCTGGGGATCTGAGCCCTGGGAATGCCAGCTTGCCTGAGGCTTCCTGGGTTGGATCTGTAGCCCTGCTGGTCCATCTCAGAAAGCAAGTCTGAGCTTCTAGGGAAGCCTCCCAGCACATGGGGCTGGCATCTAATCTGCGTATAAGGCTGGCATCAGGTGGATGGTGTTCCTGTGGCCACGTGGCAGCTGCCTGCATCTGCAAGTGTGTGTGAGGAACCCAGGACACCCTGGGGAGTTGCTTTTGGGCAGCTTTCTGGGTGAGCACTTGATTTATGTACTCAAAAATGTCCCACATGCTAAAGGTTGCCACACTGTTACAAACAAAATGTTTATCCCAACGCAGTGTTTCTCCTCTGCTCACCATCGAAATGCTGAGTGAAAGGTGAAATTTATTTCTTACCTCAATTTTCAAATCCTGGCCTTTCCAGTCAGTGGGCAACCAGGACTTGCAGTCCTGAGATGAAAACGATTCTTGGCACTAGGAGCAAGTGTTCAGGTTCATGCACAGGGCAAGCACGTCCTGGAGGAATCAGGGCCTGGGGACGCTGTGTGACATGGCAGGTAGGAGGCGGGAGGGCAGTCACAGGCCTTGTTTTCAAGACAGAAAGGCCCCCAGGGGTCTGGCTCACCATGCTGCTCTGGGGGGTGAAGTTGGGTGCTGAGAGGCCGCCTGATGAGATGCAGCGTCTCTGGGTGGATGAGAGCGCTGAGACTCTGCCCTCCTCCTCAACGCCTCCGTGGATCACCGGGGGCGACTCCTCAGCCGAGGTCTGAAGGCCAAAAGCAAGGACAGAGCGCTGTGTGCAGCAAGACTCCACTGGGAAATGGGGCGGTGTGTCTGAAGAAGGCTCAGGTCCCCACGAGCATAGGGTGTAGCGTGGCAGGGTCAGGTCACACGGGCCCTGTGGGCTCAGGGATTCATGCAAAGCGGGAAGCACAGAGTGGCATGCTCTGGCTTGCATTTTGAAGAGAAAACTGGCTGCTTCTGTGAGAGTGCTCGGCGAGGAGCCAGTGGGGGATAAGGAGGCCTCGTGTGCCGCAGGCCTGGGCGGAGACGCGAAGCACAGGGGCAGGACAAGGTCTGGGGACTCAAGGTCTACACTCATCTCTTTTGGGGGTTGAATTGACAGGACTCATGGATGGTTTATATTTGGGGCCGAGGAAAGGAAAGCTATTAAGAAGGAACCACTCCTAAACTTCTGACTTAGATCCTTTGACTCAGATATGGGAGACAGGAGTCTCTTGTGCAATGTCATTATGTGATGTCGAATAAGCAGCTGAATACAGAAGTGTAGAGGGATCTTTCAGGGTAGCTGTGCTGGGTCTCTGCCTGAGCTGTGGTGTAGAGATGCATCTAAACCTGTGAGAAAGCAATAAGGCCAAGACCTGTTCTGAGGAAACATCAGCATTTAGAGGTGGGCTGGGTGAGGAGAAGCTCACCAAGCGGCGTGAGAAAAGAGGGGGACTAAGAGAAGGAGGCATCATGGAAGTTGAGAGCAGCCTGGACTATGGAGACTAGTGCTGCTCAGAGATGGAGAAGTATGAAAATTAGCACTGGCCTTGGAAACAGGGAGGCTGCAGCGATGCGAGTGGTGGAGGCCAGCCCAGACTGGAGCAACCGAAGATGGAATATGAGTTGAGGAAGCCAAGCAACCTGTGCAGACCACTCTACTCTGCGCACATGACTTGCCAGTTCCCTCTCAGTTGGGCAGAGCTATGAGCAAACATAGGCTGGGGCAATGGAAACCTTGGACTGCAGTCCTAAGTTCCCCTTCCATTCTGGAAGCCCCCGAAGGTTACCCTTCCAGAAGAAGCAGCTACAAGACGATGGAGGCTCTGCAAGCCTGGGCCCTGAATGACTGCGGAGCAGAGCTGCTTTTCCTGAGACCGAGAGGGGCACAGAGTTGCCTCTGTCTCCCCAGCGCTTTATGTCTCCATGGCTTTAGCAACTAGCAAGCTGCGCACAGACGGTGTGACTCCATGCTTCTTCCCCGCTTGCCTCTCTCTCTATCAGGTACGGCAGGAGGAACAAAAGAACAAAACAGCTGCACTCTTCTCTCTTTATGGTCCTGGTGTTCACGATGCTGTGTTTCTTCCAGACTGTCCTCATCCATCAGCAGCCAGACACCTCTTGAATCAAGTATCTTCCAAGCCCTCCCAGCAGCAGACCCTCCACGGAGAGAGTGGGTGCTTCCGGCCCCATCATGGAGATGGCCATCCGTCAGGTGGCTGAGGGGCCGTGATTAATAACAGGTGGGAAAATATCTACGTGGCTGCTCTGTCATTGTTCTTGCCTTTAACTCTTCCTTAAAGAAGAAGCATAGTCAATACGCTTAATCTATGGTTTTCTCGGAACGTTTCGGTAACAATTCATTTTAAGTAGTAGGCAGTATCCAAGGCCTGGCTACAATGAATCTGCAGTAATGCTGCTGGCTCTCTGATCTGATGCACTAGATAGAAATGCACATATTCCTTGTTTTACTTCTTTGCAAACATGCAGAAGGGTTACAACAGGGGGGCCCTTCTGCCTGTTTCACTTCAACACCAGCCCAAGGCTGTCCCATATCTTGGGATTACATAAAATCCTAAGTAGACTTATCAGTAAAGTGGAGGGATGTCTGCCCTTCTGATCATAGTGACTTAGGCTCTGTGAGCGGCCAGAGCCTAAATACTGCAGGTTCTTGTTGCTGAACCAGCGCATCTTCCTCATTACTCACAGTTTTGACTGCTCGACTTGGTCAGAGTCGTCTTTACATGCTAGCCATTCTCAGAGGCAGCCTTGAATCCTGCAGTCACCGTGCAGCGCTCTCCGAGGTCGCTGACCCCCTCTCCCGCTGTAGACTGGTCCTGAGTAGGAGATGCCTGCTGACTGAGATCAGCCCCAGGACTGGGATCTGAGTGTCTCTTTTAAGTGGGTTAACTGTCATCCTGCTGCCTTGTTAAGCTATCAATTTTCTTAGGAAATCCTTTTAAAATGCAAAACGCAGAAGCTAACTGCAGGCTAGTTTTGGTAGAATTCTCACACATGTTGGTCTTGTAGACCTCATCCATATTTAGGTATTCAAGAAGTCACTTTATCCTTTAGGGAAGCCCTGCCAAGTCATTCTCTTGTTTTTTGATTCAGCAAATTTTGAGTAATTGGGATGCGCATTTTTGAGTGAATTCCTGAATAAAGATTATGTTGTAACAAAACCCTTCTCCTGAGTGATGATGGTGGTGGGGGAGGGGAGCAAGATGACTTTCTTGGACAAGCTCCAGTCTCTCTTGCAATGGATTCTCTTGCAGTCAAAGAAGTCAGGAAATCCTGGCACCAGGATCACCTTCCGCTGCTGCAGCCTGGCAAGTCACGCAGACCTCCCCGGGGTTCTTGCTGTGTCCAGCACCTCACCCAGGTTTGGCTTCTCCCCCTTTCCCTGCCCTCCTCTCCCTCACCCTCACTGTTGTCTCCTTCCTTGACAAACCAGCTGCCACAAATCCCTATCTCAGAGCCTTCTTTTAGGATAGCCTAACCCGGGACAAACCTTGAGCTGATTCTGGGTGTAAGACAGCCCCAGGTTGCTCATGAACTTGGTTCCTCAGGTACAGCCTGCCCGCTGGTAGGCTGCTGTGCTGGCTTCCAATAGAACGTCCAGTTGATTTTAAAATATTGCTATTACTCAAATGAATAAGTTCTGTGCTGTGCTGTGCCAAGTCGCTTCAGTCATGTCTGACTTTGTGACCCTATGGACTGCAGCCCACCAGGCTCCTCTGGCCATGGGATTCTCCAGGCAAGAGTACTAGAGTGGGTTGCCATGCCCTCCTCCAGGGGATCTTCCCAACCCAGGGATCGTACCTGGGTCTCCTGCATTGCAGGTGGATTCTTTGCTGCTGAGCCACCAGGGAAGCCCAAATAAGTTTATGATATATGAAAAAATTAAAAAAGTAAAACGTTGCAATTGACTTCTAACATGCTAGTTCACCTGGGATCCGTGCATGTCGCAGATTTGTTATCCCCTCGTAGACCCAGGGTTTTGTGTGCAAGCAAGGTCTACGGGTTCATTTTTGAGCTCTCCTGAGTGACCAAGATTCAGGCGAAGCCATGGATGCATGAGGCCCACACAGTCTCTCCAGAATCTAGGAGCCTGCTGAGCACCTCTCTGAAACCCCAGGGTGTTAGGCCAGCCCGCCGTGGACAAGCTGAGAAGACAGCGACCAACTCTGTTAGCGAGCCCTTTGGCCCCACACTTGACCACAGTCTCAGCCTGTAGGACAGGTTTTGGGGCCTCTGGCTTCCAGCTGGGTTTGGCAGCACTGGAGGGGATGGGGGACCAGAGCTTGCTTCCTCCCCAGTGGGCTGAGTTCCTCTGTGCAAAAACCACAGCCCCTTCCTGAGGCCTCTTCCGCAGCAGTGCACACAGTGGTCACCTGGAGGGTGTTCCCACGGCCCGCATGGCTCCGCTTGAGTCTCCCCTCATGAACAGTCTGCCTGTCAAGCTCTCCTCGGGGAATCTCTAGGTGTGCCTCTGCCCCAGGCCCCTGACTGATTTGGAAGGAGACAGCTGTGTCACTGGCGGCCGCAGGAAGAGCCGATTAAGGGACTTTCTCGTCCAGACAGCATTCTTGTCCTGCTCACGTGGGGTCTCCTGTCCGGCTCTCCACCCATCAGAAGGTTTCCCTCTGTCCCAGGCCGTGTCCTAGCGCCCCCTCTCCTGGGGGTCCTCCGGAGCCCTCTGCTCAGGGTTTGTTGGGCCTTCCGCCTGCCGCTCAGAGCACTGCCCAGCCAGGCTGGGTGCTGACAGGGGGGGACATCCCAGGAGTCTGGAGTCGTGTGAGGGCAGGGGCCACACTCCGTCACTCCTGAGCTCCAGCTGCCCAGCCCGAGGAGCTTGGCGCAGCCGGGAGCTTGGTCGTGGTGGCTGATGCCAAACTCCTTCAAGACATGTTCTCCGGGCTGTGGACTCATGCTTTTCTTCAGCATCAGAGCAACCCCGTCCTGGGAGGGCTCTGCTGCCTTCCCAGCGCCCCCAGGAGTCCTCCTGGACGATGCCCGCACACGCCCCTGCTGAGCTCCGCCCTCCATTCCACCGCCTTCCCCGGGCGCTTGTTCTCTCCTTGCTGTCGATCTCCCCACACGTTCTCTTCCCCAAAGCCCTCCTGACCAGAGGCGGAGGTGTTCCGCGCTGAAGGCTGAGGGCTGTCAGAAAGGAGCGCCGGCATCTCCCAGAGTGGGCATCAGTGCCGCGGCGCTCCGTTCGTTCGCTGCGACCGCTCCTCTGCACGCTGCGTCTCTGCGGCTGTCTTCCTTGCCAGTCCAGGACCCCCCTCTGCCGGTTGACTAGAGCCCCCTTCATCTCCTCAGCCTCGTCTCTTCTTGTCTCCCCATCCCAAGGCCTTTGCAAACAAAGGAGACAAAAATCCCACTCACAACAGAGCGCCGTTCTCTTTCTCCACCCCACTGTGCGCGGGGGCCTACATTTTCACACACGCAGAAAGATCCTCTGAAGTATTTCTCTAAACTAAAAGGCCACTGCTCCTAAGAAGAACTTGACCTATTTCTTAGACTATTGTAGCTGCTACAGTCAATTTTTGTTTTCAGTAGAGGCATTTTCTCTTCTTATTATTCCATTAGGACTCGGGCTGCTGAGCTGGGGTCCTGTGGGTCACCCGTCTGCTCTAAATTTTTCTAGAAGTTGGTGCCGCTGTGCAATGGTTTTCCCATTTGTCCCCTGTCCTCCTGCGGTGCTTAGTACACTGGAGGGTACAGGTATTGGTGTAGGTGATTCCTGTACCCTGTGCCACATTCTTGGGCCCAGCTGACATCAACACAGCTATAGTGGGTAGTGCCAGGCACGAGGCCGGGGTTCCAGCACCAGGGTCCCTCCTCAGGCAGGCCTTCTGGAGTTTCTGCTTTTCTGACACAGAGCTCTCACAGAAGGTACAGGGGCGATCAGCCCAAGCATAGGCAAAGGCTGCAAAGGTGGGAGGGTTGACATACTCAGGGACAACCCTCTTCCAACAGCAGACAGGTTAGAGGATAAATGCCCCAACCTCCCACCCTCCAAAGGAATACTTCTGAAGTCCGTTCCAGTAAATTCTTCAGACGGTCCCAGCAGGACTGGGCCCCCAATGCCCGCAGTGACCAGCTCTTTTATTGGTTCTCCTTCCACTTGCTCACTTCTGATCCCTGGGATCACCTCCCAAATCAACTCTCAGCACCTAAGCTTTTGTCTTTGATCTGCTTTGAGGGCAGGTACCAGAAGGCTGGGTGTTCTGTGGCCTTCAGTAGTCACCTGCAGAGCCGAGCTGGGATCTGGGGGTCCTCACTGGTTCAGAGCCCTTCTGCACAGCTTTGCTAACCATTCCCTGACTCTCTGCAGGGACAAGTGGCTCACGTGATGGATCTGCCCACATGTCTCCTCTCTTATCAGAGTGTGATATTAGACATCTCAACTCTGGAAGCTTGATTCATCTGGGGGAGTCGGTGGCCATCTGAAAAGCCATAAAGCTCTCCCGGTGTGACAAGGAGCAAATGACTTCAGTGTCATATTACTGCCCTCAAATCCAATAGAGCCGGGCTTTGATGTGTCTCATCTTTTCAAGCAAAGGTGTTAACAGATGCATTACTCATCGGCATCGCCCAATTCTTGCCTTGTTAGGAGCCGCAGAGGAAAGCTGATGTTTTGACAAGGAAACTAAGACCAAGAGCCAGAATGACTATAAAACTCTGTCAGTAGGCACCAGAAGATTCCACACCACTGCCTTTGACGCTTAATTTCCCTTTGGATGCATTGCCAGTCTCGGCCAGGGGCCTACTAGACTTGTATATTCTACTGGAGAAGAAGCTCTGTGTCTGCACATTCTCACTGCTTTAAAACAGTGACACTTCTTTTTGCTCAGTCTCCAGAAATCCCCACAGCAATCAGATTCCTGGCCGGGGCCCTCACATCTGGGTGGTTTCTTCTGCTTTCCCTTTGTTTCATCCCCAGCGTCCTAGAGCAACCACGGCTGGGTGTTCTCAGTCTGGGCACCATATTGAACCAGAACATTGCAGTTGCTTAGGAAATATGCTCTGTGAAACCAGACACTGCATAATTCTTACACTCTGTCCTGTGAAGTGGATACTGCTGGACCCAATCTATTGTTGAGGAGAATGAGGCCCAGAAATTTGCTTCCCTTTGGAAGCAGTCATGTGGGCAAGGAAAGAAAGGTGTGGGTTTCATCTCCTGTGGGTTTTGTGTTCAGATCAGCCTTCCCTCTTCCATGAGGAGGAGATTGGGGCTCGGAGGAGGGACGCATGCTGGGACCACAAAGAACCTCTCATCTTTACTCCATGACAGCCTTTCAAAAGCAAGCCCTGGACTGGGAGACATGTACAACCCTATGTTTTCTTATCAAGAAGGGTCAATCATATATGTCTGATCCCAAGAGCATTTTATAGATTGTCCAAAATTAAAGCAATTCCAGCTCCCCGTCAGCACCTGCAAGCCTACATAGGGTGGACTCCTGCCCTGTAATGTGTCCTCTTGCTCATCACCCTCTGGCCAAGTTGGCCTCAGTCCCACTGTCCTACCTACCAAGCTGGTGTGTGTGTGTGTGTGTGTATGTGTGTGGTGGGGCAGGGCTTGGCATGAGCCCCTCCCTTCCCTGTCTCACATGACTAGCTCTTTCTCAGCCTTCTGTTCTCCCCTCTCTGGCACCCCCTCCAAGTGGCTCCCCTGTCCACTGTTCCCATCCAGAAGCTCTTTGCACTCTGGCTTCTCTATGAAATGAACACGCTGTCTCCTTCCAGCACTGCTATGGTCTGAAATTGTCTTGCTCATTGTCATTGTTTGCCTGTCTTCACCGCAGTGCAAACTGTTGGCCCTAGAACAGTGCCCTATCCCTAGTAGCTGCCCTTACCACAGAGTAGCGTGTGTGTTACATGAATGAATTCCTAATAAGAAATAGGATTGTAGCTTCTAGAAACTCTGTCTGGAGTTCACAGTGTGTTGACGATGACTTCAAATCCTCGCTTCTCTGTTAAACTCTAACCTGTCTCCTCCCTCTTCTCGACTCCCTGCACCCCTGAGGCCTTTCTTTCCTTCTTCCCAGCCCTATTCTCTCTTCCTTCGCTTTTCTAACTCCTTTCCCCTTTCCCCTCTACTCTATCCTTCCCTTTCTGCTTGCCTGCCTGGGAAGCAGGTCACTCAGCAGGCAGACAGGGGAGAGAGTCCAACCTGGTCTAGCCACAGTGGCCATCGTCATGAGCACGAAAGGTCTTTTCACTCCATCCTGGATGACAGAGGTGACAGAGTCCACTCAAGTTGTCCCAGGACAGGCCTGGAGTGCATCTTACATCCGATTGTTACTTCTGGGATCGATCATTCCTATAGCTTAGAGTGCATTTGTCGGGCAGCTTTGGGCCTGAGTGTTGGAGAAAAACAGCTAAACTCATCTGAGGCATGAAACAGAGACCGCTGGCTGAGGACCTCTGCTCACATAAGGGGAGTTTAATTTATTTATAAATGCTTAACTCTCCGATTCTTCAGGAACCTTCAGCAGAAAGTGAAATTGTGCATCCTGCTGAGTGACAATGTTCCAAGGAGACCAGCACTTGAAAACAAAAGCGACTACTCCTTTGTCCTCATCTAAAATTCCATCACCTTGGCAGGAACTGCTGAGTGCTGGTAATGAGTGTTGAGAGGCAATCCGAGGACGGTAATTAGGTATTAAACCTGGACAGGTACTAACCAAGAAGTGCGTGGCCCCGTGGCTCAGCACAAAAACGGGTCTCTCCCAGTCAACTTCTCTGGCCACGCCGAGGGGAACAGAGATGCACTGTAGCAAAGCGAGATGTGATCTCAATGATTCCGAGCAGGTGGTTTCTGCCTCCAGCAGCCTAGATTTGTAGAATGAGATTTTTTTCCCCTTGGGTGGATTCCAGATGTTGTATGACTTGTGTGTTTCTCAGTTACAGAGTGGTAGATGAGGGCTGACTTGTCTTTTTGTCATGAGCGTGTACCATGTGGATAAGCGGCACTGTCAAGCAACCTCCTAAAAGACACACGTACCCAAATCGGTATGGAATAAATGGTTGGGAAAAGGACCCTGAGATTTCAGTAATTCTAAAGTAGCTAGGAGACATGGATTCAAAACTCTGGAATTCTGGGCAAACCCTCACTTTAGACACCCACCCCACCTCTACCTCAGACACACACTTGTGCACACGTACAAGTGTGGGCACGTGCACGCACACAGGCACACTCCTTTTCCATTTCATTACCCTTAGACTGATCAGGCCGGCCCACCTGGGGTCTTTCTTGCAAATATAGTTTCTGAGCCTCCAGTCCAGACCTGCCACAACACCGGCATCTGTATCATCTCTAAGTGAGGTTGCCGGATAAAATTCAAGATAGCCAGTGGAATTTGAATTTCAGGTAAATAACAGGTATTATTTTAGTATAAGTATGTCTCATGTAAAGTTTAGGGCATACTTTTACCAAAAAATAATTTATAGGAAGTTCAAAAAGTTTTTTCATTTTAGAGAGCTATTTTATTTTTTACACCTTTATTTTTTAATTTTAACTGTTTTTGGCACCAAAAACATTTTGTATTGGGGTATAGCTGATTAACAGACTTAGAAAATGAACTCATGGTTGCTGGGGGGAAGGGATAGTTAAGGACTTTGGCAAGGTCATGTACATACTGATATATTTAAAATGGATAACCAACGAAAGCCTATTGTATAGCACATGGAACTCTGCTCAATGTTATGTGCCAGCCTGGATGGGAAGGAGGTTTGGGGGAGAATGGATACATCTATATGTACAACTGAGTCCCTCCACTGTTTACCTGAAACTATCACAACATTGTTAACTGGAAATTCAGTATTTTATTTGTATCTTTATTTGCTTAATCTGACAATCTTAGCCCTGTGATCCAGTAAACTGAGGGAATACTGCAGACCATAAGCCCACTCAAGAATTCACAATGCCCATTGTTGTTTAATGCTTCTAAGAAGTCCTGTAGAAAATAAACGTATTTACATTAGAAAGTTAATTTTTGTTTATCTGAAATCAAGTTTCACAGGGCAGCCTACATTCTATCTAACAACCTTACACAGAATCCCTTTTCTGGGGAATACTTCAAAGGGTGCACTTTGGAGAACACTGGATGTTAAAATGAGTGTAAGGCAGCTAAGTGCATTAGGGCTTCCTGGAGGAGGTGCAGCTTGGGTAAGCAAATGGAGGACAAGAGGTGCGCAAACGCCCCCAGCAGGGAGCCGACCAGGAGCAGAGAAGGGCTGGAGGGCTGGCTGCACTGCCCTTGGGGCCATGCTGTATCTCCTCCAGGAGCAGGGTGCTCACTAGGAGACAGGTCCTGCCTGGAGGTCTCTGTGGCTGCACGTCGGGTCTTCTCTGCGGAAAGCAAAATAGTGCCAGCTCAACCAGAGGGGGCCACAACACAAGGGACCGTGCCGGACCCCAGCCTGGGCACTGGGCAGCCCAGGTATAGTCAGATGTATGATGTTGCTGGTTTTGACTTTCCTCTCTGGTATACTCACCAGGGACGTGAGCTAGGAATCCCACTTCTAAATAATCATGTGGCCTTGGATAAGTGCCTTCCTTCTTCACACACCAGGCTGGTATCAGGTAAGCTCCCTTCTGAGGTCCCTTTCGGCTCCAATAGTCTTCAATTTCTATAGCAAGTTCTGTGCAGGGACCTTTCTGCATTTGAAAGGTATTTACTCAGCACTTGGGGAGGCAGATCACAGTTGCTTGAACGGATTCTAACGGTGTCCTGCAGGCAAACTCTGCCATTGTTGGCGTCCCCTGCTCAGTGAGTGCCCTAGCTGCTGCTCTCACAGGACTGAGGCTTCAGCCTCGGAGGAAGGGAAAGCGGGACCACACCAAGCCCTGAGGACAATGGCTGGCCGGGGCCACACTGCACTTTCTTGCGGCCATTCGGTTGTAAGGAAAGGGGGCTGACTCAGGCTTACTTAAGTGTAAGGGAAACACATTTGGAAGACACGTGTTAAGAGGGAAGGGTAGTACGAGGATTGCTCTGGACAGTGGGCCAGAAAGCTCTATGGGATAAATAGATTTCAAAAAGAAATCTTCTTTTTATCCTGCTGCTCACAATTCAGAATGCAGAGAGGAAGCGAGGCAGTCAGCCATCCGTTCTGTCACCCACATATTCCTTTCTAATCCCTTGGGTGATTATGTGAGAGCATTGTCCTTCTTGACCCTTTGTGGTTGGTTGGGGTCAAGATCTGATTTCTGGCCAGAAATGACGTGTGTCGACCTGGAGCATTTGCACTGAGACAAGACCCTGCAATGTTTTCTTTGTTGCCTTTGCCATCATAGGCGCAGGTATTGAAATGCAGGCTGCATTAACCTGGACAGAGGGACTGCAGTGAGCCAAGCTCCCTTTTGACTTGGGACAGATATGCGACCTGGACAGATACCTGGCCTAAGAAAGACAAAAAAACTTTGTTACATTCAGCCACTGAAAATGTAGAATTGCTTGTTACTGTAGCATCCTCAGACCTAACCAGACTGATACGGGAAGACTCCCACTGCCTAGTTTGGGTCGCATGCTCACCCCGAGAGGGGAGCAGGACACTGGTAGTATCACCAAGCTCCAGCCAATGGGAGAGATTTAATTGCACGGATGTACTGTTACCCAGAGAAGGGAAAGGCTACCTACTCCAGTATTCTGGCCTGGAGAATTCCATGGACTGTGTAGTCCATGCAGTTGCAAAGAGTTGGATGCAACTGAGCGACTTTCACTTTCACTTTTCACTGTTACCCAAGGGCTTCCCAAGTGGCGCTAGCAGTAAAGAACCGCTAGCAGTAAAGAATGCAGGAGATGTAAGAGAATGGGGTTCGATCCCTGGGTCGGGAAGATCCCCTAGAGAAGGAAATGGCAACCCACTCCACTATTCTTGCCTGGAGAATCCCATGGACAGAGGAACTTGGTGGGCTGCAGTCCAGGGGGGGTCGTAAAGAGTCAGACACAACCAAAGTGACTTAGCATGCACTGGTACCCAAAGAACAAGAATGCATGGCTGGCAGCCGAAAGATAACCCTTCACAATGGTGGCCACAGGACCCATCCAGGAACTGAGCCCAGATGCCTGGGCTGTGAGTAGATGGGCTGCCAGAGTCAGTACTTCTCAAAATAACAGCTATTTAACAGCTACCTCTTCTCCACAACCGTCTAAACACCAAAGCTGAAGCCATCTTCTGAACATGGCAGCTCCAATATGCCCAAACTGCCTGCAAAGAAGCTCAGAGGGACTCGTTTGTTATCTACTGTATTTAGTTTAGTTTAAAACACGATCTTTCTTGAAAAAGTTTCAAAATTCATGTATCATATTAAATATTAATACATTTTATTGCATAGCATTAACAGGTAATATTAAAATGCTCAATAAATCATGCTTTGTTTGTGCCATGGTTATAATATGAATAATGCATTGAGAAACTTTTATGCATTTAATGGGATTGAAAATATTATGGGATTTCTAGACTTTTCTTCTCTCCCCTATGTAGGTTGGTTCATTTTGTCCCCACCCGATGCATTTAGCCATCGTCTGAATCACCATGTCACCTCCAACTAGAGTGCTTATTAAAAAGAATAAGAATAAGTATATATAATAAATTCAGAAGGCTTGCTAATTATGAGCATATTGTACTATATTAATACTGTGCTAATAATTCAAAGGACAACTAACATAAAAAATCATCTAATTTTCCATGTTCTCCAGAACCCACATTTTGTAATACTGCCATAGGGAGGGACATGGGTTAAATCATTTTTTTAATCTGCAAGAGTCATTGGAGAGCAAAGCAGGCAATAGATCTCTGCGTTGTTTAGACCTCGAGTGGCTAGATATTTTGTGTGGTGTTTCTGTGAATGGTGAAGAGCAGATGATCAATAGAGGACTTGTATTTATTATACGAGGTCAGGGAGTTTGTGCTGGTTTGGAATCTGCAGGAGTGTTGCTAGTTGAGGAGATGTCTGGATTAGTCAGTTGTTCATGGTTGTCTGTTGCAGCAATGTTTGTAATAGCAGGTATCTAGAAACAACCTGGAAGGTCCTCAGTTGGAGTTGGTTGAATAATTATGACCATCCATGCCACGGAGTCTTCAGTAACCTTGAAAAAGAATGAGGAATCCTCTCTTTAGCCACGTCAAAAATTCTCCGATATGTACATTCTAAATAAATGTGAAACCAAGGGAGGTATGCTATCATTAGAGTTCAAGATGGAGAGAGACCATATATTACTTTTGTATGTATACAGATTAGAAAATTCTCTACAAGGATACATCAAAAACGAAAACTGTCCATTTATTTGGTGGTGAGGGGGTGTGTAGAAACTGGGTAGGTGGTAGAAAAGATGGGAGAAAGAAATTTCTCTAAATACCATTTTATAATTAAAAAAAAATCCAACCCAGATAAATATATTATCTATTCAAATAGTTAAATGATTCTAATATCAACCCAGCCCCCAGGATTGAACAGAGTTAGTAATTTTCAGAAAAGGGAAAAGTCTCTCTCAGCCCTGGGGGAAACTGTGGGCCCTGCAGACACCACATAACACAGAGTAGCTGCGTGTGGGTGGGAGGTGTGTGTGACAGTCATCTGCTCCTTCCTGGAATGGGGGGGCGCCCAGAAGGCTATGCAGGCGCTGAATTTCTTCCCAAGGAAGAGAGCCTAGCAGATCTTATTCATTGTTTTATGGTAGCTAGCTCCAGAAACGAAGGTTAAAATTGGTCATGAATACAATAGACCTCACTGCATTGGCACACTCAGATGCTCTCTGGACCTGGCTGCCAAGAAAAGGACTGACAAAAGGGAGAGCGTGTAAGTCCTTCTCCAGGGTGGACTGCAGTCAACCTCACCCTGTGGTTGGTGACTCTCAGGGAATCAGGGCTGCTAAATAGCAAAGTTTTCCAAGGGAAGAGGGCAGTATGGACTTCTATGTTGGCAAATAATTTTTTTAAAGATTAAACTAAATGAGCTAAATAAGATTTCTCTATAGCTGCCAGGCTGTCATTTCTTTCTTTTTTTTTTAAAATTGAAGTATAGTTGATGTGCAATTTTGTGTTAATTTCTGCTGTACAACAAAGTTTTTCAGGTATACATGTACATATATATTTATACACATTTAAAAATATTCTTTTCCATTATGATTTATCATAGGATATTGAATATAGCTCACTGTGTATACATTAGAATCTTGTTGTCTGACATTTTTGACCATTGCCATAGAATCTGTGCATTCAGAAGGGATCCAAATTTAGGAGTGTCCTTAAGACATGTACTTCCCTTGTGGCTCAGCTGGTAAGAATCTGCCTGTAATGCAGGAGACCTGGGTTTAATCCCAGAGTTGGGACTGTCCCCTGGAGGAGGGAACAGCTACTCACTCCAGTATTCTTACCTGGAGAATTCCATGGACAGAGGAGCGTGGCAGGCTATAGTTCATGGGGTCACAAAGAGTCAGACATGACTGAGTGACTTTCACTTTTAAGACATGTAATTTCCCCCATGGAAGGTATATTTTACAGAGAGCAGAAAGCACTACATTCCTGAGGATGTTTAGTTTCAGGTGATGAGATATACTCACATACTATGTGGTCCTCTACATGTAAATCTCGCTGTGAATGTGTTTGGAATCTGTGTCTCCAAAATGTGTAAGAGCCATGTACAAGGATGATCTTTAAAGCATGGCTTATATAGTGAAAATTGGAAAGTGCTCACCTATTCTTCAGTAAACGGCTGCTGTGTGAGTTCCACAATGTCCATATTAGGAGAAGACAGTAGAGCTAGGTAGAGGTCCACCTGTGTCATGGGATAAAGCACGTTGAAAACCAGCAAGTCTTCATGAACCCATTTATGGTAAAAAGAACAAAGTGTGTGTGTATTCCTAAATTTCTAATCCTACAGACATTTCTATAAAATAAAGCTATAAATTAATGCTGTTTGATGTGTTTTCATCCTCTTCTTAAACAGACCCTCATGTGCTTTAACTCTTCATGGAACGTCCCATCGCCTTGGCCATGTTTTAGTTTTATCTTTTCCTATTCAGGGGAAAGAGATGTTTTAAACAGTCACTGATAAGGTAAACATATTACACTCTTTGGCGTCCTCTGGAGAAACAGACCCAACAGGGCACATATCTGCGTGTGTGTGTTCAGTCGCTTCAGTCGTGTCCGACTCTGCGACCCTATAGACTGTAGCCTGCCAGCCCCTCTGTCCACAGGATTCTCCAGGCAAGAATGTTGGAGTGGGCTGCCGTGGCCTCCTCCAGGGGACCTTCCTGACCCGGGGGTGGAACCTCGGTCTCTGTGTCTCCTGCACTGGCAGGCGGGTTCTTTACCGCTAGCGCCACCTGAGAAGCCACATTTTTATCTACTTCTACATCTTCATGTAGGTGTGTGTTATAAGAAACTGGCTCACACAGTTATGAAGGCAGAGAAGTCCCGTGAGCTGCCAATGTGCCGTCTGCAAGCTGGAGGCCCAGGAAAGCCAGGTCTGAGAACTCAGAGAACCAGGGCATAAGACTCTGCTCAAGCAGTCAGTCAGAGAGCTCACGTACTCCCCTCCTCTGTATTTTGTTCTATTCAGGCCATCAGTGGATTGGATGAGGCCCGCACACATTGGGAGGGCCATCTGCTTGACTCACTTGTAGCCATGCATTCCGGGAAACAAACTCACTCAGAAGGACAATGCAGATAGTGGAGTGCAGTTTATGACACCGGCGGGCCCAAGGCAGAGTCTCCTTTTAGCCAAGGACCCCCACCAGCATTTGTGAAAATCTTTTATGCCCCACGTGTACGTGTCTGAACCCACCACTCCAAAGTCCTTGAGTCTTACATAAACCAAGGAAGATACAGTCCCAATAACCCCATCATTCACGTGCTATGTGCTCATGTGCTCAAACAGGCAAACAATTAGCCAGTAATCAATAAACCCAAGGTTACACTCCGATTGATACAGAAAAATTTATGGCCTGTCTGGAGGAAGGGGTGATAGTGTATGTTTTCTCTTAGGCGATGAGTAACCTAGATACGATCTTCAAGGTTCCCCTGTCTGGAGGGGGTCTTATCCTTCCGTTGTTGTTTTTATAGGCACTAAACACAGAGTTCAGAGTCCATTGGAAAGGTGGCCGAGCATGATCAGCATGAACAGGCCAAAGATGGAGTCCAGGCCCTATGAATTCCTTCTTCACACTTTATTTGTTCAAATGTTAATCTCATCCAGAAACACCCTCACAGACATACCCAGCCATCATGTTTAACCACACATCTGGACACCCCAGGATCCAGTCAAGTTGACACCTGTAATTAACCATGATACATATTCTATCAATTTTTATGTCCACGATTGTTTTTCGCTTCCTGTTTCTCTCCCTAGATTCGTGTTTCCTTGGGTTGAAGCATATCCTTTAGCAGGCTTTTAAAGCAAAGATCTGGAAAGTTTAGTTGGGCTTAGAATTCTAAGCTGATGTTTACTTTGTATCTATGCAGACACCATCCCACTGTTTATGGTAAACATTTCCAGACTAGTCAGCAAACTGCTCTTACTCCTTTGTGGTTAATATTTCCCCTTCAGATACTCTTTAATATTTCTCCCTGCCTGAGATGCCCTATGGTTTCACTATGAGGTGTCCAGGTGTGGATTTATTTTTGTTTATGCTGCTTGTTCCTTCAAGATGTACTTTCTTTAATTTTGGAAAACTCTCTTTGGTGGACTGTTCTTTTACTCATATTCTCTCTATTTTCATCTTTTGGTACTCTTAGGTATATTTTGGAGGCTCTCTACACACACACATTTATATCATTACTATTACATCATTTATACAAACTTTAAAAATTTTTGGATATTTTTATGGAAAAGGAAAGCAATTTTGTAGCAGAAGGGTATAGCATGGGCTTCATCTATACCTGGGGAAGATTATTTGCATCAAAAAAGCTCTGGAGCAAAGGAAAAAGAAGAAAAAGAAGGGCATTAATCAACTCTGTTAGATTTTCTACACTTTAGGTATTTCCGATACTTTGACATTTGCAGGCCTTGCTGATCCTAGAGACTGCTAATTCTTAGAGATAGTAAACAACCCTTCATATGTAAATAAATCCAGAGCCCAACCTCCTCCTCTGTCAGGCTTTGTTGCTCTAGGCCACTGTTCCCCTGCCCTCATCACCGGGGAACTGGTCCCAGGAAACCAAGGACAGCCCTTACATCCAAGTTGTTGTTGCAGATGTTTAGTTAGTTGTTAAATGGTGTCTTAAGTAAGACAGTAAGGTGTTGCAAGACAGCATCAGAGGACAGACACACTGATACCATAATCACAGAAAATAGTCAATCTAATCACACTAGGACCACAGCCTTGTCTAACTCAGTGAAACTAAGCCATGCCCTGTGGGGTCACCCAAGATGGGTGGGTCATGGTGGAGACGTCTGACAGAATGTGGTCCACTGGAGAATGGAATGGCAAACCACTTCAGTATTCTTGCCTTGAGAACCCCATGAACAATATGAAAAGGCAAAATTATAGAATACTGAAAAAGGAACTCCCCAGGTCGGTAGGTGTCCAATATGCTACTGGAGATCAGTGAAGAAATAATTCCAGAAAGAATGAAGGGGTGGAGCCAAAGCAAAAACAGTACCCAGTTGTGGATGTGACTGGTGATAGAAGCAAGGTCTGATGCTGTAAAGAGCAATATTGCATAGGAACCTGGAATGTTAGGTCCATGAATCAAGGTAAATTGGAAGTGATCAAATAGGAGATGGCAAGAGTGAATGTCGACATTCTAGGAATCAGCGAATTAAAATGGACTGGAATGGATGAATTTAACTCAGATGACCACTATATCTACTACTGCAGGCAGGAATCCCTTAGAAGAAATGGAGTAGCCATCATGGTCAACAAGAGTCTGAAATGCAGTACTTGGATGCAATCTCAAAAATGACAGAATGATCTCTGTTTGTCTCCAAGGCAAACCATTCAATATCACAGTAATCCAAGTCTATGCCCCAACCAGTAATGCTGAAGAAGCTGAAGTTGAACGGTTCTGTGAAGACCTACAAGACCTTTTAGAACTAACATCCAAAAAAGATGTCCTTTTCATTATAGGGGACTGGAATGCAAAAGGAGGAAGTCAAGAAACACCTGGAGTAACAGGCAAATTTGGCCTTGGAGTACAGAATGAAGCAGGGCAAAGAATAGAGTTTTGCCAAGAAAATGCACTGGTCATAGCAAACACCCTCTTCCAACAACACAAGAGAAGACTCTACACATGGACTTCACCAGATGGTCAACACCGAAATCAGATTGATTATATTTTTTGCAGCCAAAGATGGAGAAGCTTTATACAGTCAGCAAAAACAAGACTGGGAGCTGACTGTAGCTCAGATCATGAACTCCTTATTGCCAAATTCAGACTTAAATTGAAGAAAGTAGGGAAAACCATTAAACCATTCAGGTATCACCTAAATCAAATCCCTTATGATTATACAGTGGAAGTGAGAAATAGATTTAAGGGCCTAGATCTGATAGATAGAGTGCCTGATGAACTATGGATGGAGGTTCGTGACTTTGCACAGGAAACAGAGATCAAGACCATCCCCACGGAAAAGAAATGCAAAAAAGCAAAATGGCTGTCTGGGGAGGCCTTACAAATAGCTGTGAAAGGAAGAGAAACGAAAAGTAAAGGAGAAAAGGAAAGATATAAGCATCTGAATGCAGAGTCCCAAAGAATAGCAAGGAAAGATAAGAAAGCCTTCTTCGGCAATCAATGCAAAGAAATAGAGGAAAACAACAGAATGGGAAAGACTAGAGATCTCTTCAAGAAAATTAGAGATACCAAGGGAACATTTCATGCGAAGATGGGCTTGATAAAGGACAGAAATGGTATGGACCTAACAGAAGCAGAAGATATTAAGAAGAGGTGGCAAGAATACACAGAAGAACTGTACAAAAAAGATCTTCACAATGAAAATAATCACGATGGTGTGATCACTCACCTAGAGCCAGACATCCTGGAATGTGAAATCAAGTGGGCCTTAGGAAGCATCACTATGAACAAAGCTAGTGGAGGTGATGGAATTCCAGTTGAGCTATCTCAAATCCTAAAAGATGATGCTGTGAAAGTGCTGCACTCAATATGTTAGCAAATTTGGAAAACTCAGCAGTGGCCACAGGACTGGGAAAGGTCAGTTTTCATTCCAATCCTGAAAGAATGCTCAAAATACCACACAACTGCACTCATCTCACATGCTAGTAAAGTAATGCTCAAAATTCTCCAAGCCAGGCTTCAGCAATATGTGAACCGTGAACTTCCAGATGTTCAAGCTGGTTTTAGAAAAGGCAGAGGAACCAGAGATCAAATTGCCAACATCCGCTGGATCATGGAAAAAGCAAGAGTTCCAGAAAAATATCTATTTCTGCTTTATTGACTATGCCAAAGCCTTTGACTGTGTGGATCACAATAAACTGTGGAAAATTCTGAAAGAGATGGGAATACCGGACCACCTGACCTGCCTCTTGAGATATCTGTATGCAGGTCAGGAAGCAACAGTTAGAACTGGACATGGAACAACACACTGGTTCCAAATAGGAAAAGGAGTACGTCAAGGCTGTGTATTGTCACCCTGCTTATTTGACTTATATGCAGAGTACGTCATGAGAAATGCTGGGCTGGAAGAAGCACAAGCTGGGATCAAGATTGCCGGGAGAAATATCAATCACCTCAGATATGCAGATGACACCACCCTTATGGCAGAAAGTGAAGAGGAACTAAAAAGCCTCTTGATGAAAGTGAAAGATAAGAGTGAAAAAGTTGTCTTAAAGCTCAACATTCAGAAGACGAAGATCATGGCATCTGGTCCCATCACTTCATGGGAAATAGATGGGGAAACAGTGGAAACAGTGTCAGACTTTATTTTTTTGGGTTCCAAAATCACTGCAGATGGTGACTACAGCCATGAAATTAAAAGACGCTTACTCCTTGGAAGGAAAGTTATGACCAACCTAGGTTATATAGCATATTCAAAAGCAGAGACATTACTTTGCCAACAAAGGTCCATCTAGTCAAGGCTATGGTTTTTCCAGTGGTCATGTATGGACATGAGAGTTGGACTGTGAAGAAAGCTGAGTGTTGAAGAATTGATGCTTTTGAACTGTGGTGTTGAAGAAGACTCTTGAGAGTCCCTTGGACTGCAAGGAGATCCAACCAGTCCATTCTGAAGGAGATCAACCCTGGGATTTCTTTGGAAGGAACGATGCTGAAGCTGAAACTCCAATACTTTGGCCACCTCATGCGAAGAGCTGACTCATTGGAAAAGACTCTGATGCTGGGAGGGATTGGGGGCAGGAGGAGAAGGGGACGACAGAGGATGAGTTGGCTGGATGGCATCACTGATTCGATGGATGTGAGTCTGAGTGAACTCCGGGAGTTGGTGATGGACAGGGAGGCCTGGCGTGCTGTGATTCATGGGGTCATAAAGAGTCAGACACGACTGAGTGACTGAACTGAACTGAACTGAAATGGTGTTTGACTCTGTGACCTCACTGACTGTTGCCCACCAGGCTCCGTGGATTTCCCCGCAAGAATCCTGGAGTAGGTTGCCATTTCCTACACCCCAGAGCCCACCGACGTTATTCAGACTGGCCAATGCTGAAGCTGCTTACCCTCTCTCTTCTGTTCTTTCCCAGGGAAACCACAGTAAAGCCTCTTGCTCACATTATTCCCTCCCTCTCCTTGCTCCAGACCGACCTGCTGCTTCCTCCTGTGGCCTGCGGAATGTGACATGCCCCCTCCTCTGGGGCCATGTCACCGACTTTTACTTTAATGGCAGTGATCTGATTTGTTGGCCTCACTGGACTTGAATAATAAAATAGATATTTTAAAACAGAAGGAAAGAAAGAATAAAGGATTGAAGGGAGAAAAGGAGGAAGGAAGTAAGGGAGGGGGAAAACACGGAGGAGAGAGGGAGAAGAGAAGAGAGGGAGGCAGGACGGAGAGAAGAGGAGGAGTCAGGCGGGTGGGCGAGCAAGCTGCTGGCGCCACTCAGGGGAGACGCGCTGCTCCGGGGACCAGCCTGGTGGGCGGCTGGGCCGCCGAAGGGGTGGGGCTGAGGCATTTTATAGGCAGCAACTGCAGACCTCTCTGTTGGAGTATCCTGGAGGGTGATGGGAGACAGATCAAGGACACGTTTCTGGCTTGAGGTGCTGTTGCCCGGGGGTGCCATTTGCTGAGGTGAGAAAGGAACAGCTCTGGGACTGCTGGCTGGGTGACCCCTGCCAAGTGATTTAACTTTCTTGTGCCTTGATGTCCTCATCAGCACAATGAAGATAGTCACGGAAGCTCCTTCTAAGTGGTGGAGACTCAATGAGGTGATGCCCCGTGCAGAAGAGCCCCTGGCACGTGGTGAGAACTCGATAAATGTGGGCAGCGATAAGGATAAGGATGACAGCTGGGGTGTGGGGCAGAGGAGGACGGGGTGGAGGGGCTGAATGAAGCAGGAGGGCCTCAGCGGGGGTTGACGGTGGAGGCTCTCTGAGCCAGGCGAGCGGGGCGGCCCACCATCATCTTAGTGGGGAGAAACATGATCAGTTACACATCCTTAAGCACCACTGTGGCTGTCGCGTGGAGAACAAGCTGGAGGAGAGAGAAAAAGTGGGGAGAATAGCGAGGTGGTCAGCCCCTTCCATACTGGACTGAGGGAGGATGCAGAGGGAGAGGGCCGTGGCTGGGTGTGCAACAGTATGAACCAGAGTTTATAACTGCAAGCTCACGATAAGTATAACAATTCTTTTTTTTTTCCTACTGTTTTTTAAAAATAATGTGTTTATTTTCATTGGAGGCTAATTACTTTACAATATTGTATTGGTTTTGCCCTACATTGACATGAATCTGCCACGGGTGTACATGTGTTCCCCATCCTGAACCCCCTCCCACCTCCCTTCCCATCCCATCCCTCAGGGTCATCCCAGTGCACCAGCCCCGAGCACCCTGTCTCACTTCCTTTAAATCTACATAAGCCTGACCCTGGCAGGTCCCTGCCTCTACCGTCTTGCTGAGGGGAAAGTCAACCTCAGGCAACCTCTTTGCCTCCCAGGCACTCTGCAGAGTTACATTGAAGGCCTCAGGCCTCACACAGCATCAAGGCTCCAGAGCTCACAGTGGCTACTTCCAGGATGACTCTCTTGTCCCAGCCTGTGACATCTCTGCACGCCTGGACCTCCTGTGGCTCTGTGTCACCATTTAGGAAAAGGAAACAGGCAGGGCAGGGACGCCCAGGGTCCAGTCCTTCTCCCAGAGTTGCTCTGGGGATCAGGGCCTCTGACCCCTTCCCAGCTTGGAGGTTCTCCCCTTCTAACCTTAAGGAAAATAGGCAGAGATCAGTGAGCTGTCCTGCCTGGAGGGCAGGACATTAACCACAGTATCACCAGCTGGCTCAGGGGCAAAGCAGCCTCTACTAGGGAGACAGGGCAGGATTCACAGTTTCTGGTCTCTATACTTTTCCACCCCAGCCCCTCTGCCTTGTTATAGAGAGCAATTGGTGGGATGCTTGCACACACAGGTGGGAAAGCGGCCTGAGTTTGGGTGCCAGCTGTTCATGCGTGCCGTACTCCAGCACTGGGTACACCAGCTGCCCAAGGGGTTTGAATCCCAGCAAGAGTGGAGGCCTCTGGGGACACCAGGTTTCATCTCACACAGGACAGCCAGCACTGGTAAAAGCTGGCAGTTATTAGGCATGTAAATACAAGTCAGTTCCTGTGCTAAATGTGTGACATACACCACTTCACTCGGTCTTCGTAACACGCTAGGAAGTACATGTCATTATTATTATCACCCTTGAAATAAAAACAAAGAAGTGGAAACAAAGAGAGGTTCAGCGACCTGACCAGATCTGACCCCACAGACTGCTCCTGACCCTGGGGGCTGCATCGGCAGGCCAGTGCTCAGTGGGGTGGGCAAGTCTGGATCTCAGGCAGGGCCGGCGTGCAGGTCTTTTCGCGTCATCTGAGTCACTTTTTCCTCCTTTCCCCTTTCCTTTTTAAATTCTTGCTTCCTCCTCTAACTTTGTTCTTTCTTTTCTCCCTGTCTTCCCAAAGCTGTGTAAAAAGTCACATCTCTGCTTTTCATTAGACCCTTAGTCCTGGGTCAGAGTCCCTCCACCCAAATCATTCCACCCCCTCCATCCCTCACCAACTACAAGAAATGCCCGGCGACACGACTGCTGGGTGATATTGGCACTTGGGTTTCTGGCTGATTAGAGTCCTGTTCTGCTGGCTAGGTTTGCTAAACAAAAACCCTGTCGATGAAGGGCATCCTCCTCGTGAGGCTCTCCACTTGAGTTGCTCAGGAAGCAGCTGGCCTTTGCTGTGCTTCTGTAGCACCAAGGTCCCTGTTTAGTGCTCAGTTTGTATGCATGGAGCTCGCTGGACAGAGCTGATGACTGTGGCCATGCACTTTGGTGGCAGGGGACTCTGAGGATGAGGCTGATCCATTGAGGAGCCCACCATCCTTACAAGGAGACCACTGCATTGCGTGTTACACTCTCATTAGGCCATTTCACACACTGGTCAGCATGACATCAGACCCATTGCATGAACTGCTAGATTCTTCAAATGATACTTCCCTTTTCAGGCCACATTTCTCTTTGGAGCAAGGTAAAAATTTTCTCTGCTTTTGGAAAGTTGAAAAGAACTTGCTTGGGTGTGCTACTCCCTTGCATGGGACTATCTTGGCTATTCCTCATTTCCAATGCAAGGACCAGGCTGGGGTCATCACTTATGACTGAAACTAGACAATATCCCTGATGAATGTGGATGCAAAAATCCCAGGCAAAATATTAGAAAACCAAATTCAAGAGTACATTAAAGAGATCATATAACAGAAGAATCAAGTGGGATTTATTATGGGGCTGCAGGGATGATTTTAACAACCAAATTAACAAAATGAAGAATAAAAATCATTGAATCATTTCAATAGATACAGAAAAAGCTTTGGATAAAATTCAACATCCATTCATGTTGAAAACTCTCGACGAAGTGGGTACACAGGTACTTCAACATAAAAAAGGCCAAATGTGATGAGCACACAGTCAAGGTTAAAAAGCTGTAAACTTTTCCACTAATATCAAGATAAAGAAAAGGATGCCTACTCTTATCACTATTTTTCAACACAGTGTTGTAAGTCCTTGCCAGAGCAATTCATGAAAGGGAAAAAAAAGAAACCAGGGTTTTATGGGCTTTCTCTCAGTGACTTCTTATTGGTTTGCTGTTTCCTTGAGCTGTGATTCAAGGCTGAGGCCAAACATTCCTTTCTCTACTCCCAGCCTGACTGCAGAGGTCGTCACCTTCAGCTGCTACAGTCAGCTCTGCCTTCTCCTTTCTTTAAACTGGGCAACTGTTTGTTGAAGTGTAATGCATGAAGAGGTAGGAGGAAATAAGCATGAACAAGTGGGAACTAGAGGCTTTAACTCAGGCTATCACAGTAAAACTACTGATAAAGAAACTGTATCAATCTCACATACTTTGCACGATCAGAAACACAGCTAAGAAACAGATCTTGGGGTCTCTACTTCAACAACTATGGAGCATACCACATCCCTGAGAGGGCAGTGACGACTGCAGAGCAAAGGAGAGGCCTCACGCAATATCCACCTCAGCCACAGGGGCAGACACCAGACGGAAGAGGAGCTGTGATCCTGAAGCCTGCAGAAAGGAGACCACAAGCACAGTAAGTTAGACAAAATGAGTTGACAAAAAAATGTTGCAAAGGAGCAAGATAAAAACCTATAAGAACTACCAAATGAACAGGAGATGTGGTAATCTACCTGAAAAAAAATTCAGAATAATGATAGTAAAGATGATCCAAGATCTCAGGAAAAGAATGAAGGCACAGATTATGAAGATGCAAGAAATATTTTACAAAGACCTAGAAGAACTAAAGGCTTCCTTGGTGGTCCAGTGATAAAGAATCTGCCTGCCAATGCAAGAGATTTGGGTTTGATCTCCTGGAGAAGGAAATGGCAACCCACTCCAGTACTCTTGCCTGGGAAAGCCCAGGGACAGAGGACCCTGGCGGGCTACAATCCATGGGATTGCAAGAGTCGAACATGACTTAGTGACTAAACACCAACAACAGAAGAACTAAAAGATGAACAGACAGAGATGAACTATACAATAACGGAAAATTTAAAAAATACTCTATAATGAATTGATAGCAGAATAACAGGTTGAATAATGGATATGTGAGCTGGAAGACAGAATGGTGAAAATCACTGCTGCAGAATGAATAAAGAAAAAATAATGAAAAAAAAATGGGAACAGTCTCAGACTCCTGGAACAACATTAAACACACCAACATTCAAATTATAGGGGTCACAGAAGAAGAAGAGAAAAAGAAAGGCTCTGAAAATGTATTTCAAGAGATTATAGCCAAAAACTTCCTTAATATAGGAAAGGAAATAGCCACCCAAGTCCAGGAATCACAGAGCCGCATACAGGATAAATCCAAGGAGGAGCATCCCAAGACACATATTTATCAAACTAACATAAATTAAACACAAAGAAAATATTAAAAGCCACAGGGGAAAAGCAACAAATATCATATAAAGTTATCAGTTGATTTTTCGGAAGAATCTCTGCAGACCAGAAGGCAGTGGCATAATGAATTTAAAGTAATGAAATGGAAAAACCTACAACCAGGAATACTCTACCAAGCAAGGCTCTCATTCAGATTCAGCAGATAAACCAAAAGCTTTACAGACAAACAAAAGCTCAGAGAATTCAGCACCACCATAGTGGCCCTATAACAAATGCTGAAAGAACTTCTTTAGGCAGGGGAAAAGTAGACCACAACTAGAAACAAGAAAAGCACAGATGGGAAAGATCCCTGGTAACGGCCAACATACAGTAAAAGCAGGCAATCACCCATACACAGATAGGATATCAAACCAGCAACCATGAGAAGAGAAGAGTACAAATTCAGGAAATGGGAATTGCACTTGAACAACTTAAAACAATCTTGTGTGTATTAATATATAGACTGATTTATCAAAACCTCATGAAAAATGCAAACTAAAAAAAAACTATGATACAAACACACAATGAAAGAGCAACTCAAGACACAATGCTAAAATGGTCATCAGAGTATAAGAGAAGAGAACCAAAGAGGCTGGGAAGAAAAATGACCAGAAAAACAAACCCCAAACAATTAAGAAAATGGCAATAGGAACATACGTATCAATAATTACCTTAAATGTAAATAGATTAAATGCTCCAACCCAAAGACATAGGTTAGCTGAATGGATACAAACACAAGGCCCATATATGTGCTGGCTATAAGAGACCCACCTCAGAGCTAGGGACACATATGACTGAAAGTGAGAGGATGGAAAAAGATATTCCATTCAAATTGAAATTGAAAGAAAGCTGGGCTAGCAACACTCATATCAGACAAAATAGACTTTAAAATAAAGACTGTTACAAGAGACAAGGAAAGTCACTACACAATTAGATCAAGGGATCAATCCAAGAAGAAGATATAACAATTGTAAACATATATGCCCCCAACATAGGAACACCTCAATATATAAAGCAAATGCTAATAGCCATAAAAGGAGAAATCAGCAGTGAAACAATAATATTGGGGGGCTTTAACACTCCACTTACAATGATGGACAAATCATCCAGACAGAAAATATGGAAACACAAACCTTAAATGACACGTTAGACCAAATAGACATAATTGATATTTATAGACCATTCCATACAAAAGCAGCAGAGTACAGTTCTATTCAAGTGCACACAGAACATTCTCCAGGATAGATCACATCTTGGGTTACAAATCAGGCCTCAGTAAATTTAAGAAAACTGAAATTGTATCAAGCATCTTTTCTGACCACAGTGCTATGAGAGTAGAAATCAATTACACAGACAAAAAGAAAAAACAAAACTGTAAAACACACACACACACACACAGAGGTTAAACAATAACCTCTGTTATTATTAATAAATATCCAATGGGTCATGAGATAAATCAAAGAACCAATAAAAAAAAACCTAGAGAAAGTAACAACAAATACATGTCAATCCCAAACTTATGAGATGCAGCAAAGGCAGTTCTAAGAGGGAAGTTTACAGCAATACAACCTTATCTCAAGAAACAAGAAAAATCTCAAGTAAGCAATCTAACCTTACACTTAAAGCAACTAGAGAAAGAACAACAAACAAAGCCCATACTTAGTAGAAGGAAAGAAATTATAAAGACCAGAGCAGAGATAAATGAAATGGAGACTAAAGAAAATAATAGCAACATTAAATGAAACTGAAAGCTGGTTCCATGAGAAAATAAACAAAACTGATTAAACCTTTAGCCAGACTCATCAAGAAAAAAAGGGGGAGGACTCAAATCAACAAAATTAGAAATGAAAAAGGAGAAGTTGCAAAAGACGCCACAGAGTTATAGAGGATCATAAGAGACTACTGAATACAATGCACAAATTCCTATAAGTATACAACTTTCCAAGACTGTGTTAGAAAGAAATAGAAAATATGAACAGACCAGTCACAAGTACTGGAAATTGAAAGTGTGATTAAAAAATTCTTAACAAACAAAAGTTCAGGACCAGATGGCTTCACAGGCAGACTCTATCAAACACTTAGAAAAGAGTAAACACTTACCCTTCTGAAACTCTTCCCAAAAACTTCAGAGGAAGGAACACTCCTCAACTCATTCTACAAGACCAGTGTACCAAAATCAGACATGATACTAAGACCAGACATAGATATCACACCAAAAATTACAGCAGGCCAACATCAAAAATCCTCAACAAAATAAAAATACTAGCAACCCAAATCCAACAACACATTAAGAGGATCATACACTCTGATCAAGTTAGATTTATCCCAGGGATGCAAGGATTCTCCTATATACTCAAATCACTCAGTGTGATACACCACAATAACAAATGGAAGGATAAAAGCCGTATAATCTTCTCAATAGCTACAGAAACAGCTTTTGATGCAATTCAACACTCATTTATGATAACAACAACAAAAGCAAAAAAACTCTCCAGAAAGTGGGCTTAGAGGGAACATGCGCTGTGCTATGCTTAGTCGCTCAGTCATGTCCAACTCTTTGCGACTTCATTGACTGTAGCCCGCCAGGCACCTCTGGCCATGGGGACTCTCCAGGCAAGAATACTGGAGTGCAGGATATGAAATTAATTAACTCTTGCATTCCTATGTGTGTGTGTGTGCGTGCTCAGTTGCTCAGTCATGTCTGACTCTTTGCAACTGCATGGACTCTAGCCCCTGGGCTACAGTTCTTGCTTTTCCCAGCAAGAAAACCAGGGTGGGTTGCCATTTCCTCCTCCAGGGGATCCTCCCAACCCAGGGATCAAACCTGCATCTCCAGCATCTTTTGCATTGTCAAGGAGGTTCTTTATGACTGAGCTACCTGGGAAGCCCCTGCACCTAACACCAAAAGATTAGAAAGAAAAATTAAGGAAGCAATCTCATTTGCCATCACATCAGAAAGAATAAAATATCTAGGAATAAACCTACCTAAGGAGGAAAAAGATCTGTATCCTGGAAACTATAAGACACTGATGAAAGAAATTGAAGAAGATATAAAGAAATGGAATAATATTTTGTGGTAATGGATTGGAAGTATTAATATTGTTAAAATGTCCATAACACCCAAAGTGATCTAAAGAGTCAACGGAATCTAAATCACAATTCCAATGGCATTTTTCACAGAAATAGAACGAGCAATCCTAAAATTTGTATAGGACCACAAAAGACCCCGAGTACCAAAGCAATCTTGAGAAAGAAGAAAAAAGGTGGAGATATCACGCTACCTGTTCCAAACTATATTACAAAGCTTTAGTAATCAAAATAGTGTGGTACTGACACAAAAACAGACACATAGATCAATGGAACAGAATATCTAACACAGAAATAAACTCATACATTAATTAATGTTTGACAAAGGACTAAAGAATATACAGTGGGAAAAGAACAGTCTCAATAAATGGTGTTGGGAACACTGGACAGTCACATGCAAAAGAGTAAAACTGGACCACTATCTTGGGCCATACATAACAATTAATTGAAAATTAATTACAGACTTGGATGTAAGACCTGAAATCATAAAACTCCTAGAAAAATATAGTAAGCTTCCTGACATTGGTCTTGGTGATTTTTTTTTTATATGACACCAAAAGCATAGAAAAAAGAAAGCAAAAGTAAACAAGCAAATGGGACTTCATAAGACTAAAAATCTGCACAGCAAAGGAAACCACCAACAAAATGAAAAGGAAACCTACCAAAAGGGAGAAAATATTTGCAAATCATTTATCTGTTAAGGAGTTAATATCCAAAACGTACAGAAAAACTCATACAACTCAATAGCAAAAGAGTAAACAGTGAGCAGAAGATATGAATGGACATTTTCCCAAAGACCTAAAGATGACCAATGGATACATGAAAAGGTGCTCAACATCACTAATCATCAGGAAAATGTGAATCAAAAACTACAATAAGATATCACTTCATACCTGTTAGAATGGCCATTACCCAAAAGACAAGAAATAACAAGTGTTGGTGAAGATGTGAATGAAAGAAAATCCTTGTATATTATTTGTGGAAATACACATCTGTACAACCACTATGGAAAACAGTATGGAGGCTTCTCAAAATATTAAAAATAGAATTAACATATGATCCAATTATTCAACTTCTAGGTGTTTATCCTCCCCCAAAATGAGCTCAGTTGTGTCCAGCTCTCTGCAACCCCATAGACTATAGCCCGCCAGGCTCCGTAATCTGTGGAATTTCCCAGGCAAGAATCCTGGAGTGGGTTGCCTTTCCTTCTCCAGGAGATCTTCTCAATTCAGGAATCGAACCTGGGTCCCCTGCAATGTAGGTGGATTCCTTACCATCTGAACCACTTGGGAAGCCCTAAAATAAAAACATAAAGTTGAAAAATATATATGCATCTCCTATTCATTGCAGAGTTATTAATGATAGCTAAGACAAAGAAGCAACCTATGTGTCTATCAATGGATGAAGAATTAAAGAATGATTAAAAATAATAGAATATTATAAAAAGAAGAAAATCTTCCCATTTGTGAAACCATGGATGAACCTAAAGGATATTATGTTAACTGAAGTAAGTCAGACAGAGAAAGATGATCTCTGAGATCTACATGATCTCACTTACATGTGAAATCTGAAAAGCAAACAAAAAGAAACCAAAGTCATAGATACAGAGAAGAGATTGGTGATTGTCAGAGGAGGACATGAGCGAGTGAGTGAAACAGGTGGAGGGAGTCAAAAGATACAGACTTCCAGTTATAAAATGAAAACAGTCCTGGGATGTAATGTACAGCACGGCGATCATAGGTAGCAACACGGCACTACATATTTGAGAATTGCCAAGAGTGTAGATCTTCAAAGTTCTCATCACAAGAAAAAAAGTGTGTGGTGACAGATATTAACTGGACTAACTGGTGATCATTTTGCAGTATATACAAATATCGAATTATTACGTTGTACATCTGAAAAAAAAAATATTGTATGTCAATTATACCTCAATTAAAAGAAAAAGTCTAAAGGGGGAGAGATGCTATTGGAGGGGGCTGAGCAGCGAGCCCTAGAGTAGGGGTCCGCAGCCTGGCTGTGAAGCTGCCCCCGGCCTGCTCTGGCTGTGAGATATGCGTCTATGCTTTTAGCACGCTAGTACTTGACTCACTCTGTCATCAGGGCTTCAGTTAAAACAGGAGCTACAAGCTCAAAGCCTGCAGTGCGCAGAAAAGAAGCATAAGTCCTCACAGAGGGACGTGAGTTAGACAGCAGGCGCTGAACTGCTTGTCTTGTGAGTCACACAAGCTCCACCTGGTAATTGTCTTGTAAGGGCTGCAGGAGCCAGACACTGCAGAGCAGACGGACAAGCTCCAGGGCTGGACGGACGGGGAGGCCTGCGTGCTGCGACGCACGGGGTCGCAAAGGGTCGCACACCACTGGGCGACTGAACTGAACGGAACTGAGGGCTGCATGAAGCTAAGGGTCATAAGACATGGACCCCTAGGAACAGCCCTTTACTCTTATTTGGAACAGCTTTGTGTTCTCAGGGGGCCCAAAGCTGCTGTTGCTACAGCTGGAGATAACTGACGGGTGCTAACAGGAGGACACCCTTGCAGGGAGAATAGGGAAACTTAAGAGGTGTGTGGGTGATCCTCACACGCAAGCCAGAGCACATTATCAAAGATGGGGATCAGCTAGGCAGACACACGTAACTGATGCTGACGGACAGGAGGCTCTCACCAGAACGGCAGCTGAGCCTCTGAAGAGGCTTCAGCCTGTGGCAGCTCTGCCCCAAAGGTGACTTTTACTGATGAAGCTCTTCATTAATATGGGTTCTCCAGTCTTCGCAGACATTTGTTTGCTTGTCAAGCTGGGTATTGCTCTCTGCCAGGCAGCAGGGAGTTGACATTAATATTTTTATCAGCCTGACTTTGGGAGGTCAGCTGGGATTATTACAGATGACATATCCTTGATTTTAGCAAATAAAACTGATTAAAATGTGCTGAGTCAGAAACTCTGGCTGAACAGTTAAAAGCTACAGTGCATTAGTCTGGGATCACATCCATTCACCTCACTGAGGATTACTTCGTTCAGAAGATGCAAGAACTGTACGATTCAAGACAATAGAAGCAAGGTCTCCAAAGAGTGATAGAAAGGCTGTAATGGTAGCTTTTCATGTTAAAGATTATACTCTTGTCAAATGCAGGTCCAAATGGGTGTGACTAAGGGCATTTTCCTACTTTTTTAATCTTTAAAATTTGGGCTTTGCATGAATTCAAAAGCACATAAAATATGTGTGGTGGTTAATTTTGTGTGTTACTTTGGGCCGTGGATTGCCCAGAATTTTGGTCAAACAAGATTCTGGATGTGTCTGTGAGGGTGTTTCTGAATGAGATTAACGTTTGAATAGGTAAAATGAGTAAAGCAAATTGCCAGTGTGGGTGGCCCTCATCTAATCCACTGAAGACCTGAGTGGAACAAGACTGAGTGAGAAAGAATTCTTGCCCTTAACCTGACTTATCTGACTGCTGGCTCTTCTGGGTCTCGATTTTTCAGTTTCTATAATTGTGAGCCAGTTCCTTACTCTATCTCTAATTATATATATACATGCAAGCTTCCCTGGTGGCTCAAACGGTAAAGAGTCTGCCCACAATGCGGGAGACCTGGGTTTGATTCCTGGGTCGGGAAGATCCCCTGGAGAAGGAAATGGCAGCCCACTCCAGTATTCTTGCCTGGAGAATCCCGTGGACAGAGGAGCCTGGCGGGCTACAGTCCACGGGGTCACAAAGAGTCGGACACGACTGACAGACTACCACCACATATATTTATGTGTAGACGTATATATTATATGTGCTTCCCAAGCGGCACTAGTGGTAAAGAACCCGCCCAGTGCAGGAGACTTAAAAGACGTGGGTCCCATTCCTGGGTTGGGAAGATCCCTTGGAGAAGGACATAACCCACTCCAGTATTCTTGTCTAGAGAATCCCTTGGACAGAGGAGCCTGGTGGGCTACAGTCCGTAGGGTTGCAAAGAGTTGGATACGACTGAAGCGACTTAGCATGCACACACACACGTGTGTGCACATTATATATATGCACATATAATATACGCATCTACAAATAAGTGTAAATATGTAAATATGTGAAATGAAATGCTTTCTGCTTTACCTCTACCAGTTAACAAGCCTTTTCGAAATACAAATTTCTGAGCCCAGATAAAACAAAGTCACCTATTTGGAAGCCATTAACTACTTCCTCCCTGATAAGCATTGAGGAGCTGGGAGGATGTGAGAGGTGGCCATTTTCCATCTGCACCATCTCTTACGATAAACAAGAAATTAGTTTGTAAAGAATAAAAAAAAATAGGATTGGCCCCAGATAGCTGAGATGCATATGAAAGAAATGATTTCAGCAAGCTCAGACGGTTGCATCTTCCCATACTTAGAATATCACTAAATCTCTTCATGTGAGAGGTTTAGGTTTCTTTTAATTAACAGTAGTCTTTTAAAATTCAGATTACCTGCCCCTTGCTACAAACTTGTGCGTAGCCTGGCTCCTCCCCTGCCTCCTCGGAGTCAGCTCTCTGGGGGTCACCTGAGATGCTGTCTCCCAAGTTCGAGTCCTAAAACTCCCACCAAATAAAACCTGGCTCCTAACTTTTAGGTTGCGCTATTTTTTAGTCATATATGTATATATGTATATGTTGGGCCTCCTTGGTAGCTCAAACTGTTAAGAATCTGCCTGCAGTGCAGGAGATGCCAGAGACACAGGTTCAATCCCTGGGTCGGGAAAAGCCCCTGGAGAAGGAAATGGCTACCCACTCCAGTATTCTTGCCTGGAGAACTCCACGGACTGAGGAGCCTGGCAAGCTACAGTCTATGCAGTCGAAAAGACTCAGAGATGACTGAACGACTCACATACACACACACATACGTATATATTTAATATACACATCCTATTAGTTTATTACTCTGGAGAACCTTGACTGATACAGTATATATGTACAAAGTAAGTGAACAAGTGATTAAATCCAGTGAGAGTCAAAGTTCTGAATGCTCTTTACATGGAATGGGCAGCTTTAGATATGCATCTGCTCTTAGAGGCAATTTACATTTCACAAATAGAGGAACTGAGATCCAGACAGTGGAAGGGCCTTGATCTAGCCGCGTACCCAGGTGCCTTATGTGTGTGTATGTGTATGGTGAGAGGACTTAAGATCTGCCCTGTTAGCAAATTTCAAGTATATAATACAGTATTGTTAACTATTGTCACATTGCTATACATTCAGTTCAGTTCAGTCACTCAGTTTTGTCTGACTCTTTGCCATCCCATGGACTGCAGCACACCAGGCTTCCCTGTCCATCACCAACTCCTGGAGCTTGCTCAGAGTCATGGCCATCGAGTCAGTGATGCCATTCAACCATCATCCTCTGTCGTCCCCTTCTTCTCCTGCCGTCAATCTTTCCCAGCATCAGGGTCTTTTCTAATGAATCAGTTCTTCGCATCAGGTGGCCAAATGTTGGAGTTTCAGCTTATGAACACTCAGGACTGATCTTTAGCATTGACTTGTTGGATCTCCTTGCAGTCCAAGGGACTCTCAAGAGTCTTCTCCAAATCAACAGTTCACAAGCATCAATTCTTCAGCACTCAGCTATCTTTAAAGTCCAGCTCTCACATCCATACATGACTACTGTATGCTATACAATAGATAATCAATAAGGAAATAAGTCCTTGTTATGCAAGGGCTTATTTCCTTGCATAACTGAAACTATGTATCATTGGATCAATATCTTCTCAATTCCCCTTTTGGCAAATGCTACATGATGCTACATGTGGAAACTAAAATCGTCAAAGGCACTGCAGCGAAGAGTGAAATGGAAGGAGAAAATATTTACCAGCCACTTTCTTGAGGAGTGAGCTGAGTCTGGGACCAAACCTCCTTAATCTGGGCCTTGTGTTCTTCCATCTACATATACAGGTGCTCACACACACACACATTTCCCTAGAGACTTGAGGTATCAGCAGTTTGCTCTGTGCCAGGCATTGTACTATTTGAAATGGGTTAGTACAGCCAGTCCTGAAAATGACCTTATGAAGCAAGGCTAATCTTGTTTCTATTATATGTGTATGTATGCTATTTGCTTCGTTGAGTCTGACTCTTTGCGACCCTATCGACTGTGGGTCCCCACACGACCCGCCAGGCTCCTCTGCCCATGGAATTCTCCAGGAAAGAATACTGGAGTGGCTCGCCATTTCCTTCTCCAGGGGATCTTCCCTGGATCAGGGATTGAACCCGGGTCTCCCGCATTGCAGGCAGATTCTTTACTGACCAAACCACCAGAGAAGCCCTATTTTATAATAGAAACAAACAAAAAAAACTAAGACTCAGACAAGTCAACAATGTGCCCAAGACTGAACAGCTGTTAGGTGACCCAGCTGACTTTGGAACCCATAATTTTACCCCAGTGATGAAAAGGGCTCAGTGATCAGCCTCGGGAGAATTTAAGCTTTCAGTTCCTTGAAGAAAAGCCAGTTAATTGTAGGGAAATTGCCTTTTATTGTGATTTCCGTCACTGCTGAGATGACCAGAGGACATTTCTTGCAGCCCCGGGGTCTCTGGGCTTCTGTCAACAGCCGCCTTGCTGACTTGAGGCTGCTGAGGACCCTGCTATGTCTTGTACTGTAAGCTTGAAGGAGATGATTGTAGTAGCAGAATCCCAAGATGGCCCCCCAAATTCTTGCCCCCAGTCTGCATGCCTTTTTTCCCCGGAGTGTGGGGGACCCAGTGATATGATGGGGTATCATTTCTGTGATTGTTTTGTGGCATAAATAAAGCGCTTTTGTATATATGATTAAAGTTACTAATCGGTTGCCTTGTGTTCACAAAAGGGAGATTATTCAAGTGGTCTTGACCTAATAACATGAATCTGGTCCAGAGGTCAAAGACAGGGAATTCAAGGAGATCTGAAGAATGAGACCCATTTCTGCTGGGTTGGAAGAAGGCAGACATCAAAACTGGAAACTTTTGCTGGGGGCCGGTGGCGGGGGGGGTCCCATGGCCAGGAATTGAGGGTGATCCCAGGAGCTGAGAGTGGTCCTGGTTGACCTGATAACTAACAAGAAAATGGGGACATCAGTCCTATAACCTCAGGAAACTGAATTCTTATAACCAATTGAATGAGCTTGAGGAGGACAAGTTCTAGAGGAGATCAAACCTGACTGAGCTTTGATTTTAGCCTGTGAAACCCTGAGCAGAGGATGGAGCTAAGCTGTGCCCAGATTCCTGACACATCCTGTGAGATAATGAATAGGTGTTGCTTTGAGCTGCCAAGTTTGTGGCAATTTGTTAAACAGCAATTGAAAACTCATGCAACACCCTTGAGAGACACCCTTGGGCTCTGGAGAAGTTGTCTCCATTACCATCTTTCTGGCTCAGGAGCTGAGGTGTAGCTGGCTAGGTTTAATGCCTTGAATCTGCCCTGATCCTCAGTCAGGAGGAAAGCCCCTCTGGGTGAGACGAGCAATCTGTCCATCTGCAGACAGAGATGGGCCACCAGAGCAGTGGGTCCCTGACCAAGGTCCTGATGATGGACATGTGGCTGAGGAATTCTAATCCCTCTCATTCCTGGAGAGAGCGCAAGAGATTTCTGTTGACTCAAATGCAACCCATGTCTTAACATTTTCAAGTCCCTGGGCGTTCACTGTGGCCTCCATTCCTAGGCATGCTCACCAGGAACATGATCTTGTAGGGAATAATTTGATTCCTGTCGTTACAAACATCTTCTATGTCAGCTACTGATCTAACAGTTTTCCTCCTGACAAAATTGTTAATCTGTATTCATTCTCTGCCATTTTAGGGCATTTAAAAATATTCTGCTTTGTGATAGTTTTTTTGGGACACTTTCTGCCAATGTGCTTGCATGCAGGGTCTTCATGAAATCCTGGAACAGTTTTTAGTCTTTCAACCTGAAAATTCTGCTTATGTTATAAGTGTGAGGGAAATACAGTGGGGCCCTTATAGCAGGAGTGCTGAGGCTTCACCCTGTTGTGACCCTCACTTCAGTGCCACTGGGGAGGGCTTATTGTTTTCTCTTTGATGGCTATTTAAAGAATTGTCACAGTATCTAAAATAAGAATCCAGCATATGGGCAGTGTGAGAACTGGCAGTGACAGCAAAGAGGAGGTGAGGGACAAAGCCACTCTCCCGCCAGGCAGATCCGGAGATGCTAGGGCTAAGGACACTGACCATGTGAGCCCCCCAGCCCCCTGCATATTCTGCTGGCCTCCTGGCTGTCAGTTGCAGCTTCACGCCCACACTCTCCCTGCAGCCTGCCAGACTGAGATCCCACCTGGGGAGACTCCTTCTAGGCCACATGTCCCTTGATAAGGCCACACCTCTTCCTTTGGATTTAGAGAGGAAGGAGCTCATCCTCTCCCACAGGGCAAGGTGATGGGGTTAGACTTTCCATGGCCTCCAAAAGCATTGTACCAGCCACGCCTCAGTTCTCGGAAATGACCTTAGGAAGAGCTAACCAACTCCCTCTCCCAAATCCTGATACCTAGATGTCATCTCAGCATCTTCTCCTTGTTAACCATAAGGATTTGGGAATCATCGCTAAATGTGCTGTTCCTCTGCAACAGCTGCCCCTCCAGGAGCATTTGCTCCAAGACTTCCCAGGGCTGCTCCTTTCCACCAGTGGGCCTTAGCTCCCCTCTCTGGAGTGCCTACTCCTTGCCCCAGAGTCTATCACAATAGCCTCTGTTGGTTTTTCAGGACGTTTGTCTTGTTGATTTACTTTTTCTCTATTTTCTCTCTCTCCCATAACTGAAAGCAGAGATTCCTGCTACCCTGCATCCCCAGCTCTTAGCTCAGGCTGGCCCAAGGGGATGCCTAGTGCACAGCTGTCCAAGGAAGGCAGCAGCTCCCAGCACACTGCAGAAGCATCCCTATAGTATCCAGCTTTCACTGAGAGGGAGCCCACTATCTTGCAAAGCAGCTCTTCCCTAATTCTCTTATATGCTGAGTCCAGAGAGGCTGGGCATCTGCTCCCAGGATGGCCCAACACCTCCCCAGGAGGTCAGGCTCCAGGCTCCCTGGGGCCTTTGGTTTCCTCTCTTGTGGTTTAGAAAAGCGTCTTTGTAGCATCAGCATGGCACTGAATGTCTTTCCTCCCCGTTTCCCACAGAACACAAAATCCAACAGGCTCCTTATCCTGGGAGCCCAGCAGGCCCCAGGTGTGTGGGCAGGGCCCAGCAGAGGGAGAGCTGTCTCCACTGGTCTCCAGGCCCTCACGTGTTCCACAGCTCGCTCAGAGCTGTCTCCTCACCACTTTCCTTTTCTCCTTATCACGTAACAGTATGTTCTGTGAACACTGCCACTGCTGACAAGACCATCAATTCTGTCCATAAAGACTATTCAGCATTCCAGTAGAGCACTAGGAACTGGAGCGTGTCACAGTCCTGGGCATTTGGGCCCTCACAGGAGCTTTCCTCCAGACAAAAAAGGAAAGGAGAGAAGGCAATTCTATTTTCTCAAAGCAGAGAAGAGCTGGCTGCTAGAGAAGTGGAGTGAGCACCATTTCTCTCTGCTGCTCCTCCCATCTGTGACACTCCACCCTGGAGAGGCCTTTCCCTGAGGCTATGTGCGGGAGGACTGGATGGCCTGACAACGTGGTGAGGAGCGTGGTCCTGCAGGGCGATCCCAGGTGAGACCGCTGCTTGCCTATCTGCTCCCACTGGCCACCTCCGGGTCCTCTTGATTCTCCCCTGCCGACAGCTCTTCATTCCCAATCCGCTTCTGCCACAAACCGTACTCTCTGGAATGGTCCACCTCCCCCCATCTCCATAGTCGCCCCCGGCAATCCAAGCCTCCACCACTTGTTTGCAACAGTTTCTCGAATGATCTCTCTGCTTCCACACCTGTCACCCTCAAGACCATTGATTGCAGTAGAGAGATCTTTGTATAGCCTTCACCAAGTCCTCACTGCCCGCTGGATAGCTCAGGGATCTTTTACATCCTATATCAGACTATATCTCTCTGCTAGGCACACTCAGCTAAACCCGATGTTCCTTCCACGGTTTAGAGGCACTATATGTTCTGGCTTCTTCTCCTCTCTATCCACTTGCCCTTGGAGATTTGGCCAGTCAGTTCTGTCTCCAGACCATGCTGACCTCATTCCTGGCTCAGGGCTGTTGCACTTGCTGTTCCTTCTGTCTGGAGAACAATAGCTCAAACTTTTCCTTGGCTGACTTGTTCTCCTGGTTTTGGTGAAGTTTGGATGCATGTCTCCTCTTCAGGATGGCTACCCTGAGTACCCCAGCCACTGTAGATGTCCTTCATAGTCTTTATCACCATCCAACATATTCTAGTTTATTATTTGCCTGCCAGGGTTTTGGAGCCTTATCTGTCTGCTGACTCCTGCATGCCCTAAGATAAGTGTTTACCTAGTGACATGAACCCACAGCCCATGTGACCTCCTAATAACTCTGAGGAATGAAACACAGTTCCAGGTAACAGAGAGGACACATGTGTTGCCCAAGGTCGCACAAGACAAAGATAAGAGCCAGTCCTGGGTTCCAGAACTGCTGACTCTGCTCTGTGGACCTCCCATCGCCAGGTGAGGCACTCCAGGTGTAAACAGGATGTTGCCCTAATCACAGGGCTGGGGGCATCTTCACATTAAAACATGAGCTGAGTTGTTCCCTGGGAACTTACTCAGGGTGGCCAGACTTCCCAGAAGAAGCTCTGGGGGGGAGCTCAGGTCCTAAGGGATGACGGTGGTCGAGGAGGAAGTTCTGCTGAGTGGTGCAGACTTTGCTGAGCTCGGGAGGAGGAGGGACAGCCAGGACAACGGTGACAAATTCCCCACTTGAGGTTGTCTCCAGGACTCTGTGTGCTCCCAGCCCGGAGCTGCACAGCTAGTGGGATGCTGATTAATCACGGCCATGCTAAGGGGCAGGGCAGTGGAATCGGACCTCGTAGGGATGGAGGGTTCGACTTTGGGGAGCCTCTATTTAAAGATGAGGGGTGATTGGAGGCAGCTCCCTGGGAACTGGAGAGATTCAGACTCTTTCTGTGTATGATGATTTAAGCCTTTCTTTGAGCATCTGCTGTGGGCTGGCCGTGAACTAGACCTGTTAGGCGGATAGAGGGGAGAAATGGAGAGCCTTGCCCCAGGGAGCGCACACTTGGGAGCGGATTGCTAAGTCAGGTCCACCAGGGACAGAGCCTTACAAGAATTCCGAGAGCCCAAAGCACATTAAGGAGGTGGAATAGCAAGGTGAGAGGGACACTGTTTTGCACATAAGTCACAAAAATATGGGAGCTACTATGTAGAACTTGCTCAAAAGTGGGAGCAACCCCTGACCAACAAAGCCCTTTTGGACATGTGGACCCCAGGAGAGAGAAGGACTGTGTTCCCACCTAGGTGAAACAAGAGATAAAGAAGGAGGAAGGGCAGACAGACATGGGATCTTCCATCCTCCAAAGGCCCTCATAACAGGTATCTTTTAAAAGTGTGGGCGCATTCAGGAGCACAGCCTGCAAGACATGATGGGCCCCCCAGAGGCCGGAGACCTCCTCCCTCCTGTGGGGTTCTGTGCCTCCTCCAGCAAAGTCCAGAAAGTGGTAGAATCACTGCGCTTGACTGCTGCACAGGCAAATCACATCCATCCCAGGCTTGTGTGATTGATTTTTTTTAAATTTTATTTCATTTTTGGCTATGCTGGGTCTTCGTTGCTGCCTTCTGGCTTTCTCTAATTGTGGTTAGTGGAGACCCTGGTGTGCAGGCTTCTCATTGCAGTGGCTTCTCTTGTTGCAGAACATGGACTTTAGACTTGTGGGCTCAGGAGTGTGGCTCCCTGGCTCTGGAGCTTAAGCTCAGTAGCTGTGGTGCGTGGGCTTAGTCGCTCTGCAGTACGTGGGATCTCCTGCATTGGCAAGTGGGTTCCTTGCCACTGACTCACAGCAGGGGAGCCCTTGTGTGACAGCAGCACTTACCATGGCATCTCATGCTTGACCTTCATCTTAGGCGATGATGTCTATCCCCATTTTACAGCAATGAACACTGAGACTCGGGACATTAGAACCTGACCACAATTACATGGCCTGAAAGATGATGCTGTGAAAGTGCTGCACTCAATGTGCCAGCAAATTTGGAAAACTCAGCAGTGGCCACAGGACTGGAAAGGTCAGTTTTCATTCCAATCCCAGAGAAAGGCAATGCCAAAGAATGCTCAAACTACCGCACAATTGTGCTCATCTCACACGCTAGCAAGGTAATGCTTAAAATTCTCCAAGCTAGGCTTCAGCAATATGTGAACTGTGAACTTCCTGATGTTGAAGCTGGATTTAGAAAAGGCAGAGGAACCAGAGATCAAATTGCCGACATCTGCTGGATCATCGAAAAAGCAATGGAATTCCAGAAAAAAGATCCACTTCTGCTTCATTGACTATGTCAAAGTCTTTGTGTGGATCACAACAAACTCTGGGAAATGACCACCTTACCTGCCTCCTGTGAAACCTGTCTGCAAATCACGAAGCAACAGTTAGAACCAGACATAGAACAATGAACCGGTTCCAAATTGGGAAAAGAGAAGGTCAAGACTGTATACTGTCACTCTGCTTATTTAACTTCTATGTGGAGTACATCAAGTGAAATGCCGTGCTGGATGAAGCACAAGCTGGAATCAAGATTTCCAGGAGAAATATCAATAACCTCAGATATGTAGATGACACCACCCTTATGGCAGAAAGTGAGGAAGAACTAAAGAGGCTCTTGATGAAAGTGAAAGAAGAGAGTGAAAAAACTGGTTTAAAACTCAACATTCAAAAAGCAAATATCATGGCATCTGGTCCCATCACTTCATGGCAAACAGATGGGGAAACAATGGAAACAGTGACAGACTTTATTTTCTTGGGCTCCAAAATCACAGCAGATGGTGACTGCAGCCTTGAAATTAAAAGACACTTGCTCCTTGATAAAAAAGCTATGACAAACCTAGACAGCATATTATAAAGCAGAGACATTGCTGACAAGGTTTGTCTAGTCAAAGGTATGGTTTTTCCAGTAGTCATGTATGGATGTGAGAGTTGGACTATAAAGAAGGTTGAGCGGCAAAGAACTGATGCTTTTGAACTGTGTTGTTGGAGAGTCCCTTGGACAGCAAGGACATCAAACCAATCAATCCTAAAGGAAACCAATCCTGAATATATATTGGAAGGACTGATGCTGAAGCTGAAGCTCCAATACTTCAGCCACCTGATGTGAAGTGCTGAATCGTTAGAAAAGACCCTGATGCTGGGAAAGATTGAAGGCAGGAGGAGAAGGGGAAGACAGAGGATGAGATGGTTGGATGGCATCACCAACTCGATGGACATGAGTTTGAGCAAGCTCTGGGATAGACAGGGAATCATGACTGACATGCTGCAGTCAACGGGGTCACAGAGAGTCAGACACGACTGAGCGACTGAACAATAGCAACAGCAACAGCAACAGCAACCGCGTGGCCTGTAAGGAACACAGCCTAGGCATGAGCATCAGTGATCTGGCTGCCAGGTCTGTGCACAGGGTCAGTCGGCAGCCTCAAGATGGATGAAGCTGGTGCCTCCCACAAGGCATCTGAAGGCTGCTTTAATGGCAGCTGAGAGTGATTCATAGCATCAATAGCTTCATCATTTAATTAGTCTTTGAAAACAATCCATCCTTTTAGCTAGTTATATCTGTCACAATCTTTAGACAGGAGAGACTTATTTACAAATTATTTTCTTTATAGGTAGTGAAAAGCCAGATACTGTCCTAAATTGTCCATACCATCGTACACTCTGGATTTAGGAAGATTACAGTTAAAAACTGCTCACTCACTGCAAGGAAGAAACCCACCATCTCGTGTCACTGGTGATGCTGACCAGAGTCTTCTCTTCACCCCCGAGAGCCCCGCTCCTGTTTTTTTCTTTAAAGGTTTTTTGGATGTGGACTATTTTTAAAGTCTTTATTGACTTTGTTACAACACTGCTTCTGTTTTGTATTGGTTTTCTGGCCACGAGTCATGTGGGATCTTAGCTCTCTGACCAGGGATCGAACCTGCACCCCCTGCATTGGAAGGTGAAGTTTTAACCACTGGAGCACCAGGGAAGTCCTCCCCTGTTGTTTTAATAAACTCAGCACCTGATGGTAACTCAAGGCATGAGTTCTGCCTCTCCTGCCAAGGGTCTTCAGGTTTGCTAACTGAGAAACCTCTCTCTCACGGCCTCTAAAATGGGTGCCTGTTTATTTTCCCTGCTGTCTAGGAGGTAAGGTGGGAGTGAGGAGCAGGCATCCGGTCATGCGTGTGGTGTGCTCTTTGCTGTTGCCCTGTGAGTTCTGGGGTGGGTTTGTGTTCATCTTCTTTCTCACATAACATGAGGGGTCCTTGCTGTCTCTCATCCAGGACCCATTCCCCAGCTCAGCTGATGTCACATCTCTTGAAGGAATGAATGAATAATACTGTCTTTTCAAGAATTTGGCCTCATTGAGGGTTTGACCAGAACTCTGTTATGGGGTTTCCTGGTAACTCGGCTGGTAAAGAATACGCCTGCAGTGCAGGAGACCCGGTGCAATTCCTGGGACAGGAAGATCCCCGGGAGAAGGGAACAGCTACCCAGTCCAGTATTCTGGCCTGGAAAATTCCATGGACAGAGGGGCCTAGAAGGGTACAGTCCATGGGGTCACAAAGAGTCAGACATGACTGAGTGACTTTCACATTCACTTTCTTTCTGTTATTAAGATTGATTCTATTTTAAAACAAAGATTTAGCTAATTTAGTTTTAAAAATCCCTCATATCCTTTGTTTAAATTAGCTTGCTTTTAAGACTAGATTGACTGTTACAGTAATGTGTGTAGACACAGCTGGTGTTAAAGGAATGATTAATTAATATACCCATAGACACAAAGGCAGAAATCTCCCTGCTCAGAAGTCTAGAAGTGCAGCCGTAATAGCCTCTGGGGACTTCCTTTGTGAGAGGCTAGCCCCGGCTGACTTTATACGACACACCAGTGAGATAGCTCAGATCCCATTGCCAGCTCGCGGAAGGAGGGTGTTGTCTTGGGTATGCAGCACATCTCCATCACAAGATTCTCTCCCCAGGATGTAATTTTCAGGATAATACAAATATTGTTTTTATTTAAATAAAAGGCATGGTAGGGAAGAGTTGGGGGGTGGTGCTGTGAAACATCTGGATAGCAGAAAGAACGGGTCCTTCGGAGCAGGGCGGCCTGGGCTCGGGACTGACTAGTGGTGGGTGTTGGGTAAACTCTTGTCCTCTGTTTCCTCATCAGGGAAAAGGAGATGGTGAGAACTTCTCAGTCCTCACAGGAGGTGCAGCCGGGCAAGAGAGCAGAGTTCCGCTTTCAGCTGGCAAGACTTTCCTCAAAGGACATTTTCTTTGCTTTTCTAGCTCACGAGGAACTGAACTGCGGTTGACATTCAAGGTGATGGCTGCCTCTTCCTTCACCCTGGAGGCTTGGGATGATGCTTTGGTTGCTAGTGTTGTCACTGGCAGCAGGAGCGAGCAGTGAAGTGTGGAATGGCAGGACTTCAGGCACTGTCAAAAAGAAGGGAAAGTATGGATTGTTTGCTGACAGCTGCAGCCCTGACCATAGAAGCAGAAGAGGTCCCAAGGGCCAGTTGCATCCCTACCTGGCTGGACTACATCCCAGTTGGCTTGAGAATATCCAGCTTCCAGGGAGGTACCTGGAGGTGGAGTTATAGCTGGCATGGAGAATGGGGGTCCAGGGTAGAAAACCAACCTCCAACCTTCGTCATCTTCCCCTAGGAAGTCCCCTTTCTCTCTGGTTCTGGAATGAAAGCTTTTTTCCTGGGTGACTTTGGGACCTAGACATCCTCCAGGGGACAGGGCAGTGGACTGGAGCTTTGTGACTGTCCAGATGTCAGACTCAGCCTCCCCAGGCAGGACCTCTGGCAGTTGCAAGGCACTCTGTTCCTGACAAAGCGCTTCCACATGGATAGCTTTTTCAGGCTTCTTGATGGCTCTGAACCACGCTTAGCACTTTACTGGTGAGTAGCCCAACAAGTCCAGGGAATGATCACCTGAGTGGGGAGGGCTTTGGAATCATGCCCACTGGTCAGTGGAGGGGTTCACCTCCATACCTTCCTTGCTCTGTATCCCTGGGAAAACTATTTTAGGCCTCTATGTCCCTGTGTCCTGATCTGCAAGCTAAGAGAAGGAAACAGGACTTAGTGAGTGAACAGGCGACAGGGCCCTCTACAGTGTCTGGCACTAGGGGGTAGCATTTTCCATAATTTTTATTTTTACATTGGAACACACTCCCCCCGCCACACACCCCAGATTTGAGACCTGGTTTTGCAACTAAAAAACAAGGGCAGGTCCGTTGACACCTCTGAGCCCCAGTTCGCTCATGTGGAAACAGGGACCAAAATAGAAACCAGAGCAGAACAATAGAGGCGGGGCCTCCCGTGGAGTGGAGCCCCCTCCCAGTACCAGTGGGCGAAGTGCTCTACACGCATTACATGCTGAGGTTATTGAATGAAGTAATGTTCGTGGAAATAATTTAGTGCAGTGTCTGCCACACAAGTTACACTGCACAAATGTGAGCTAATGTGATTAGTAGCTGTGTGTGCAGCTGGGGCACAGTGTCTGCTCTGGTCTCATCCTCTGTCAGTGTCTGTGCACACGTGCACACACACACACAGAGTTAAACATTTTTGTACTTTTCTTGTATAATTTAATTCTTTGATCACTTAGATGAGAACCCCTTGAGCATAAGGATTCTCACACGTTGTTTTTTCTCCTTTTAGGATTCATTGTGATAAATGGCCAAATCATACCATCTAAACATTCTTTGCTCCTCCAAGCTTCTTTTGAGCACACATAGCTCGATGTGTCCTAGAGCCTCGCCCTGCAAGGTGCTTCTGAAAGCACAATGGAGAGTGGCCTCGCTTGTCAGCGGCAAGTGCTGTCTTTGCCTGGTGCTCATTGACTGGCTGCCTCTTTCACTCTGTGCTAAGCAGTAAGCAGACACAGTCTCTCCCCAGGTATCCTACAAACTGTGCTTGCGCTGGCTGCCTCCCAGTCTGCTCATAAAGTGGAATGATGCAGCCTGTGAGTTGAGCTTCTGCCATACGGGTGGTGCTGGGCTGCTGCAATTGTGAGATTCTGAATGACCCAGGAGACCCAACTCCTGGGAACAAGAGGAGACCACGCACAAATAGGAACAATCCTTATTAGTGTGTGTAATCAGTGACTGTTAGGGCTACTAAAATGCACAGTGTGGAATATCATGCCATTTGATCAGGCTTTAAAAATGTCCAGAGAAATGCATCTGAATAAACAGTGCATGTGCTTGTGTGTGTGCGAAGTTGCTTCAGTCGTGTCTGGGCAGAGTAAAAATAGTAACAGCTTCCAAAATTAACTAAATAAAAGAACAGTAGCAGTTAATATTAGTGAGCATTTACTAGTCACAGGCACCTTGCAGACATTTCGGTCACCACTGCTGTATGAGTGTTATTATTATTCCAGATTTATGGAGGGGAAGATGGAGTCTTGGAGAGGGAAGGTGCTGCTGTGAGGGCACACACTGCTAAGCTCACCCTGCATACCTAGTGACGGAGCCGAGGTTTGAGCCCAGACTGGAGATCGACAGCTTCCCAGTTTGCCAGTGCTCATGTCTAGTAGGCATCAAAAAATACGAGTTTTTGAATGAGTGAATGAGTGTCCCTAGGGGTGGGAGGGTAGGTATTTTGCTTATTTCAGTCTGTTTCCCATGTTCAGGCCACAGCAAGCTCTCAAAAAGGTCTCTGTGCCCACCTCCTTCTTATGATCAGCCTGAAGGAGTCCTTGCTGGCTTGCTGACTGCCTTCTGCAGACCTCAGAGGAGGCTCGCCTGGACTGGGCATGAGGGCAGGTTCTGCTGCTGTGGGTACTTGGATTATGTGACAGCTGGCTTGATGCTGAGCAGGGCAAAGGGCACACAGTTGCAAAAGCCAGATGGCTGTTTCTGAATCCAATTCCCTCCTGCTGCCAACCTGCTCTGAAATACAATCCATCACTCACCATGATAGATGTCTTTGAACTTGGGAGCTTGGCTCTTGAGAAGTGCAGGAGGGAAATTGAATACCAACCATCCCTCCTCCCCCAGAGAGGTTCCTTTGTGACTTGAGATGGCAATAGCTTGGAAAATTATGTCACAGCTCATATTAGAGCTGAGCAACCACGAGGCACTGATGTCCCCACATGCCCGGCTAGGATGACCCAGGACACAGTCACCCATGTCTCCACCCGCACCCCCGGTCTTAACGATGGCTTCGGTTAGGACATCAGAAATTCCTGAGGACCTTGGGATCAGGAAGCCCAGTGAATAAGTAGAGGTGGGGTGGGTTCATATGAAAATGCAATGGGGAGAGATCCTGAAAGCCCAGCATGGCTGAATAGGTGCTACAAGTAGACCTCTCTTTCCATTTTGGTTGTAAATATGTACTCATTTTGAAAGTGTTTGTATGTAAGTTAAATTATTATTTAATTTACTATTAAATTAATTTAAAGTACTATTTTCTTATCATTATAGTAATACATGCTTGATTAGTTGTGGTCCTTTTTGTAACAAATAATTATGAAAGTTGCTCAGTCGTGTCTGACTCTTTGTGACCCCAAGAACTACACAGCTCATGGAATTTTCCAGGCCAGAATACTGGAGTGGGTAGCTGTTCCCTTCTCCAGGGGGATCTTCGCAACCCAGGGATTGAACCCAGGTCTCCTGCATTGCAGGCGGATTCTTTACCAGCTGAGCTATGAGGGAAGCCCATACCAAATAATAGAAACATTCAAACTTGCCCACGTGAAAAAGAAAGCAAAGCTAAATAGAATATGTGGTTCTGATTCCAATCAGCTGTGCCCCAAGGAGGCAGAGCCAAGAGTGTAAAAGGGTTACTTAGGGCTCATCCCTGTGGATCTGTATGATGATTCCCAGATAAAGGGAAAAGTGAAAAAGCGAAAGTCGCTCAGTTTTGTTGGACTCTTTGTGACCCCCATGACGGTACAGTCCATGGGATTCTCCAGACCAGAATACTGGAGTGGGTAGCTGTTCCCTTCTCCAGGGGGTCTTCCCAATCTAGGAATCGAACCGGGGTCTCCTGCATTGCAGGTGGATTCTTTACCAGCTGAGCCACCAGGGAAGGTCCCAGAGAAAGTGGGTGGTGGTGGAAGCTTATTGGTTGGACAGGTGCTCCCAAAGCAGAGCATGACAATTTTTGCTCTTTGCAAAGATTTATGAAAATACCAGAAAAAAAAAGAAGAAAATGAAGCATTGGTTTTTTCCACTGCCTATCATATCATTTTAGAACTTACTGAACATTTTTCTTCAGTGGTTAGTGGTGAATCTTAATCTCTATCCCTTTAGTTTCACTAGCTCATAGCAACTCTGGCAAGCTGTTTATTAGTCCAATTCTACTGAACATTTACTATGTACTTGGTGCCATTCTGAGTGACAGCATACTACAGTGAGCAAGATAGACAAAGTTCTGACTCTCGAGGAGCTTAGACCCCAAGGAGGGGAGTAATCAACTTGTAAAGCAGCAGCTGAGATCATTCACAAAGTATACATATTGTGAAGAAGAAGAACACGGAGAGGAGCCTGGTGACGGAAGGGGACTTCAGAGAAATTCAGGGGAGGCCTTGCTCCTCTCAGAGAGGCAGCAGTGAGTGGTCTCGTGAAGCAAGATCTTAATTCCCTGGCAGGAACTGAAGCTAGTAGCCTGGATCAAAACCAGGAATCCTAGCCACCAGACCAGCAAGGGTTACATTACCTGTCTCAGGAAATGTAAGCAGGAGGCTAGTTGTAAATGCCTGGCCTGGCGCCCCTTTATCTCTTACTCAGTGCTGAGGAGGCACACGTGTTCTGCTGGAGATCAGTGGCCCCGGAGAGGAAGGAAGGGCATTGCGGCCGGCAGCAGTGTGAGCCTGAGCCAGCGGGTAGCCGGGGGCGTAGGGGACACTGATGCTGCATGGCCACAGCTCAGGGAGAGGCACAGATTCCAGGATGGAGTCAGGGAGGTGGGGATGAGCTCGGAAAGACAGCAGTGAGCGGTGGCTTGAAGGAAGATCTTGGTTCTCTGCCCAGACCTGGGCATCCTGGGTGAGAACCTGGAATTCTAGCTGCTAGTGTCCCAGGGGCCTCCACTGAAAAATGCATTTTTCAAGGAGGCAAAAACTGCAAAATAGGCACAAAGTTTACTATTAGAGACAAAGCACAACATGTGGGCGAGCACGCAGAGAAACAGTTTGTTCATTTAAGAAAGACTCAAGGCAGAGATATATATATACCCAGAGAGAAAGAGTGTGGGCAAGCCCCCTAACGAGGAGGAGCACAATAAAGAGGCAGCTAAGTCATTCATATACGGCAGTTCTTCCAAGTCTTTGCTTGCCTTTGGCCAATTATTTGGTTTCTTTTTCCACACCTGACCTGCTCTAGCACCGCCCCTAACATACGTGGGCAACTTTTTTCCAAGGTAAATTCCAGCCCAGAGGCCTATGGGGGAGGGGGCTTGGCATCACCTATTATGGGGTGGCACCCCTCCTTTTTGATCCCCAAGGGGCCTTTCTGCACTTGTGCTGTGTCTCCCTTGTCTCACGGATGGGAAATATGTGACTTTTTGATCTTTTACTCAAACAGGGTTTGGTCCCTCTCTGTCCCTGCCGCAACTTGTTCTCTTAAAGCGACCAGCTGAGGCAAAATCCAGCTATTTACTTTGTTCTTGTCGTCATTTCCATCTTGAAGTGTGAACAGGTGGCTGGTTGTAAATATCTAGCCTAGAGCCCACCTGACTCCTTCTTCAGGAAACGAAAGCAGGAGGCTGATTGTAAGTGCTTAGTCTGGATCCCGTCTATCTCCTGCCTCAGAAAAGGATGGACCTCCCTGCTGGTCCACTGGTTCAGAATCCACCCGCCAGTGCAGGAGAAACACTTCCTGGTCCAGGAAGATTCCACGATCCATGGGGCAGCTAAGCCCACGCATCACAGCTACTGAAACCCGCACGTTCTAGCGCCGTGTACCACAGTTACTGAGCCGGCCCACCCTAGAGCCTGCGCCCCACAACAGGAGAAGCCTCCGCAATGGGAGGCCAGTGCACCACAGCTAGAGGGTGGCTCCCTGCTCGCTGCAGCTAGGGGAAGCCCGTGTGCAGCAAGGAAGACCCAGTGAACTGAAAACAAATAAACAAACAAATACATAAATTACTTACAAGGATGGGTTTACACAGACTTGAGGGAGCAGTGATGGGACCTGATTAATGTTTCAAAAATTAAGTCCATCCCTTTCTCAAGTCTAACCTGGGAAGCACTAAGGGAGTATTTCTAAAAATACCCGTGCCTGGGTCCCACCCAAGCATTATGGGGTGCCACCCCATAAAGTATTTGAAAGGAGTCTAAAGCTCAGCATTTTAATTTACTTTTTTCACATTTAAAATAAACCTTATACATTTTGACAAGTTTTAACAAATACACGCAGATACTAATGGAAATGCATACATTCCCCCAATCAAGATATAGTATATTTCATAACCCAGAAAGATTCCTTCACATCTCTTTGTAGTCTCACCATCCTCTCCTGGCCCCAAGCAACCACCAATATAATTTGTGTCTCTATAGATTAGTGTGTCCAAGTTAGAGTTTCAGGTAAATAAAATTAATTAGTCCATACTCTCTGTGTCTGGCTTTTATCACTCAACATAATGGTTTGGAGATTCTTTTACATTGTTGCCAGAATGTACCTTCATATTGCTGAATAGCATTCCTCTGTATGGATATGCCACAACTTATTCACCTGTTGATGAGTGCTTGCATTGTTTCCAATTTGGGGCTCTTAGGGATAAAGTTTGGGGAAGGCAATGGCACCCCATCCCAGAACTCTTGCCTGGAAAATCCAATGGACGGAGGAGCCTGGTGGGCTTCAGTCCATGGGGTTGCTAAGAGTTGGACACGACTGAGCGACTTCACTTTCACTTTTCACTTTCATGCATTGGAGAAGGAAATGGCAACCCACTCCAGTATTCTTGCCTGGAGAATCCCAGGGATGGGGGAGCCTGGTGGGCTGCCGTCTATGGGGTCGCACAGAGTCGGACACGACTGAAGCGACTTAGCAGCAGCAGCAGCAGCAGGGATAAAGTTGCTACAAGCATTTATGTGCAAGTATTGTATGGATATATAGTTTTTATTTCTATTGAATAAATATTCAAGAATGGAAATATTAGGTTACAAGGTGAGGTGTATTTTTAACCTTTTTTTAAACTGTCAAATTGTTATCCAAAGTGATTGTACAATTTTACACACCCACCAGAAGTGTATAAGAGTTCCAGTTGCTTACACTCTTGCCAACAGTTGCTATTATTAATTTTAACTATTCTAGTATGTATACATCAATTATTTTATGAGCAGTGGCTACTCTGGTGGCTCAGTGGTAAAGAATCTGCCTGCAATGCGGGAGATGCGGGTTCAATCCTGGGTAGGGAAGGTCCTCTAGAAAAGGAAATGGCAATTCAGTATTCCTGCCTGGGAAATCCCATGGATAGAGGTGCCTGGTGGGCTACAGTCTATGGGTTGCAAGAGTCGGACACAACAGTGACTAAACAATAGCAACAATAACGGTCTTGTTTTTTCCCTGAAATATCTTTGCCTGGCTTTGGTATTAGGTATTCCTGGCTTCATAAAACTTAGCTGGGATATATTCCCTCGTCTTCTGTTTTCTAAAAGAGTGTGTGTAGAGGTGGAGCATGTTGTTTCTTCCTTAAATGTTGGATAGACGCACAAGTGGAGCCATCTGGTTGGTGGCTGGTTTTTGTCGATTTGCCATCTTCATCCTTCACCCTGATGACAGAGCACTGTGGGTCTTTTCCAAAGAGGTGAATCGATTGGGAAGCCCGTGGAATGTGGGCCCCTCAACTGCAGGGGGTCCCTGGGCTTGAGGTGTGCTCTGGGTGGGGAGGGAGCCAGGGTGCTATTGGAAAATGTGTCTAATGTTAGCATTTCTGACAAATTGCCTAAAAGAATCTGAAAAGGGACCTGAGTTTCTAAGCCTCTACTGTTTATTGTGATTCCTTTCTTTTTTAAAATTCTGATCAGATATTTATTTTCACACCAAATTTTGTGTTTGTAATTTTACAGTCTTAAAGTGGACCCCGGATTGTTTTTTTTAACTTATTTTTTATTGAAGGATAATTGCTTTACAGAATGTTGTTGTTTTCTGTCAGACCTCAACATGAATCAGCCGTAGGTATACATGCATCCCCTCCTTTCTGAACCTCCCTCCCGTCTCCCGCCCCATCCCAGCCCCTGCTCTGCCCAGACTACACGGCTTACTCTCAGTAAATAGACTGCACGCTCACCGAGGGCCCTTTCCTTTCTCCCTTCCTGCCTGACAGGTCCCGCTCCTTGCTTAGCTCTTGGCTACACACTGGTGGTTCAGATGGTAAAGCATCTGCCTACAATGCAGGAGACCTGGGTTCAACCCCTGGGTCAGGAAGATCTCCTGGAGAAGGAAATGGCAACCTACTCCAGTATTCTTACCTGGAAAATTCCATGGACAGAGAAGCCTGGTAGTCTACAGTCCATGGGGTCGCAGAGAGTCAGACACGACTAAGCAACTTCACTTCACACACTGAGCCCAGCGTGTTTGGTTCTGTGGGTGGCAGGTGGCCAGTGTGGCTGATTGCAGACTCTGCTCCTGAATGTCCTGCTGTCTGCTATCCCCTCACTGAAGAAGGGAGGAAAAGTGTGCCCTCAGGAGCTGACCTGGTGATGGATGTTGGCAAGGCTCTAAGTCTGGACTTTGGAAGAGAAGTTCTCTTCATCAGAAACCTTCAACAAAGTGGTCTTGAAGGGATCAGGGAAGGCTGCCTGAAGGAGGCAGAGTTGGAGGTGAGGCTGAAGGGGAGCAGGATTTGCGCTGGAATAGAGAGAAGAAGAGAGGAACAAGGACTGAGTGGCAGGGAGAGGGTCCTGAGGAGATCCTGGCTCGGAAATGAGGCAAGGAGCTTAGAGGGTACTGGCCAGCTGGATGGAAGGAAGGTATATGTGTGCCAGGGAGTGGTCTGGGTGAGGTGCACACACTAGGGAGTTTCCAGAGTGCATGCAGATTGCTTTTTCCCTTCTGGCTAAAGAAAATTTCACATCTAACCTATTTTCACATGAGTTATATCTATATCTATATCTATATCTATATCTATATATGTATATGTCGGAGAAGGCAATGGCACCCCACTCCGGTACTCTTGCCTGGAAAATCCCATGGACGGAGGAGCCTGGTGGGCTGCAGTCCATGGGGTCGCTAAGAGTCGGACATGATTGAGCAATTTCACTTTCACGCATTGGAGAAGGAAATGGCAACCCACTCCAGTGTTCTTGCCTGGAGAATCCCAGGGATGGCGGAGCCTGGTGGGCTGCCGTCTATGGGGTCGCACAGAGTCGGACACGACTCAAGTGACTTAGCAGCAGCAGCAGCATATGTATATGTATATATGTATATGTACATACATATATTTTTATTTTTTATTTATTTATTTATTTATTTTACTACTTTACAATTCTGATACATATATTTTAAATTCATGCTCACATGATGATAACTTCAAATAGCACAAAGGGTCAGTGAAATATAGGTCTCCATCTCCTCCCTATCTCCATCCCCAGTTTGTGCTTCAGAGACAACCACGGTCGCCACTGTGCAGCTTCCTGGGGAGCTGTATGCCGAGCGCCCTTACACACTTGGGCCCACTGCTTTGCACTGTGCTTGTCCCCTTGGCCTGTGTCTTGCAGAGAGCTCCACCCGGTGTGTCTACATCCACCCCCAGGGCTGCCTGCACAGGGCATGGAGAGGAACACTTGCTCTGGAGTCGGCAGAGCGGGGTGAGCCGCAGGCGGCCTGGGCGAGTTGCTCGGCCTCAATGTCCCCACCTGTAAAACCAGGAGGACGATGACCCCTTCTCATAGCTGTTGTGAGGATGAACTGAACATGTCTAAAGCTCAGGTACAGAGCCAGGCACCAAAAACTCCTCATGGCTGGGGGCTGCTGGCACTCACAGAGAGAATGCGGGCTACAGGCCTGCTTCCTTCTCCCCCACCTTCTCGAGACAGAAACAGCCTGCCCGTGTGTCTGTCCTGCAACTGGCCCTGCCCCCTGGCCCCTTCTCTCTGGGATGCATTCTACCATCACCACCCCCCAGCTCCCTCAGGATCTTTGTGGCACCTGGGGAGCGAAATGCCAGTTAAATGTCGTCCAGGCCTTTCTCTGTTTATTTAGACTCTGAAATTGGACCCTTTTAAAGCAAGATCCAGACAGCGAGCTGGGAAGGCATTTTGGGCTCCGTGTAAGCGGGTTTCCCTCCCACCACTCAGCTGGCCGCGTGGTCAATGGCTTTGTGCAGAAACAGCACCATGCTGGGGTCCCATGCGGAGATGAAAATTAAGGGATAAATATACAGGTTTAATAATATTCTGTCATTTTGACAGTCTCTGCTGCTTGTCTGTGATATTTTAAATCCACTTTGCCTGCTTCCAACATTAAGAACTTCTGATGAAGTTTTACCAGGAAGATATTACCTTTATATAATGGCTTTGTACTATGTCTGTGATTCTAAACACAAATTTATTTGCTTTTATCACTTTGACTAAAGAGAGAGAAAATGAACCATTAGAAAAAAGGCTTCCATAACCCCCCCTCCACACACACCCCCTTTAATTTTCTCCTGGAAGCAGCAGTTCCTTTCTCTTTTATCTTTCCATTCTGAGTGCACAGGCACAGCTCTATTATCTGTTCCAGTGCTGCCTTTGAGGTTAATATTTCAGCTCAGTCCTTCCTTTAGCTGTGGGGATGAAATAAAACTAGTGCCAGCAGAAGGAGTGAATTAAATAAACTGTAAAATAATGCCCAGTTTCCCTGTGTTCCTTTTGCTATTCTGGTACCCCAGTTAATTTTTTAAAATGAATTCTATTGGGATTTACAAATAGTTGACTTTACCTACTGAAAAATAGAAATTCAGACTTCTCAGATTGTTGTCCAAAGTGTGTTCATTCATTCATTCAGTAACCATCTTGCAACCCCTAGAGGCATCTTATCTGAAAACTGAGGTTGCCTGAGAGAGGAGTCCAGAAAAAAAGGTCAAGTTCTGATGACCCTGGTCCAGCCCTTGGATCCAGCTATGCCTGAAGTCCTAACCTGGGGCATTTGGGAGGTAAAAATCTCTTTTTTGTTTGTCAGTTTGTTTAAACTACCTGTATCTTGGAATGAAAAGTTATCTAGTGGATATAGAAGTACATATATCAGTTCAGGAACAGGATGGAGCTGGGTCCAAGGAGGACCATGGCTCTTGTCCAGCCACAGGTGTTAAGCATAGCAGTCCAGGCAGTGAGGGCCATTCCACCAGTGGTAGAGAAGATAGCCAGCACTGGAGACCAACACTTGGAGGCAAGTCAGAATACCAGAAGGAAAATGAGGAAGGGAGAGGCAGCATGTGAATGCCCTTCACACCCGGCTTTGCTGTCAACTTGCGTGTGACCAGAAAAATCACCCTCCCCAAACACTGGACCTTGGTCTGCCAGTCTGTTGTAGTAACATTTGCTAAGTGCTTACCATGTGCCAAGCACTCAGGCAACTGTTTATTCACAGCGTTTCTTTGGGTCCCCCTGACTAGCAGCAGGTATCGTTCTTGTGTTTCACTCACAGCAAAGGGACAGAACTGGATTAAGCACAGGAACCTCAAGTCTGGGACCTCCCGTCTTTGAGGCAGGAGGTGACAGCATCCATTAGAGGCAGGTAAAAGCAGCAGGACACACTGATTTGAGGAAGGAGCTCCAGTATCCACTCGGAAGCTTCCAGAGCTTGCTGCTAGAGCTGTTTATTAAAACTGCTCTGAAGCATCAAGATCATGGGAATTTGTTTGTTCTTTTGGGGGGAATTTTTGGAGCTGTCAGTGGGTTAAGGTGAGAGGTAAAAAGGATGTGGGGGAAATCACCCCATTAAAAATTAATATTTCTCTTTATTTTAATTAGACTCTTCCCTCTATAGGCAGGTAGAAGGACAGAGCCTTCAGAGAACTGTTTGTTGTCTTAAAAACAACAACAACAACAAAAAACCCTCTCACGCCATCAGTACAATAATTAAGGAGCACTACCTTTTCTCAGTGGGGCTTCCCTGGCGGCTCAGACAGTAAAGCGTCTGCCTGCAGTGCAGGAGACCTGGGTTCGATCCCTGGGTTGGGAAGATCCCCTGGAGAAGGAAATGGCAGCCCACTCTAGTACTCTTGCCTGGAAAATTCTGTGGACTGAGGGGACTGGTAGGCTACAGTCCATGGGGTCCCAAAGAGTCGGACACGACTGAGCAACTTCACTTTCACTTTCATCTTTTTTCAGCAAAGGAAACTAATTATTTCAGCCTCGTGCTGATTGATCCATTTTTTATGAGAAGTTTTAAAGTGTTAGATGCATTTTATGAGCACTTGTGAACAGTCCCAACAATGACGGGGTTGGGGGTTGGGGGTTGGGTATCACTGTGCAGGGATGCTTCTCAAATCCAGACTGACAAAGGTCCGAGCCAGCTCCTCCCATTGTGTTTTTGTCAGTAACCAAAAGGTGGAATATAAGGAGGAGGTTACAGAGAACTTAATATGCTTCAGACTCAAGCCCAGCCCTCTCTTCTGGGACTGTCTTCAAAATGTCCCTGGTAGGAAGGGCAGCCTTTCCCAGTTCCATCCTCTATGGTTAGGCCACCCAAGATGACTATTCCCTTGCTCTCTGAACATTCCCTGCTCAACTAGAGTCTGCTTCACCTTCATCCTGCCCACAACTGACCCTCCTACATACTCGCCCCAGGACCCAGCTAATGGTTGTTTGAGCTTTATTTTACTTTATTTTTTGGCCACATGACATGCAGGACATTAGTTTCCCAACCGGGGAGTGAACTTCTGTCCCCTGCAGTGGAAGCAGATGTTTTACCGGGACTTTTATAGATATGTTTGTACTCTGATACTGTTACAACAAGTGTGTCATCACCAAGAAGATTCATCGACAGGCTATGGAAGCTGTTACAACAGTTTCACATCAAGATGATAGCTATGCAAGGGTTCCAGCCTGTACCAACTCAAAACAAAGACGCCGTCCTGGCCTTGGGGCCCCTAGATTAGGCATCCAGAGATTTTTACTACTTGACCAGGCAGGACTGCCACTCCTACTCATACTTGAAGTGGTCACAGAAGACAGACCATCTCGCTTCTGCTTTCCATAAAATATGGCAGTAAAATCTCTGAGGAGGAAATGAAACAGGAGGGAAAGTGGCCGGGCACAACCTTCTAAAGAATGATGCAGCCATAGACACTACAAAAACTAGTTAGGCCCAGCTGGGTCCAAGATGGTGAAAGATTCTGACTTCCAGTAGACATTGGGTCTCATTATATGCTTATTGTAATACATTAGCATTCTAAATGATATACCCGAGCCATGACCACTTTGAGATCAGTCATAAAAGGTCAAAAAGTGGGCAGTGACCTAATTCCTGGAAATCGCCACCCCTTCTCTGAAATAGTTGGAATAATCCTCCCACTCATTAGCCTATGAAATTACTGAGTCCCTAAAACTAATCACCCCATATTTCAGGGCCTCTTGTCTTCGGAGATGCCCCACACTCTATCTGTGGAGTGTGTTTCTGTCTAAATAAATCCACTTCTTACCTATCACCTTGCCTCTCACTGAATTCTTTCTGCAACAAGACATCAAGAACCTGAATGTCATGAAGTCCTGAGACCAGATGTGTGATCTTAATTGAAACACAGCAGGTTCAAGTTTGGGTTGCAGGGTTTCACAACTACTATTCTTGTCACACAGAGAAGCCAAACAGTGAGTGTGTGGCAGAGAGAGCATGGGGGTGGGGAGCTCACCCTCCAAACACCAGGATTCCACAAAACATTTTTAAAGTCCAGGTGAGGAAGGAGGAGTGTCCCAGGAGACATAATCAGCTCGTGCACAATTCTCTGGTTGATCGATGATGATTAATCGTTAGGTACCACTAGTTAATTTCTTCCATTTGGTGGTGATTTTAAGCATCTAAAAAACTCAGGAAATATGCATCAGATACTATTATCTAGGAACGTCAGAGAGAGCTAAAGCAGGGGATAGGGGAGAGGAGTCTGTCCCAGGAAGGCCCAACAAAATCCTGCTTGGTTGTTTTTTTTGGTAATATTTATTTCTTTATTGACTTGCTAGTTGTGGCACACGAGTGCAGGCATCAGGGGCTGGTGGCACACAGTCTTAGCTGCTCTGTGGTAGGCAGGATCTTAGTTCCCCAACCAGGGATTGAACTCACAACCCCTGCATTGCACAGCTGATTCTTAACCCCCAGACCACCAGGGAAGTCCCTGTCCTTAGTTCTTGAGCCAGGCTTTTGTGATTCAAGGGAGGCCTGGGAGAGTGCAACTGTTTTACAAACTAGAGGCAGGTGGTGACATGGGGGGAGGGGTCTGTCCCAGGAAGGGCCCTTCAAGTCCTGCTGGTTACCAAATGTTAAATATTATTCTTATATTCCTCTTCTTTTCAAACCAGAGGAAACAGAGAAGAAAGGGCATTGGAAATATATATATATGGAAATCTTTAAAATATTCCTGCTAGGGTTGCCAGATAAAATGCAGGACTCACAGTTAAGTCTGAATTTCAAATAATGACAAATAATTTGAAAATAAGATTTAACTGAATATCCTACATTTCTAGATGCTATATTTGGCAACTCTAGTTCTTACCTGTTGACTCTAAGATTTCATTTCTGGGACTCTATTTTAAGTAAATAATTTTAGAAGAAATAAATTTTATGCAAGGGAGTTTTCCTTGGAGTTTTTTGAAAATAGATGTTGAAAAATTTAGAAACAAACAATACACCCAATGGTAAGTGTAAGGCGAGTGCAGAGAAAAAGAGAGTGAGCCAGGCAGTCAGGCAAGAAAAGGAAATTTATTAGAGGGAAAAGAGAGGGTAGACGCTCTTAAGGAGAACCAGCGTTCTTCCTTTCTGTCCTTCTGATACCCCACCAATGAAAAATTCTCTGAAGGGATGGTAATGTAGCCAGAGGTCTGGAATCTGGTGGTCTTGCAGCTTTGAGAAGACAGGCACCAGTGAGATAACAGGATGCCATTTTGGCAATTTGGTTAGTCTCAGAGATCACTGTGAATTTATTCTTTGTTTGTGAGGTCAACATAACGAGCCATCTTATCAGTGAGACCCCATGTGGGCCCTATCGGTAAGAAGATGATTAAGTAAATAAGGATATATCTACTTGATTGAATATTCAGTTCAGTTCAGTTCAGTCGCTCAGTCATGTCTGACTCTTTGTGACCCCATGAATTGCAGCACGCCAGGCCTCCCTGTCCCTCACCATCTCCCGGAGTTCACTCAGACTCATGTCCATCGAGTCCATGATGCCATCTAGCCATCTCATCCTCTGTCGTCCCCTTCTCCTTCTGCCCCCAATCCCTCCCAGCATCAGAGTCTTTTCCAATGAGTCAACTCTTTGCATGAGGTGGCTAAAGTACTGGAGTTTCAGCTTTAGCATCAGTCCTTCCAAGGAAATCCCAGGGCTGATCTCCTTTAGAATGGACTGGTTGGATCTCCTTGCAGTCCGAGGGACTCTCAAGAGTCTTCTCCAACACCACAGTTCAAAAGCATCAATTCTTCGGTGCTCAGCTTTCTTCACAGTCCAACTCTCACATCCATACATGACCACAGGAAAAACTATAGCCTTGACTAGACGGACCTTAGTTGGCAAAGTAATGTCCCTGCTTTTGAATATACTATTTAGGTTGGTCATAACTTTTCTTCAAAGGAGTAAGCGTCTTTTAATTTCATGGCTGCAGTCACCATCTGCAGTGATTTTGGAGCCCCCCCCAAATAAAGTCTGACACTGTTTCCACTGTTTCCCCATCTATTTCCCATGAAGTAATGGGACCGGATGCCATGATCTTCGTTTTCTGAATGTTGAGCTTGAAGCCAACTTTTTCGCTCTCCTCTTTCACTTTCATCAAGAGGCTTTTAAGTTCCTCTCCACTTTCTTCCATAAGGGTAGTGTCACCTGCATATCTGAGGTGATTGATATTTCTCCCGGCAATCTTGATTCCAGCTTGTGTTTCTTCCAGTCCAGCGTTTCTCATGATGTACTCTGCATATACGTTAAATAAGCAGGGTGACAATATTATGAGGTCATAAAAATGTTTCTGAAGAATAAACAGATATGGGAATGCTTATAAAATAATGCTAAGAGAAAAAAGGAGGAATGAAATTATGTGAAAAGTGTTTATAACTAAAAATTATCCTTAAATATAGAAAAAATGGACAGGAAAATTGGTACGTGGGTTATAGTGGTTGTACTGGATACTTAAATGATGGCTTTTTTGGGGGATTTTCTTTTTACTTATATACATACCCCAAATTTTCTGTAACAAGCAAGAAATAGTTCCAAAAACTGCTTTTCTATATTCATGACTTGGGGGAGGAAGACAGTGGCTGGGCCCCTTGTGTTCTCATGCTGGTTTACACTTCTGACTCACCCTGAAAGTGACTTCAAATTTTGGGGCCTAAGTTTTTTCATCTGTTAAATGAGAGAAATGGGGACACTGGCCTGTACAGCCCCAAATTGCTCTGATTCTTATTCTTCTGCCTCTTCTTTTTTTGGGGGGTCCTTTTCTGTTTGCCCCTTTCTTCCTTCTCTTAATTTCCCCCTCCTTTCTTTTTTCTTTTCCTTTTGTCTTTCCCATTCTCTGACCTGCCTCATAATCAAAATTCTTCTGCAAACATCAGACAGCAGCACAATTCCAACCAGTCTATAAAACCAAAAGGACTTATTCCTCCTGGAATAACTTTCTTGAAGTCAAGGGAAGCACAACTTCAGGGATGGCATGGTCAGGGCACTCTGTTTCCCTGAAGTTCTCCCTGGGCCCTTCTCTGTTGGCTTTGCCCCCGAGTTAGTGCTATGGAAAGGTTGTTGTTGAACGAAAAGACACCGGGATTCTTCTCCTCTGAGGGCCTAGAAACTTGGCGTCACACAAGCTCCTGTAGAGTTAGTAAGTACAGCAGAAAACGTGTTCGCTAGGAGAACAAAGAACTAGAGCTCCAAGCATCCTGAAGGATCCTGGACGATCCCCCAAGATGAAAGGTTGTTGCTGAATGAAACGACGGCAGGGATTCTTGGCCTCAGGAGGAGAAGAATTCAATCTGGGGCCAGAGACGATGCTTGATTGCTCAGAGCTTTTGTGTAATAAAGTTTTATTAAAGTATAAAGGAGGTAGAGAAAGCTTCTGACATAGGCATCAGAAGGGGGCAGAAAGAGTACCCCCCTGCTAGTCTTCAGCTGGATGTTATATAGTCACTGGCAGTCTGTTGATGAAAGAAAGGCATGTCTTAAAACTCAGAATGGCACCAGGCCCCTCACCCATAAGATGCATTTTGGGATAATCTTGGCACCAAATGGTTCATCCTGGGCCATAAAATTATTAACCTGAATCTTGTAGAAGGACAGATTACCATACAAATAATTTCATTTACATAGATTGGAGGAACAATATCTGAGTATAACATATTGGTTTGTCAAGTAGGTTCTGAGCCATGAGGCAAACAACTTGAAGACAGAGTTTGGGATAAATGCATAGCACATTAGCAAAGCTTAAGACAAACATGTCCATAAGAAAAATGCGTTGGTTATCTCAAGGTTTGAGAATAGTTAACTTCAGGTGAAACCAGGTGTCATTATGGCAACATAATATTTTAAGAGAAACCTCCTTAAAGGAAAAAATATCACTGGTTTGTTTCCTCCTGCCGCTTAAGAGAGATAAAAATGTCTGACACTTGCAGGCTATTTCCTCTGTTTGGAGACCCCTGGCCTTCCTGCCTGTTACCCTCTCACTACCTCGATGGTCCCCGTGATTCTGGATTTCTTGCTGTACAGCACCGCCACCCAGTCCTGATGGTGAGAATCTTTCTGTCTCTACTTCCCAGAAGAGCTCTTTGATTTGTTTTGGTTGGCTAGGCCTGAGATTTGTTTTGATTGGATAGACCTCGTTCGCATGGCACCTCTGAACTAATGACCTAGTCTAGGGTGTGAAATGTCTGTATTTCTTTAAGCCACACAGAGTGTTGCAGAGAAGACATTTCTGACTTCATGTTGAAAACTGTTTCTTTGACCTGCTTTTCATGGCTTTTGTTATTATAATCATACATAATAGCCTGCCTCAGGGGACAAATTGCCAACATCTGTTGGATCATAGAAAAACCAAGGGATTCCAGAAAAACATCTACTTTTGCTTCACTGACTATGCTAAAGCCTTTGACTGTGTTGATCACAACAAAATGAAAAATTCTTAAAGAGATGGGAAAACCAGACTACTTTTCCTGTCTCCTGAGAAATCCGTATGCAGGTCAAGAAGCAACAGTTAGAACCGTACATGAAACAACAGACTGGTTCAAAATTGGGAAAGGAGTACGTCAAGGCTGTGTATTGTCACCCTGCTTATTTAACTTCTGTACAGAATACATCATTAGAGACGCTGGGCTGGATGAAGCACAAGCTGGAATCAGGATTGTGGGGAGTAATATCAGTAACCTCAGATATGCAGATGATACCACCCTAATGGCAGAAAGTAAAGAGGAACTAAAGAGGCTCTTGGTGAAGGTGAAAGAGGAGAATGAAAAAGCTGTCTTAAAACTCAACATTCAGAAAACTAAGATCATGGCATCCAGTTCCATCAATTCAGTTCAGTTCAGTTGCTCAGTCATGTGTCTGACTCTTTGGCACCCCACGGAGGAGATGGTTGGATGGCACCATCGACTCAGTAGACATGAGTTGAAGCAAACTCCAGGAGACAGTGAAGGACAGGGAAGCCTGGCGTGCTGCAGCCCATGGGATTGTGAAGACAAGAATGAGCCGCTGAGCAATGATGAGGACCCTGCCCCTCTGCCTGGCTGTAAACTAAAATGTCTTTGTTCAGCTCATAGAGGGGAAAGAGATGAAACATCTCCTCTAAAGGCTGAGCCTTCCCACATATGTTTTGCAAGACTGAAGACCCTTTTTACTTTATTTCCTCACTGCCTCTCCCTCTCTATTCTGCCTTTTGACTTTAATTACTCATTGCTTCTCTCTCTGACTCTATAAAAGAACCTGGCATCCAGGTCTCAACAAGATGGCCACTTCAAGACATTAGTCTGGCTTTCTGAATAGAATTGTATTTCTTGCTTCAGTGTCTCTTCTCTTGGATTCATTGACTTGTCGTGCAGTGAGCAGAGTGAGCTTGGACTTGATAACAAATGTTTCGATCTGGAATTGTGGCTGGGGCCACTAGCTTCAGTATAAGTGGAGAGAAAAATAATTCTGGGATGGCCCCTGTCCAATGCTCAGTGCATCACTGGCATGCGTGCTGACGGTCTAGCTCATCTCTCAGCACAGTGCTAAGTCTGGGATCAATTGGGTAGAGACCAGACAGCTACCTTCTTCAGTGGCTCTTCTTCCCAGTAGCAAATGTTGAAGCACAGTGTGGGAAAAGGCAGAGTTTAGGCCATTTTTTGGCCTTGAATCACATTGGTCTATACATCTGGATTCTCTGGAAAGACAGCGGCTGACGTTGTCTGACTGGCTTTGTCTTGTTCTAGCATGCTGGACTCACTAGGCTATAAATGAATAGGGATCAGTGTGGGTGCCAGGAACCCTTCCCTTCCTCTCCTCACACTTGAACTGCACTGCCTTGTTCTTAAGTTTGCCCACTCAGACAAGGCCATGTTCTGTCTCCCTCCTTCCCTCCCTTCCTTTTTTTTTTTTTTTTTTAAAATCTCTCTAAATTACAAAGTTCTTCTTTAAAAAACAGTCCATGTTCCTCCACTGAGACTTTGCCTAATGAAGTATTTTATAGAATTCTCTCTTTTAAAAGGAATGAGGTTGAATGTTTATTAAATTAATTTTTGCTTTAATGTATTTCCTCAATATTTCACACTGTGGATGCAACTGTTTTTGTAAATGACTTTTTCCAAGATGCCTGATTTATTTTTAATTGCCACTGTCCCTCATTTCAGTTCCAAGATACACATTATTTCTATCTGAAGCGAAAGTAAAAGTCGCTCAGTCGGGTCTGACTCTTTGCGACCCCAAAGACTATACAGCCCATGGAATTCTCCAGGCCAGAATACTGGAGTGGGTAGCTGTTCCTTTCTTCAGGGGATCTTCCCAACCCAGGGATCAAACCCAGGTCTTCCTCATTGCAGACGGATTCTTTACCATCTGAGCCACAAGGGAAACTTCTATTTGTTGAGCAGTTAAAGCCTAGAGATATCACAGGTAAAGACCTCCCCTTTTCTGAGTCAAGGCTGTGACTTACAAGGGTGAGGACACATTCATCGTGAATAGGAAGGATAGAGCACACGTGACTTTCCTGTGGCTTCCAGAATTGAAATACAAATGACGTTCTTTCCCATTTGTGAAACATTCTACAGTATAAAAAGCCTGTCTACGTGTACTGTCTCCAGTGTTGCTCATTTTGGTGAGGTTTCCTGCCACAATTTATAAATTCACTAGGTATTATTCCCATTTTTAAGGCTAAAAGACTTGTTAAATAGAAGGCCTAAACAGACATTTCTCCAAAGAAGACATACAGATGGTCAACAGGCACATGAAAAGATGTTCAATATTGCCAATTATTGTTGTGGTTGTTGTTCAGTTGCTAAGTTGTGTTCAACTCTTTGCGACCCCATGGACACCAGGCTCCTATGTCTGCACTGTCTCCTGGAGTTTGCTCAAAATCATGTCTATTGAGTTGGTGATGCTACCTAACCAATTCATCCTCTGCCACTCTCTTCTTTTGCCTTCAATCTTTCCCATTATCAGGGTATTTTCCAGTGAACTGGCTCTTTGCATGAGGTGGACAAAGTATTGGAGCTTCAGCTTCAGCATCAGTCCTTCCAATGAATATTCAGGACTAATTTCCTTTATGACTGACTGATTTGATCTCCTTGCAGTCCAAGGGACTCTCAAGAGTCTTCTCCAACACCACAGTTCAAAAGCATCAATTCTTCCTGGTCCATCTTTGAGGTCCAACTCTCACATCCATACGTGACTATTGGAAAAACTGTAGCTTTGACTATGTAGTCCTTTGTTGGCAAAGTGATGTCTCTCCTTTTTTTTTTTAATACATTGTCTAGGTTTGTCATAGTTTTCCTTCCAAGGAGCAAGTGTCTTTTAATTTCATGACTGCCATCACCATCCACAGTAATTTTGGAGCCCAAGAAAGTAAAATCTATCACTGCTTCCACTTTCCCCCTTCTATTTGCCATTAGGTGATGCAACTGGATGCCATGATCTTAGTTTTTTGAATGTTGAGTTTTAAGCCAGCTTTTTCACTCTCCTCTTTCACTCTTTTCAAGAGACTCTTTATTTCCTTTTCACTTTCTGCCCTTAGAGTGGTATCATCTGCATATCTGAGGTTATTGATATTTCTCCCCACAATCTTGTTTCTAGCTGGTGATTCATCTACCCCGGCATGTCACATGATGTACTCTGCATGTACGTTGAATAAGCAGGGTGACAATATACAGCCTTGATGTACTCCTTTCCCAGTTTTGAACCAGCTCATTGTTCCATGTCCAGTTCCAACTGTAACTTGACTGCATACAGGTTTCTTAGGAGGCAGGTAAGGTGATCTGGTACTCCCATCTCTTTGAGAATTTTCCACAGTTTGTTGCGATCCACACAGTCAAAGGCTTTAGTGTAGTCAACGGAGAACAAATAGAACCTTGTCCGGAACTCCCTCGCTTTCTCCGTGCTTTCTCTGTAGAGACACTGACAGGCCTTGGCAGGCGGATTCTTTACTAGTAACGCCATCTGGGAAGCTGGATAAAGACAATGTGTACATACTTCTCTGTGTTTTCCTGTTTTTCACAATGCAGGTACAAATTGTTTCTGTATAAATATTTTCTTTAAAATGCATACATAGTTAAAACAAAAACTTTTAGGGTTTAGACTTTTTTTGTGTGTTATTTGCAATAACATAGATGGACCTAGAAATTATCATATTAAGTGAGTGAGTTGGAAAAAGAAGGACAAATATCATATTTATGACACAAAGGAACTTATGTACAAAACACAAATAGACTCACAGTCAGAGAACAGATTTGTGGTTGCCAAGTGAGACAGGGCTAGAGGAAAAATGGAGCAGGATTTGGGGATTAGCAGATGCAAACTATTATATACAGCATGAATAAACAGTAAGATCCTGCTGTATATTACATGGAACTATCAATGTATTTAATATCCTGTGATAAATCATAATGGAAAAATATGAAAAAGAATATATAACTGAATCACTTCGTTATATATAAAAATTAACACAATGCCAACTAAAAAAAGATGTACAACTTGAGAGTTTGGAGTTAAGTTTTATTAAATCAACTATACCTCAATTAAATAAATTTAAAAAGAAGAAATGCAAAAAAAAAAAAAAAAAAAGACTTGCTAAATGTTTCTAGCTGGTAGTGAAAGGTTGTTGCTGAGCCAGGAAAATGCCAGGCTTCTTGGCCACCAGAGGAGACGAATTCAATCTGGGGTCAGTGATGAGGCTTGATCACTCAGAGCTTTTGCATGATAAAGTTTTATTAAAATATAAAAGAAATAGAGAAAGCTTCTGACAGAGACATCAGAAGGGGGCAGAAAGAGATCCTCCCTGCTAGTCTTTAGCCGGATCTTATATAGCTACTGCTGCTAAGTCGCGTCGGTCGTGTCCGACTCTGTGCGACCCCGTAGACGGAAGCCCACCAGGCTCCTCCGTCCCTGGGATTCTCCAGGCAAGAACACTGGAGTGGGTTGCCATTTTGTAGGCTGCTAACTAGAGAAAGGAAATGTCTCAAAACTCAGAGACTGGCACTAGGCCCCTCACCCACAACATGCATTTTGAGATAATCTTGGCACAGTTGTCCCAGGCTGTAAAAGGATTGACATGAATCTTGAAGAAAATCAGGTTTCCAAGCAAAGACATAGTCTCATCAACATAGCTTAAGAGAATATTTCCCTGAGTAAAACTGGTTTGTCAAGTTGTTTCTGAGTCTTAGACTGAACCAACTTGAAGTCAGTCTAGGGTAAATAGCTTAAAAAAAACATTTCCATAAGAAAAATGCATTGGTTTGCTCAAGGTTTGGGAAAAGTTAAGTTTAGGTAAAACCAGGTGTCATCATGGCAACACAGAATTTGAAAAGAAACCTCTTTTTAACTTTGTATAGAGAAGGGAAAAAAATCTGACACTTGGAGTTTGTTTCCTCCTGCTGCTTAAGAGAGAGATAAAAAATGTCTGACACTTGCGGCCTATTTCCTCTGTTTAGGGACCCCTAGCCTTCCTGCCTACTACTCTCTCAGTAGGAACACCAGTGGTATTCCAAATGTATATTTACATTTGCCAATTAAAAAAAGATGTACAACTTGAGAGTTTGGAGTTAAGTTTTATTAGGGGCAAAATGAGGACTGCAGCTTAGGAGGCAGTATCTCAGATAGCTCTGAGAGATGGCTCCAAAGTGGCAGTGGGGGAAAGCCAGTATATAAGGTTTTGGTGAAGGGGGAGTTCAATACCATGAAGCACTCATTTTACAAAAGGTTTTTTGTTAGTCATGAGGATCTGATGTCACCATGAAGGGATTTAGTGATTCTCTAGATATGAGGAGATGCAAAGATTGAAATCATAAAATCTGTTCCTAAAAACATCCAGCCATCTAGAGACCTGTCCCACCAGATTTTCTGGAGCACAGAGTGCCTCACTCCAGCCTGACTCCTTCAGGGGTTGGTGAAGGTCAACAGCTATAGCAGCAGGGACTCCATCTCCGCAGAGGCAGATGGCAAACGCCTTTGCTGTTCAGTCGTTGGCGATGCTCTTGGTAAGTGCCAATTTGTAGCTGACACAGTTATGATCTTAAAGATAAGTATTCTCTACTATGTTACTTTATATTACTATAAGAAAAACGTCCAACCCCTAAATATTTCTGTTTTGTACATTTGTGCTCTTTAAAGAAAGTATACAGAAATAATTTGTATATGTGTTGTGAAAAAAAGGAAAATGCCGGGAAGGGGTGGGTATGTGGGTATGCCCACGTGCCTGCACACTCCCTCACAGTCCTCCATCTGGAGGCGACTGCAGCATGGAGGCCAGGAGGCCTGGGGCTAGATGAGCGGTAAGTCCTGCCCGGCTGGAGCTCCATCTCCCGCACGACCTCACACTCTGCTCCCACCACCTGAACAGCCATCTTTAAGCCCAGTGGATAGAGGGTGGGCATGTCTGCTGTCACTGCCTGCTGAACACTCATTTCCTCTTCTCAACCTCAGTTTCCCTTTGAGAAACCACAAACACACTATGTTAAGCCTTAACGTGAGTGGAGTGGGTGGTTTAACCCACATGGGAGTGGTCATATGACCTACCCTTCAGTCAGCTCTGTCGCTCAGTTGAGTCCGACTCTTTGCGACCCCATGAATCACAGCATGCCAGGCCTCCCTGTCCATCACCAGCTCCCGGAGTTCACTCAGACTCATGTCCATTGAGTCGGTGATGCCATCCAGCCATCTCATCCTCGGTCGTCCCCTTCTCCTCCTGCCCCCAATCCCTCCCAGCATCAGAGTCTTTTCCAATGAGTCAGCTCTTCGCATGAGGTGGCCAAAGTACTGGAGTTTCAGCTTCAGCATCATTCCTTCCAAAGAACACCCAGGGCTGCCCTCCTTCATAATGGACTGGTCGGATCTCCTTGCAGTCCAAGGGACTCTCAAGAGTCTTCTCCAACACCACAGTTCAAAAGCATCAATTCTTCGACACTCAGCTTTCTTCACACTCCAACTCTCACATCCATAGATGACCACTGGAAAAACCGTAGCCTTGACTAGACGGACCTTTGTTGGCAAAGTAATGTCTCTGCTTTTGAATATGCTATCTAGGTTGCTCATAACCCAAGGAGTAAGCGTCTTTTAATTTCATGGCTGCAATCACCGTCTGCAGTGATTTTGGAACCCCCCCTCCAAAAAGTCAGCCACCGTTTCCACTGTTTGCCCATCTATTTCCCATGAAGTGATGGGACCAGATGCCATGATTTTCGTTTTCTGAATGTTGAGCTTTAAGCTAACTTTTTCACTCTCCTCTTTCACTTTCATCAAGAGGCTTTTTAGCTCCTCTTCACTTTCTGCCATAAGGGTGGTGTCACCTGCATATCTGAGGTGATTGATATTTCTCCCGGCAATCTTGATTCCAGCTTGTGTTTCTTCCAGTCCAGCATTTCTCATGATGTACTCTGCATAGAAGTTAAATAAGCAGGGTGACAATATACAGCCTTGACGTACTCCTTTTCCTATTTGGAACCAGTCTGTTGTTCCATGTCTAGTTCTAACTGTTGCTTCCTGACCTGCATATAGGTTTCTCAAGAGGCAGGTCAGGTGCTCTGGTATTCCCATCTCTCTCAGAATTTTCCACAGTTTATTGTGATCCACACAGTCAAAGGCTTTGGCATAGTCAATAAAGCAGAAATAGATGTTTTTCTGGAACTCTCTTGCTTTTTCCATGATCTAGTGGATGTTGGCAATTTGATCTCTGGTTCCTCTGCCTTTTCTAAAACCAGCTTGAACATCTGGAAGTTCATGGTTCACATATTGCTGAAGCCTGGCTTGGAGAATTTTGAGCATTACTTTACTAGTGTGTGAGATGAGTGCAGTTGTGCGGTAGTTTGAGCATTCTTTGGCATTGCCTTTCTTTGGGATTGGAATGAAAACTGACCTTTTCCAGTCCTGTGGCCACTGCTGAGCTTTCCAAATTTGCTGGCATATTGAGTGCAGCACTTTCACAGCATCATCTCTCAGGATTTGAAATAGCTCCGCTGGAATTCTGTCACCACCACTAGCTTTGTTCGTAGTGATGCTTTCTAAGGCCCACTTGACTTCACAATCCAGGATGTCTGGCTCTAGTTGAGTGGTCACACCATTGTGATTATCTTGGTCGGGAAGAACTTTTTTGTACAGTTCTTCTGTGTGTTCTGGAGAAGGCAATGGCAACCCACTCCAGTGTTCTTGCCACCTCTTCTTAATATCTTCTGCTTCTGTTAGGTCCATACCATTTCTGTCCTTTATTGAGCCCATCTTTGCATGAAAAGTTCCCTTGGTATCTCTAATTTTCTTGAAGAGATCTCTAGTCTTTCCCATTCTGTTGTTTTCCTCTATTTCTTTGCATTGATTGCTGAGGAAGGCTTTCTTATCTCTCCTTGCTATTCTTTGGAACTCTGCATTCAGATGCTTATATCTTTCCTTTTCTCCTTTGCTTTTTGCTTCTCTTCTTTTCACAGCTATTTGTAAGGCCTCCCCAGACAGCCATTTTGCTTTTTTGCACTTCTTTTCCATGGGGATGGTCTTGACCCCTGTCTCCTGTACAATGTCACGAACCTCCATCCATAGATAGAGTGCCTGACCTACACTTAGGTAGTGACAATGATGCTGAAGGACCCTTGAGGTGCATCTTGGGAAACAGAAGCTCTATTTCTGCTGTGAAGCTAAGGTGGCCATCTTGCTGCCTGGAGACCTTGCTGAGAGGCAGCCACCCGGAGGAAATCAGAGCCTGGGAGACTAAGGGCAAGAGGCGGCATCCTCATGCTGTGGTTTTCTGTTACGTAAGCGGATGCATTTCATTGTTTTGTTAACTCCTGTTAGAGTTGCCTTTTTGATCATTAGCTCAAAGTGGGAGAATCGATGACCATGTGCTATCAGAGTAAAATTAGGAAAGTTACTTTTAAAATAAAATTATTTTTATTGCCCCAGTTCAGTACTTACTAGAAAGTTGGGAGAAAATATTCTTCCCAAAGTGTAAGGTTTCTGCTATTGCCTGAATTCAGGTAAATTTCAAATTTATTTCCTTTGTGGTCAGTGTACATACTCTGTAAGATTTCACTTCTATTGAAATTTATTATATGATACAGTATGCAGTCTATTTGGTAAGTATCTATTTGTACTTGAAAAGAGTGTGTATTTTGCAGTTGTTCAGTGAAATGTTCTATAAATGCCAAAGTAATTGATAATGTTCTTCAGATATTTATTTTTACAGATTTCTTGCTTAAATTGGTCTATTAGTTCCTGGGAAAGTTGTGTTAGAGTCTCTTACTATGGTTGTGGGCCTTATCTGTTTCTGCTTTTAATTCTATCAGATTTTCATGCATATATCTTGAAAATCTGTTTTTAGACACATACACACTTGTGTCACTTCTTTATGATTGTATTGATCCTTTTAAAATAATGGAAAGTCCCTTTTGCCTTGAGTAATACTTGTTTTGATGTCTATTTTGACTCATGTTATTAGAAGCACTTCAGGTTTTTCATGCTTACATTTTGCACCTTTTTCCATCTCTTTTGTATTTGAATTGAAAGTGTTTCTATTGTAGACAGAATGTACTTGGCTCTTGCTTTTAATCCTGCCTTAAGACTTCTGCCTTTTGATTGGAGTGCATATTCTTTTTACATTTAATATAATTATTGACATAGTTGTATTGAGGTCTATTATTTTTCTACTTTTTTATATTCACCTCATCTTGCTATTGTGTTACTCTGTTCTTTCTTTCCTTCTTTTGAATTAATAAAGTATTTCAGTATTTTATCTAAATTCATGTATTGGTCTTTATCTATGTATCTTTGTTTTTAGGGACCTTAGGGTTACAATATCCACCTTTAACATAATACATTCTTATTGTTTTTATTGAGTTACTTTAAGTTCAATAGAGAAGATTTGAAACAGCAAATTCCATTTTGCTAACCTGTTCTTAATGCTGTCTTTGTTGTGTATATTCACTGTGTGCTATAAATCCACTTTTGTACTATTAAAACATAAAATATCTTATTTTTAAAATATAATATTTTTAATGAAGTCATATAATTTTAAAAGGAGAAAATTTTAAATATAGTGTTTTATATTTATTTAAACACCTACTATTTTCAGAGGTATTTATATTTTCAGCTTAAGGATCTTCTTTTAATGTTTTTTGTAGTGCAGGTCTGTGGATGACAAATGATCAGATTTTGCTTTCCAAAAATTTTTTTTTTGCCTTCAGTTTTAAAGAATAGTAATATTCTGGATGCTATATCTTTGGTTGGCAGTTCTTTCCCCCTTTTGATACTTGAGTTATTTTGTTCCTATTTCCTTTGGCTTCCATTGTCTATGATAAGAAATCAGTCATTATTCTTACTGTTTTTCCACAGAATGTTACCTGCCAATTTTGCTGACTGCCTTTAAAATTTTCTTCCTTTGGCTTTCATAACTTTGAATAAGCTTATGTCTAGAAGAGTTTTCTTTAGTTCTATTATATTTGGGGTTTATGAGTTTTTGGATCTGTAAGTTAATATTTTCAACCAAAATTGAGACTTTGGGGAGCCATTATTACTTTTGAATATTTTCTTTTTTCCTTTATTTTTCTTTCACCATTCTAAGATTCAAATAGCATGTATGTTGGACCCCAAACTACTATTGTCTCACAAATCTGTGAAGGTCTTTTCATTTTCTTCAAACTTTTTCCTCTATATACCTCAGATTAATTTATATTGATCCTTTCTCCTGAGAAACCTGTATGCAGGTCAAGAAGCAACAGTCAGAACTGGATGTGGAACAATGGACTGGTTCCAAATTGTGAAAGGAGTACATCAAAGCTGTATTTTGTCACCCTGCTTATTTAACTTCTATGCAGAATACATCATGAGAAATGCCCGGTTGGATGAATTGCAAGCTAGAATCTAGACTGTGGGGAGAAATATCAATAATCTCAGATATGCAGATGATACCACCCTAATGGCAGAAAGTGAAGAGGAACTAAAGAGCCTCTTGATGAAAGTGAAAGAGGAGAGTGAAAAAGCTGGCTTCAAACTCAGCATTCAGAAAGCTAAGGTAATAGCATCTTTCATGGCAAACAGATGGGGAAAAAATGGAAACAGTGACAGATTTTATTTTCTTGGGCTCCAAAATCACTGTGGTTTGTGACTACAACCATGAAGTTAAAAGATGCTTGCTCATTGGAAGTAAAGCAATGACAAACCTTTAATACACAGTGTATTAAAAATCAGTCATCACTTTGCCATCTAGGTCCATCTAGTCAAAGTTATGGTTTTTCTAGTAGTCATGTACTTATGTGAGAGTTGGAAGGCTGTGTGCTGAAAAAGTGATGCTTTCAAACTGTGCTGCTGGAGAAGACTCTTGAGAGTCCCTTGGACTGCAAGGAGATCATACCAGCCAATCCTAAAGGAAATCAACCCTGAATATTCATTGGAAGGACTGATGCTGAAGCTGAAGCTCCAATACTCTGTCCACCTGATGCTGGGAAAGACTGAGGAAAGGAGGAGAAGGGGATGACAGAGGATGAGATGGTTGGATGGCATCATCTACTCAATGGACATGAGTTTGAGCAAACTCCAGGAGATGGTGAAGGACAGGGAAGCCTGGTGTGCTTCAGTTCCTGGGGTCACCAAGAGTTGGACACGACTGAGGAATTTCTTTTCTTGTAGGAATTCCCCCTCCCTGCAATTTTCAAAGTTTGCTAGCCTTGGGTTTTGACTTCCAATACTTCAAACCCATGAATCTTCATCTTTCTTCTGATTGCCTCCTGAGCTGTGTCTGATTGGGACCTGCACTTGTTTGAAAAAATATAAAGTTCATAGGTTGTTCCCTGAGTAGCTCTTTCTTTCATGAGCGCATTTATTTCTTCTCTCTCCTGTTTCTCTGCCGTGCTGCCTGGGTCTCCCTCATGCTTATGTAATTTAGTTGTCAGCAATGGTTTGCTTCCAAGATTTCTCCTCTACAAACTCTCTGATCCTGAACTCTGACCTCTAGCATCTCTATTTGGTAAGGTTTCAGTTTCCACTCTCCTTTTCTATGCCATGCCACTGGATTGAAGAACAACCTCAGATCAGAAAGCTACAAATCCAAAATTGTGTCTTTCAAGTGCAACTCACTAAAAGCAAATGTCTCTCTAGTTCCGTCTTCTTTGGATCTTTCCCTGAACTTTTAATAGTGTTCTGTTTAAATTATTTTATCAAGTTTTATTATTGTTATCTGTGGGAGGGCTCATGTGACTTGTCATTATTCAAAGTAGTTGATGAATTTTTAAAAAATCTCCTGAGAATATTCTATTGTCCATTCAGGTTTGAAACCAACAAACCAATGTGCCACTTTGCCTCCATGAAAGACTGGGTTTATTCTTACTCTATTCTTGCTCTACCTGCTGTAGAATTAAGTCAAGTTTGAAAAAAAGAATGTTGGCAGCATTGGTAAGAGAATTTGTAATGTTTCTTTCATTACAAAAGGCGCCTTTAACCCCAGTGTGGAGATCTGGGGCTCAGTGTTTGAAAAAGTCTCCTAGAACTGGAGACAGTTGGGCCCAGGGATACTGACACCTTCGTTTTCACTCAGATGTGGTAGATCACCCTGGCCTCAGGTAGGGCGTATTGGCGACAGTCTTTGCTGTCCTCAAAATTGGTAAATATGACATCCTCTCAGCCCTGTTTCTTCTTATGAGACAGCTTCTTGGGTGGGGCTCTGCTCCCTGAGACTCACTTAGATGTATGTGGAATCAGGTGCTTTCTCTGTCTTAGCTCAGAACAGACACTGTGGCATCACTACCAAGAGTCTGGACAGCTACTCATTCCTTTACTCAGCCAACACTTCCTGAGTGTCTGCTCTGTGACAGAATCTAGCCAAACTTTGGGGATGAGGGGAGGAATGGACCATAGTCACTGACCACTACAGACCACAGAAACACATTATGCTGTGATTGTTGCCATATTTTAATATAGGAACATGTCTTGTTTGGTTTGAAAGGCAGTAGCGAGATGAAGCAGAGAGGATTCTAGTCCTAGACTGTCTGGGTTTGCCTTTTTAGCCTGGCCACTGACTGTGACCTTGGAAAAGGCATTTACTCTCTCTCTCCTTTTCTTCCTGGGAGTGAAGTAACTACTTCAAGGAACTGTTAAACAGGTCAAGTGAGTTAATATATGTGTAGCTCTCAGTTTGGTGTTTGACAAACAGTGAGTGCCATACAGTGTCATTTTCTTCCCTTTTCTGTGGTGGACTTGGTATTTGCAATGTAAAATGTTCTTCCACCTCCTGGGAAGGTATAGTAAGTAAGGTACCTTTGCTTTACAGGGTACTGCTTTTTCCATGGCTAATAATTCAGGCTGCAGGGGTAACGAAGATTCACTGAGAAAGGAAAGAGGAGAGTAGGATTTCTAGCAATGGTGGAAGGAAGGACGAAAGTATCTCTCAGGAAAGCAGAGTGGAAGAAAAGCTCCCAAGACAAAGGGACAATGAATGCAAGATGAGAGTGAAGGGAGATCACTGGAGCGAGTGGAGTGTACAGGCTTTTGGACAAACCATCTAAGAAGGACACTTACTGGGAAAAGCCACACTCTCGGATCTGGCAAAGATCTTCAGGAGATCTTGTGTGAGTTCCTGAAAATGGTAAGGCAGCTGATTTCACCACAGACTGCCCAGCTGAGAACTTATCCTGAGACCACACCAACGTTCCTGTCTATGTTCTCTGGTTTGGAAGTCAGTACAGCATTGAGGTGACCACTTCCTATTGTTAGTATATGCCCTAGGTCACCCAGCAGAGGTGACACCCAGACCTGTCCCAGGACTCATCTGTCCCAGATTATTATCTCATGTGATAGCCCCCTTCCCAAAGCTCCAGGACACTCTGAACCCAGGAGAAGGATTCCCCTGCCTGTTCTCAGTGGGATGGTGCTGAGCTTGAATCTGAGGACCTTGCCACTCACTGGACAGTTTTTACTGGCCTCCCCTTAGTGACATGCTGAGTCCTTGCTCCAGGTAGACCACCGTGCCCTGGCTATGACATTTCTTCAGGAGAAACTTCTTGCAGCACCTGGAGGTGGCTGTTGCTCCCATTGTCGCAAGGAGAAGCAGGAGCTCAGGATGTTGAAGGGCTTGTCTTGTGCCAGTAAGGAGGCAAACCCAGCAAGTTTGGCTACAGGGACTGGATGTTTAACCACTGTGCTTTTCACTTGCCTTGGAAGGACTCAGTATAGGTTTTCCAAAGTCAATTCAGATGTTGTATTTCGTTTTGTTTTGTAATGTTGATCCAAGCCTGCAGCTCATACTCAGCATAGGGTCAGACATACTTATAACTTATCTGAATACCATACTTTACCTGAATGCCCAACTGGGCTACATGGGGGCACAACTTGGCAGGCTGGGTGTTTGTGTTTTTCCAGGGCTGGGGATGGGAATGGGGAAGAAAGGAACTAGTCCAATAGCATTGCCCCAGAGTCCCCAGTGGCACCCAGGGAAGCTTCCCAACTTGCTGGAGGGGAGCTGGCTCCCAGAATACACAGTCTGACTTGGGCCTTCAGGCTGCAGGTGTGAGACTGAGGCCAGTAATGGAATGTGTGCTGACGAGCTAGTGGTAAGTCCAGGTCCGCAACACAGGCCTCTGTCCATCCTTGCATGCAACCATCTGTTGGATATTAATTGCCAGGCACTGTCTTAGAAGCTAAGGATTTAGCAGGAGACAAACTAGACATTGTGATTGTCCCTATGAAGTTGATGTTTGGGAGAAAACCCACCCCAGAGCTATGTCCCCAGTATCCTGTTATTCCTTCCATAAATGCTGTTTCCCATAGGCAGGACCAGAGCTTAGGCCTCCCCAGCCTCTGGTGTAGTGAGAGTTGGGTCATGGCAGAGAAAGCCCAGGCTTGACAGCAGACTGGGTTTGAATCCTGGACCTGCCACTGACTAGACATGATCACTGCATTACCATGTGACTTGGATTCTCACCTCTGAAGCAAAGATCATAATATCTGCATTGTAAAGTTGTCAAGAGGACCAGAAACACTCAGTTCAGGTGGCTGGACCAGCGCCCTGAAGCCTCCACGATGAGCAACACAGATCTGTCCATATCTGTGCTGGACCACAGACCCCCTCGGAACACAACTTCCTGAGAGGCAGGGATGCACCGTGCCTGGCCCCACTGGTGCTCCACACAGGTGGGCTCTTTTTCTATCATGCTGGGAGGATTCTGTTGGCAGTTTCTCCAAGAGACCTCACTGGCTGCCTTTTCTTGAACAAGAATGAGTGACCTTTGCCATTCTGGCATTTGCTGCTGACGAGGTTCACATGGGGGCCTCTCCTCTGCTCTGCTTGACATTTAAGCAATCGCATCACATCAATTTCACTTAGTCTTCTTTCTTCAGAAGGGTAGGTGAGGGCCTCAGCATGACAAAGGAGACTGCAGATAACACTTGAGCCACTTGGACTGGGTTTTCCAAATGTAATTGACCTCAAACTACTTTTTAAAATTGATATCCCAGTGTGTATGTGGGCATGTATACCTAGAACAATAACAAAGTGTTTGTGAAACAATACTTAACATTGCTAAAGTGATGCATTCAAATTTTATTTACTATTGTCTTCTGTTTAATTTTTTTAAATGGTGGTTCATATCCACAGAATTGATCGTATGACCTAAGGACTGGTCATCGCTCACAGTCTGAAAAACAGCCCTGCTAGTTGGCATGCCTGCTGGCCAACTCTCTTCCCTTTCTCCCACTTTTCCCCCTTTTCTCTTCATCTCTATTCTCTCAAACTTGACCTCAGCTGCCCACCGAAGCTCCAGAGTGAAGGTGGCCAGTGACACATCTCAATGGAAGGCAGTATCTAGAAGGTTCTGGTGGGTGAGGGGCAGCAGTAAGCACATAACAGCAGGGTGCAGAGCTGAAACTCAGAGGGCTTGTCAGAGAGCTGGTCAGAGGGCAAGAAGTCAGGAAGACAGGGGGCCACAGCAGAACACCAGGCCTGGAGAAGTACCACGCAGGGAATTGGCTTCCACAGTGAGACTGAGGCCGGATGCAGGGAGCCTTCTGCAAACAGGTGCATGGAGAATGCACTGGAGATCAGGGGCACTGCCGTCTCTCTTGTTGGACTGGGAGCCTCTCATCTACAGAGGGATCCACTGATGCGGATGATGTTCAGGTGATGACTTGGAACAAACAGGGGCTCAGGGATAGTCATAAAATAATGAATAATTTTTATTAATAATAAATAATAATTTCAGTTCAGTCACTCAGTCATGTTCAACTCTTTGTGACCCCATGGACTGCAGCATGCCAAGCCTCCCTGTCCAACTCCTGGAGCTTACTCAAGTTCATGTCCATTGAGTCGGTCATGCCATCCAGCCATCTCATCCTCTGTTGTCCCCTTCTCCTCCTGCCTTCAATCTTTCCCAGCATCAGGGTCTTTTACAAGGAGTCAGTTCTTCACATCAGGTGGCCAAAGTATTGGAGTTTCAGCTTCAGCATGACTCCATCCAATGAATATTCAGGACTGATTTCCTTTAGGACTGACTGGTTGGATCTCCTTGCAGTCCAAGGGATTCAACAGTCTTCTCTAACACCATAGTTCAAAAGCATCAATTATGGTGGCATTCAGCTTTCTTTATAGTCCAAGTCTCACATCCATACATGACCACTGGAAAAACCATACTTTTGACTAGACAGACCTTTGCTGGCAAAGTAATGTCTTTGCTTTTTCATATGCTGTCTAGGCTGGTCATAGCTTTTCTTCCAAGGAGCAAGCCTATTTTAATTTCATGGCTGCGGTCACCTTCTGCAGTGATTTTGGTGCCTCGCCCAGAAGATAAGCTCCTTAAAGGAAGGCCCTCAACTTGGTCAACTTTATTTTGTTCTCTACTATACACTCAGCCTGGCAGGTAGCAGGTATTACACAGGTATTTGTACAATGAACAAGTGAAGGTAAGAACAACAGCTGGGGAAGAGCCTCCCTTGGAAGCCTCTGGGGAGTTTGCAGCTCTCTCTGCTCTGTGTGTGTGTCAGTTCCCTGCCCACACATCCTCAAAATGCAAAGCCCTCAGGCCTAGGGCAGTCTTATCCCTCTCTGATTCCTAAATCTCAGTGCTGAGCCTGGCCCAGAGTTGGAATATGAATGAATGAATGACCAACAGGTAGTTTCAGGAGTAAAGATTCTGACTTCCCAGAAAGAGAAAGATGAATACCATGTGATGTCACTTACACGTGGAATCTAGAGTATGACATGAATGAACTTATCTACGAGAACAGAAACAGACTCAGAATGTTTTTTGGTTGCTTGCCAAGGTGGAGGGTGCATGGGAAGGTTGTATTTGGAGCTTGGGATTAGTAGATGCAAACTTTTATATACAATGATTAAACAAATAAGTCCTACAGTACAGCACAGAGAATTATATTCAATATCCTATAAGAAACTATATTGGAAAAGAAAAATAATGTACTCTACATCTGCATCTCCAGGTAAGAAGTTGCTAAAGTAATTAGCCTCCAATTAAAATAAATAAATTAATTAAAAAAAAAAAAAGAAGTTGCTATATAACACAGGGAGCCCAGCCTGGCGGTCTGTGATGACCTAGAAGGGTGTGATGTCTGAAGAGAGGGGAGGCTCAAGAGGGAGGGGATATATGTATAATATGGCAAAAAGCAAAGCAACATTGCAAAGGCATTTTCCTCCAATTAAAAAAAATTTTAAGTAATATAATAATTGGGCAAATAATATGAAAAGAAAAATATTCTGACTATTATTCATTTCCACAGTTGTGATCCACGCCGTCAAAGGATTTGGTGTAGTCAATAAAGCAGAAATAGATGTTTTTCTGGAACTCCTTGCTTTTTTCATGATCCAACAGATGTTGGCAATTTGATCTCTGATTCCTCTGCCTTTTCTAAATCCAGCTTCAACATCTGGAAGTTCTCCATTCACGTACTGTTGCTGGTTTGGAGAATTTTGAGCATTACTTTGCTAGTGTGTGAGATGAGTGCAATTGTGTGGTAGACTAAACATTCTTTGGCATTGCCTTTCTTTGGGATTGGAATGAAAATTGACCTTTTCCAGTCCTATGGCCACGGCTGAATTTTCCAAACTTGCTGGTATATTAAGTGCAGCACTTTCACAGCATCATCTTTTTAGGATTTGAAACAGTTCAACTGGAATTCCATCACCTCCACTAGCTTTGTTCATAGTGATGTTTCCTAAGGCCCACTCGACTTTGCATTCCAGGATATCTGGCTCTAGGTGAGTCATCACACCATCGTGGGTATCTGGGTCATGAAGATCTTTTTTGTACAGTTCTTTTGTGTATTCTTGCCACCTCTTCTTAATATCTTCTGCTTCTGTGTGAATCACAGCAAACAGTGGAAAATTCTTAAAGAGATGGGAATACCAGAGCACCTGACCTGCCTCCTGAGAAATTGGTATGCAGGTTAAGAAGCAACAGCTAGAAGTGGACATGTAACAACAGACTGGTTCCAAATCAGGAAAGGAGTATGTCAAGGCTGTATATTGTCACCCTGCTTATTTAACTTCTATGCAGAGTACATCATGCAAAATTCCAGGCTGGATGAAACACTGGAATCAAGATTGCCAGGAGAAATACCAATAACCTCAGATATCCAGATGACACCACCCTTATGGCAGAAAGCAAGGAAGAACTAAAAAGCCTCTTGAAAATGAAAGAGGAGAGTGAAAAAGTTGGCTTAAAACTCAACATTCAGAAAACTAAGATCATGGCATCTGGTCCCATCACTTCATGGCAAATAAATGGGGAAACAATGGAAACAGTGAGAGACTTTATTTCCTTGGGCACCAAAATCACTGCAGATGGTGACCGCAGCCATGAAATTAAAATAGGCTTGCTCCTTGGAAGAAAACCTATGACCAGCCTAGACAGCATATTAAAAAGCAGAGACATTACTTTGCCAGCAAACGTCTGTCTAGTCAAAAGTATGGTTTTTCCAGTGGTCATGTATGGATGTGAGACTTGGACTATAAAGAAAGCTGAATGCCACCATAATTGATGCTTTTGAACTATGGTGTTAGAGAAGACTGTTGAATCCCTTGGACTGCAAGGAGATCCAACCAGTCAGTTCTAAAGGAAATCAGTCCTGAATATTCATTGGATGGAGTTATGCTGAAGCTGAAACTCCAGTACTTTGGCCACCTGATGCGAAGAACTGACTCCTTGTAAAAGACCCTGATGCTGGGAAAGATTAAAGGCAGGAGGAGAAGGGGAAAACAGAGGATGAGATGGCTGGATGGCATCACCAACTCAATGCATGTGAATTTGAGCAAGCTCGAGGAGATGGTGAAGGACAGGGAAGCCTGGTGTGCTGCAGTGCATGGGGTCGCAAAGAATCAAACAAGACTGAGCAACTGAACAACAACTATACTTTTGACCCATGAACACTGGATATCTTTCCATTTGTTTGTGTCTTCTTCAATTTCTTTCACCAAAGTCTTGTATTTTTCAGTGTAAAGATCTTTCCCTTCCTTGGCTAAATTTATTTCTTAGTATTTTATTGTTTTTAATGTTATGGCAAATGGGAATGTTTTCTTTATTTTTTTCAGATAACTTATAGTGTATAGAAATACAGCTTTTTTTTTTTTACTTCTTTTTTATATTTAACTGGTAGATAATTGGTTTACAATATTACATTGGCTTTTGCCACACAACTTTGTGAATCAGCCGCCAGTCCACATATGTCTCCTCCCTCATGAACCTCCCACCCCCACCCCACCCCCCCATTCCACCCCTCTAGGTTGTCACAGAGCACCAAGTTGAGCTCCCTGTGTCTAAACAGCAGCTTCCCACTGGTTGTTTATTTTACACATGGCAGTGTATATATGTCAGTGATGCTCTCTCAATGATCCTCTCCTGAAAGGACTGATGCTGAAGCTCCAGTATTTTGGTCATTGGATGCAAACAGACAACTCATTGGAAAAGTCCCCGATGCTGGGAAAGATTCAGGGCAGAAGGAGAAGAGGGTGTCAGAGGATGAGATGGCTTGACAGCATCACCGATGCAATGAACATGAACTTGGGCACACTCCAGGAGATGGTGAGGGACAGGGAGGGCTGGCATGTTGCAGTCCGTGGGGTTGCAGAGAGTCAGACACGACTGGGCAACTGAAGAACAACTCCTTTTTCCCTCTGTGTCTAAAGTCTGTTCTCTGTGTCTGCATCTCTATTCCTACCCTGCAAATAGGTTCATCAGTACCGTTTTTTTCTAGATTCTGTACGTACGTGTTAATATATGAAATTGGTTTTTCTCTTTCTGTCTTACTTCATTCTGTATAATACGACTGGTTTTTGTTTGTTGGTTTTATATCCTGAAATTTACTGAATTTGTTGATTAGTTCTAACTTTTGTGTGTGTGTGGAATCATTAGGAGTGTCTATATAAAAGATCATATCATGTGCAGACAAAGACAATTTCACATCTTCTCTTTCAATTTGGATGCCTTTTCTTTCTCTCTCTTGTTCTAGCTAGAACTTCCAGCACTATGTTGAATAGGAGTGGTGAGAGTGGGTTTCCTTGTCTTGTTTCTGATCTTAAAAATTTTTTTTTTAATCTTTCACTCTTGAGTAGGACAAAGCCCACCTGATTATAGTGATGATCCCTTCAATGTGCTGTTTAATTTGGTTTGCTAGTATTTTAAAAAATTAATTCATTTATTTTAATTGAAGGCTAATTACTTCACAATACTGTGGTGGTTTTTGCTAAACATTGACATGTATCAGCCATGGGTGCACATGTGTCCCCCCGATTCTGAACCCCCTTCCCATCTCCCTCCCCACCCTATCCCTCTGGGATGTCCTAAAGCACCAGTTTTGAGTGCCCTGCTTCATGCATCAAACTTGTACTGGTCATCGATTTTATGTGTGGTAATATACATGGTTTGCTAGTATTTTGTCGGGAATTTTTGCATCTATATTCCTCAGGGAGAATCGTCTGTATTTTTCTTTTCTGGTAGTGTGCTTATCTGGCCTTATTATTAGGGTAATGTTGGTCTCATGAAATGAATTTGAGAGTGTTCCTTCCTCTTCAATTTTTTGGACAAGTTTGAGAAGAATTGGCATTACTTATTCTTTAAACGTTTGGTAGAATTCTCCAGTGAAATCATCTTGTCCTGGGATTTCTGTGTTGAGAGGATTTAGATTATGGATTCAATCTCTTTACTGATTATTAGTCTGTTTATCTGTTTAGATTTTCTATTTCTTTATGATTTAGACTTGGTAGGTTGTACATTTCTAGGAACTTACCCATTTTTTCTATGTTATCCTCAAGGTTTTTCCTTTTAAAAGATGATGTGTTAGGGCATATATTTATGAGGGTAGTATGGCCAGAAGTAGAGGCAGACACTGATGAGGTAGAAAGAGGAATGGAGAGGAAATGGGACCCTTTGACTGCACATGGATACACTGACTTTATTGCCGGGAGAGAAAGCAGAGTATGAGTGCAGATAAAAGGTTGGTGGGTTTGGTGTGGGGAAGATGAAGGAGTTTCATCATGCTATTACTGTAGTGGGCCTCTTTGGTACCATTTTACATCCTCTCAGTCTCATTCTTTTTTTTTTTTTTTAAAGCAGGGTAAATGTAGAACAGAGTTTCATGCTGGATCTGACCAGCATTGCATGGATACAATCTGACAATGCCTCATCCCCCTGAACCTCTTGTTCTTACACTAGGATTTCTCTCAGACCACCTGACCTGCCTCTTGAGAAACCTGTATGCCTGTCAAGAAGCAACAGCTAGAACTGGACATGGAACCACAGACTGGTTCCAAATCGGGAAAGGAGTACGTCAAGGCTGTATACTGTCACCCTGCTTATTTAACTTATATGCAGAGTACATCATGAGAAATGCTGGACTGGACGAAGCACACGCTGGAATCAAGATTGCCAGGAGAAATATCAATAACCTCAGATATGCAGATGACACCACCCTTATGGCAGAAGGCGAGGAAGAACTAAAGAGCCTCTTGATGAAAGCAAAAGAGAGTGAAAAAGTCGTCTTAAAGCTCAACATTCAGAAAACGAAGATCATGGCATTCAGTCCTATGACTTCATGGAAAATAGATGGGGAAATAGTGGAAACAGTGACAGACTTTATTTTTTTGGGCTCCACAGTCACTGCAGATGGTGATTGCAGCCATGAAATTAGAAGATGTTTGCTCCTTGGAAGAAAAGTTATGACAAACCTATACAGCATATTAAAAAGCAGAGACATTACTTTGCCAACAAAGGTCCATCTAGTCAAAGCTATGGTTTCTCCAGTAGTCAAGTATGGATATGAGAGTTGGACAAGTATGGATATGAGAGTTGGACTATAAAGAAAGCTGAGCACAGAGAACTGATGCTTAACTGTGGTGTTGGAGAAGACTCCTGAGAGTCCCTTGGACTGCAAGGAGATCCAACCAGTCAATCCTAAATGAAATAAATCCTGATAATTCATTGTAAGGACTGATGTTGAAGCTGAAACTCCAATACTTTGGCCACCTGATGTGAAGAACTGACTCATTGGAAAAAACCCTGATGCTGAGAAAGATTGAAGGTGGGAGGAGAAGAGGACAACAGAGGATGTGATTGTTGGATGGCATCACTGACTCAATGGACGTGGGTTTGAGTAAACTCCAGGAGCTGGTGATGGACAGGGAGGCCTGGTGTGCTGCAGTCCATAGGGTTGCAAAGAGTCAGACATGAATGAGCTATAGAACTGAACTGAACTGAATCTTGAAATGTTAGATGCCCAGGAATATGCTCTATAGCTGTGCCTATTAAATCTAGACATTCTGAGAAGGTAGTTCCTATTGGGCCACACTTGCTCTGTGGGGAATGGAAGCCAGTAAGTAAATGCTTTCCTCTTTTATCCTCTATGTTGACAGCTCTGAGGCACGTTTGGTAAGGCTCCTTTTCCCCAGGGAATCACTCAATGAAACATCTTTGTATTGGTTTTTCTTTCTTCCTTGTTTCACTCCCTTCTCTCTCATCCTAAATCTCTGAGATCTTATTCCCAAATCAAGTACTTGCATGCAAATGTCCGTTGAGGCTCTGCTCTCGGGATCACGCTGATGCCGCCCTGCCTGACCTCTTTTTCTCATTTTGTGCTAGATCACTAGAGCCTCTCACCCTGGCCTTCTTGTGAAGCCTAGAGTATGCCAATGTTATTCCCACCTCAAGCCCTTTGAACATACCCTGAACCCTTGCCTAGCCCTGCCCGTGCCACCTCCTCTGGTCTCCAGTTACACGCCACCATTACAGAGAAATCATTGCTGATCATTCAAGGTGAGCAGACCTCACTCTCACCAGCAGGCCTCTCCTTCACAGTTGCCTATTTATTTTTCAATAGCACCTGCCATACTCTGAAATGGTCTTTTATGAATTGTCTGTGGCTGATTGAATTACTTGCTGGAGGCCTGCCTCCCTGGACTTTACAATGCTTCTCATAAGATGTCCTTTCCAGCAATAGGAGACAGGCAGGTAACACAAACATTTCAAATTGGCCTAGTATAAAGTGACAAATGACAACCAGCACTCAACCTCTGTATCCAGAGGCCAACAGGAACTGGTGGGGACTGAAGGGAAGCCCTAGAGTCAGGCCTGTCTAGGGAGGGGCCTCCACACAACTCATTCTGGTTGCAACTTAGGAATGTGGCTAATACTGCTCAGCTTTCTGGTTTCTCATGATATACCAATACATGATTTTGTGTGTGTGTATGAGAGAGAGAGTGAGAAAGAGAGAGAGAGAGAGAAAGAGAGAGAAAGAGAGAGAGAAAGAGAAAGAGAGAGAAAGAGAGAGAAAGAGAGAGAGAGAGAAACAGAGAGAGAGAGAAACAGAGAGAGAGAGAGAGAGAGAGAGAAGTCTTCATATTTTTAAATATTGGCCAACATTTTCATTTTTCAATACTTTCTGAGCCAAAGAATCCCAGAACCCATGCTCTGCCCCAGATACGGCAGGGTTGGAGCTGGCTTTGACATTTCTGGCTCACTTTGAGCACCCCATGCTCACTCACAGTGAAGGCGATGAGAGCTAGATAACCCAAGCTGTAGATGTTTCTTCACCAGAATCAGAAACAGAGATCCACCAAGCACTAACAGAAACAAGAGAAGGGCCTGCTAGGGTGTGGAATGAAGGAAAATTGAACTGATTAACTTTCCACCTTTTGCAAATGCGTAAATCCAAGATGCCAAGGAAGTAGAGTATATGGCCTTTAGACAAGGTGCCACAAACCTGTCTTGGATAATTAACCTTATTAAGAAGTAAGCGTGTTAAGCACTTAATATTGAAAGAGGTATAATGTAGCAAGAAAAGCTATAAATAAAAGACAGCACAGTTGTATTTTCCCAAGTCATTATGGTGGGCTGTAGCTAATTAATTTATAACGCCACTGAATTGATACTGTGCTATTTGTGTTCAGGCAAATTACCTTTTACCTCACATTAAAAGATGAACACGTTGAGCAAGTTGAACTTTCAAAAAAGTATACATTAATAGAAAACAAAATAACAATGGTTATGGCTGGTTATTCAGGTTACTATAGGTAAGATTATTATGTCAAGATTTCCAATGTAACTTTTATTTTTAACAATTTATAACTCAGTCGTAAAAATAAATTACATTGTGCTATATGTCAGTGTGATGGTATCATTGGGAAAGGATTATTTTTTCTCTTTCTTGTTTAAAAATAGTTTTACTTCATAGATTGACAAGTTAACATTTCCCCAGGTTTAGAAAATGACTTCCAGTACCCAGGTGGGTCAGGGCACTGCCAGGGGTGATTGCTCTTTGTCCTGGCTGTTCCAGGGGTCGACTTTGGGGTGATTCCCACTCCAGTGGAGGCTGGGGGTTTCGTCTCACTGTCCCAAACCTGTAATTATTTTTACATGCCCAGTGGTCTGGGACCCTTTCTTCTCTCAGATACCCCTCTTCTGCTTTCCTTTTTCTCTCCAAGGCTCAGGAGACAATGCATTCATTTTCATCTGTTCATTCATTCAGTGTGTATTCACTGAATATAGTGTGACAAGCCGTGTATTTTCGTGGGGTCACCATGGTGAACAGAGAGAAATATGGTAAAACTGAGGAACCACTGGAATTCCTTATGTTAAAAATGGCATTGCTTTTGTTTGGGGTCATAAGGGAGGGCTGGGCTTCCACGTGGCTCAGCAGTAAAGAATCTGCCTGCGAATGCTGGAGATATAAAGGCACTGGTTCCATCCCTCAGGCAGGAAGATCCCCACTCCAGCATTCTTGCCTGGAGAATCCCATGCACAGAGGAGCCTGGTGGGCCACAGTCCGTGGGGTCACAGAGATTTGGACACGACTGAAACAACTAAGCATGCACCCACGAGGGAGGGCAGCAGAAATCCACGTTCAGTCTCTTTGAAGGTCCTAATCTGGCCATAGCAGACACCACTAGTTGCCCACAGAAGTGAACAAACTAGACTACAAGTGGGAAGGCAAAGAATAAACAGTGTCATTTCAGATGGTTAGGAGTTCAACCAAGAAGTGAAAAGGACAGAGTGACAGAACACCAAGGGGTGTGGAGGGTGAGAAGACCAGTTTAAACTGGGTGTTAATGGAAGATGCCAAGGGGTGGTGGCGGTTAAGCCGAGACCCATGTGACGAAAAGGGCCCAGCTGTGTGAAGACTTGAGGGGTGAAGCGTATCAGGCAGAGGGACGGCTGGAGTGAGTTTGGATGTTAGAGGACAGTGAGGTGCCCAGGAAAGCCAGAACACCAAGGGCAAGGAGGAGGAGCAGGAAGGGGTGGGTCAGAATGGTGGGCAGGGCTTAGAAGCGCAGGGGAGGAAGCTGGGCCAGAATTCTCAGCCACTTCCTGCTCGGTCCATGGACATCCTCTCCTGTTGTCCTCAGGTAGCTGAAACAGAAACAGCTGAGGTTTACTTTTTATCGCTTTCCAAATGGTAGTTAATTTATTTATATTTTTTATAAAAATAGTAATATAATATAATAAAAACAAAGTAAACAAGTCAGATAATATAGAAAAATAAGAGAAAGCTTAAAATGTATAATATACAATTTATCATATAACTATATGATTATATATTTTATTGAATATAACATAAAAATATGAAAAAATTCCCCCATCCAAAGGGGGTAATTAACATTTGATGTGCACCTTGCTAGATATTTTTTGTTTGCAAAGATGGACATTTACAGACACATACCCACCCACATGTCTGATGCAATGGACATGAACTTGGGCAAGCTCTGGGAGATGGTGAGGGACAGGAAGGCCTGGCGTGCTGCAGTCCATGGGGTCACAAAGACTTGGACATGACTGGGTGACTGAGCACCAAGATACCCACCCATACCCCTTTAACAAAAACCTGATCTTGCGCATCCTGACTTAGATGCTGCTTTTTTCACGTAACACACTGAATATCATTTACCATGTTACCGAACATAGATCAATGATGTAACTTTTAAAGACATTTATAAATGTACCCCAATCTAACCAATTTTGCATCATCTGGGGATAATTTTTCTTTGTTATAAACAGCACTGCAGTGAATACCTTCACACACTGTGTACTTCTCTGGTCATATTCCTGCAAGCGGGAGTGATGGGCCAAAGGCTTCAGGTTGTGAGTGCAATTGCAGAGTTCTACCCACAGAGGATCTGCGTGTCCAGGGACAGACCTCACAGTGGGCAAGAGAGCGGCCCTCCCTCCCTAGGTAGGCAGAGCTCCACGGCCAGCTCTGTCTTCTGGTGTCATCAGCAAGTCAGACCAGGCTCTTTTAGGATCTGGGTTTTCTTTGCATGAAAGTGCTGGGAAAAAGTTAGTGTCTGGCAGAGTATTTGGCCTCACCACATTACAGGGAAAGGAAGTGGAGAGCCCCAGCTGGGTCCTGGGTCGGGAGAACACAAGAGCTGACCTTCAGAATCTTCAGGTGTTCACATCCCGTCCCAGGAAGAGGTCTGTGAGGGCCCCTGTGTCCTCTAGGGCAAGCCAGGGATGCCTCTTACTTTAGGAGCTGGGAACCAGTGCTCCCTGGACAGAGGCCTGTCTAGTGCTTGGCTTTTACTCCACCCAGATCAGTGATTAGAGTCACGGTCCTCAGGGCTCACCGTATCCTCTCATATGAGTGCCCACATGGTCTCTATTGCCTTTCCTTTTCTTCCCTGTTACCCCCGCCCCCTCTCAGGGGTCTCTCTTTCCCCAGGTGTCAGGTTCTGTCTCCAGTAGCATAATCACTGGCTGCACTCCTCTGTCTCTGGAGCCCAAGAAAATGTGCATTTGTGACTTCCCTTCAACCAGCACAAATTTCTTGGGCTCCATCTGTGTCCATAAAGTGCCATTACAGACTGAATAGAAGTTCGGTCATTCTTCGGCAGCTGTGGACGCAGCAATATACCTGTGGGGGAACAAAAGAGTGCAAGCTTCCATCTGCACCCTAAGGGGTTTATTTAGTGGAGCTGACACAGAGAAGAATGTAGGCTGCTCTCTGGGAAACTGGTAAGGGTGTCAAACCTCCTCTAGGAGCTCAGCCATCTGCTTAAGAAGACTGAGGCAAGGGGGCAGAGACTCAGAATGAGAGGCAGAGGCTGGACACTTGCCCAGGTCTGCCTGAGCCCGCAGGGCTCCCTGGGCTTGTGGAGGTTCTGCAGGGAGAGGACTGAGTGTGGGGACAAAAGGCCTCCAGATGAGGACCCACAGCGGTCCAACAGGGGGATTAGAAGAGCTTAGGCCTTTGTGTCTGTGGTTCTAGCCTTTCATCCTTTATCATTCCAGTCCCTTCCAGCTCTTCTATTAGTAGGACAGATTATCAGTTATTTGGACTCAAATTTGACAAATCAGATTGCAAAGAATTACAAAAAGTTGTAGATCAATACTATCTGAATGATCAATTAATCATTCCTTACAATTAAAACTACCGATTCTTACGAACTTTCAGTTATACTTTATTGCACATCTTCTAATTTAGAGCTTTTAGGCAATTGTATTGATGCAGGTACACTTATACATAATCAAATAATCTATTAATCAGCACACCTTATTATGGGATATCTGATTTAATTATCATCATCTAGAGATAGAAGGTGGTATTGAGCTTTTCTTAGGATGCTGGAGGTTTGCCCTTTTATTCTGGTGTGTGACTCTACCTGCCACAGAAATTTCCTTCCTTTGTGAAAAAGAATTTTAAGAAAAATAGGTGAGTGTATTTGAAAAGCAAGTGAATGGACAAACTCAATTGGAGCTTCAAAATCATGGAGCATGCTTAATTTTTTTCATGGAAGTTTTATAACTTATTTTTGTTTCTATTATGCTTTTAAGATTCAAGGGTAAAAGGACCTTTGAAATTACAAATGGGTGCTGCCTTCACAATTACCTTGGAATACAAATTAAATACCAAGCACTTTACAATCATCTTTTCTGTATCCATCAATTTTGAAACAAGTACAAATAAAATATTTTATTTACATTTACATTTATTATTCCAATAGCAATGCTGGACAAACTAGTGGTTGGATTTAACTTTCCTCAATGCTTTCTGAGCATAAATTTGAAAGGGAAATAATGACAAACTCTATGTGCAGATCCTGCAGGGATCCTGGGTGGGCCTGAATCTCCCTCCTGCTTTTCTAGTTCATATTCTAGACATCTAGAGATGCCCAGGGATGTCATGGAGACTCAAAGGCCTAGTTCTTCCAGGATGAAGGGGCCTCTGCTGAGTGTCTTTCTGCATATGGGATCTGGCAGCAGCTTCTCCTGAGTGACAGGCAAAGCTTCACAGAGGTTTTGAGTTGAGTCCAAGCTGAGCAGGTTCAGAACTTCATGCTTGGGAGCACGATGACCAGCAGTACAGAGCCGTGATATCACTGAGGCAGAGGGAGGGGGAGCTGGGAGGAGGAAGATTCTCAAAATGAGCACTCTGTCTTCCATAGTCTGCCCGAGGCTTTCCAGAGATAACCCCTTCAACTTACCCTACCTCTCCAAATGCATCCTTCCCTCCAGAAAATGCACAATTCTCCATCAAAACTGTTTATCCTATGCCTCCCTCTTCCCATGTTCTCTCTAGTCTGCCAGGAATGGAGAGGAAGCCCTGACATGATGCAAAAGTGGTGGTTGTTTGGAAGACAAAGTGGGCCACGTGTTAAGTACACCCACGTGGGAACACGTTTGCTCACTGTCCTGGAGTCACTGCGGAGCTCACGGCAAGCACATGGACAATGAAACAGCACGATCTCCATGCTGTTTCCAAGCTTACTGACCCTCATAGTTCCCCTTCCTGGAGAAGGAAAGCCTGAGCTTCTTAATTAAGTATGCAAGGCTCTTCACAGTGAGGTGGTGGGGTAGGCAGAAGTCTAAGATGGCTCCCAAGATTCCCACCCCTGGTGTGAAGGCCTGACAGAGTCCTCCCCTTGGGTGTGAGTGAGCCTGACCTAATCAGTTAAGCCCACATCAAAGAAGGTCTAGAAATCAGAGATGGAAGGGGTCAGAGAAATCCAAGGAGAGAGATTCTCCTCTTGAGGCTGAACCCTTTGCTCTGCTGTAGAGAGGGCTGCATGACAGGGAACCACACTGGCCTCCAGTTGCAATGGCCTCAGTCCTCCAACGGCAGGGATCTGGGTTCTGCTGACACTCTGCAAGCCTGGAAGAGGACACTGGACCTCAAGTGAGATGATAGCCCTGGCTGACACCTTGGTTACATCTGGTGGAAACCTGAGCAGAGGGCCCAACTAGCTATGCCCAGACTCCTGCCCCATAGAAACTGAGAAGTAATAAATGGGCATTATTTGAGTGGCTTAGTGTGTGGTATTTGTTACACAATAGAAAATAAATAAAGGTCCCAGTCTCCATGTCCCCAAGCCCGTCCTCTCCGACCTAGCTTCTATTCTGTCCACTTGAAACCACCCTCATTCTGGGAATGTGAAGTCCCCTCTACCTTCCCCCTTTCTGCACAAGCCGAGCCCAAGACAACTGGCAGAAGACAGGTTGTCTGTCTGGGAGGTGGATAGAACACCAGCAAAGCAGGGAGGAAGTGAGATGGGAAGGGAAGGCAGCCAGGAAGGAGGGTGTAATCACGCAGTTATCACACCAGGAGAGCTGGGGTGCAGGCATGTGAGTAGGGGCTGAATTCCACTGAGGAACACTGGGGGCAACTAGAACATACTCTCAGAGGCCTCTCTCAAAAGAAGGCAGTGAGGCGCTATCAGTCATTGTTGGAGGGCTAGGGTGGGCCAGACTGGTTATTCCCTTGCACTCTGGCTTGCAGGATGGGCAATGGAGAGCCTTCAGTTCAAGAAAGTCAGGGACTAGCCTTGGAGCTCTGAGAAGGGCAGACAGGCAGGACCTGGGAAGCCCCTGCTCCACTTGCTCTTCCACCTGCTGGTGTTCTCTTGCATCTTCAGGGTGAGGCTCACAACCCCTCTCAGGAAGCACTCTCTGAGCCCTCCTGCTTCAGAGCCTCTGCTCCCTTTGGTCTGTGCACCTATTGGAATTTTCTCATTTGTGCCACATGCCTGGGCCCAGAGCATGGCTGTCTCCTGCTGCAAGCCACGAGCCCCTCCAGGTCAGGGCCGAGTGCCTAGTGAAAGTCGCTCAGTTGTGTCTGACTCTATGTGACCCCATGGACTATACAGACTGTGGAATTCTCCAGGCCAGAACACTGGAGTTGGTAGCCTTTCCCTTCTCCAGGGGACCTTCTCAATCTAGGGATAGAACTCAGGCCTCCTGCATTGCAGGCAGATTCTTTACAAGCTGAGACACAGGGAAGCCCCAAAATACTGGAGTGGGTAGCCTATCCCTTCTCCAGGGGATCTTCCTGACCCAGAAATTGAACCGGGTTCTCCTGCATTGCAGCAGATTCTTTACCAACTAAGCTATCAGTGAAGCCCTAGGAGGTTTTCAATATTCATTTGGTGGATACATGAAGCATATTTTTCCCGAGGTATTTTTGTTACTATTCAATTGAAAACTCTTGAAGAGACGGGAATAGCAGGCCATCTTACCTGTGTCCTGAGAAACCTGTATTTCAGTCAAGAAGCAACAGTTAGAACCTTGTATGGAACAACTGACTGGTTCAGGATTGAGAAAGGAGTACGACAAGGCTGTTTATTGTCACCCTGTTTATTTAACTTATGTGCAGAGCACATCATGAGAAAAGACAGGCTGGATGAGCTACAATCTTGAATCAAGATTGCTAGGAGAAAAGTCAACAACCTCAGATATGTGGATGATACCACTCTAATGGCAGAAAGCGAGGAGGAACTAAAGAACCTCTTGATGAGAGTGAAGGATCAGAGTGAAAAAGCCAGGTTAAAATGAAATATTAAAAAAAATTATTTTGGAGTTCTTGCAGGAGAAGATGAGCGCACGTCCTTCTACTACACTATCTTTTCATTCATGAACGTGCAAGACTGGAAGTTTTTCTGCTCTCTTCAAGTTAGGACTTGGGCTCAGCCTCCATTTTTCTCAGGAGGCAGCAGCAGTGGTTCAAAATGTTTGGCCTCAAGAGAAATGCAGTAATTGGACTGAACCTCTACTGTGGGAGAGCTGGGTCAGGACATGGTGGCAATTCCTCCTCTCCTTGTGGAGGCAGGGGCGGATTTCGGCTGTGGGGAAGGAGGCCACCTTCATGCAAAGATGGGCATGATAAAGGACAGAAATGGCATGCACCTAACAGAAGCAGAAGATATTAAGAAGAGGTGGCAACAATACATGGAAGAACTATACAAAAAAGATCTTCACGACTCAGGGACCCACAATGGTGTGATCACTCACCCAGAGCCAGACATCCTGCAGTGCGAAGTCAAGTGGGTCTTAGGAAGCATCACTACAAACAAAGCTAATGGAGGTGGTGGAATTCCAGCTGAGCTATTTCAAATCCTAAAAGATGATGCTGTGAAAGTGCTGCACTCAATATGCCAGCAAATTTGGAAAATAGCAGTGGCCATAGGACTGGAAAGGTCAGTTTTCATGCCAATCCCAAAGAAAGGCAATGCCAAAGCATGCTCAAACTACTGCACAATTGCACTCATCTCACTTGCTAGCAAAGTAATGCTCAAAATTCTCCACCAAGGCTCCAATGGTACGTGAATGGTGAGCTTCCAGATATTCAAGCTGGGAGAAAAGGCAGAGGGACCAGAGATCAAATTGCCAACATGTATTGGATCATCAAAAAAACGAGAGTTCCAGGAAAACATCTAGTTCTGCTTTATTGATTACGCCAAAGCCTTTGATTGTGTGGATCACAACAAACTGTGAAAAATTCTTAAAGAGATGGGAATACCAGACCACCTGACCTGCCTCCTGAGAAATCTGTATGCAGGTCAAGAAGCAACAGTTAGAACTAGACATGGAAAAACAGACTGGTTCCAAATTGGGAAAGGAGTACTTCAAGGCTGTATATTTAACTTCTATGTGGAGTACATCATGTGAAATGCTGGGCTGGATGAAGTACAAGCTGGAGTCAAGGTTGCCAGGAGAAATATCAATGACCTCAGACACACATATGATACCACCCTTATGGCAGAAAGTGAAGAACTAAAGAGCCTCTTGATGAAAGTGACAGTGAAAGGGAGAGTGAAAAAGCTGGCTTAAAACTCAACATTCAGAAAACTAAGATCATGGCATCCAGTCCCATCACTTCTTGGCAAATAGATGGGGAAACAATGAAAACAGTGCCAGAGTTTATTTTCTTGGGCTCCAAAATCACTGCAGATGGTGACTGCAGCCTTGGAATTAAAAGACGTTTGCTCCTTGGAAGAAAAACTATGACCAACCTGACAGCATATTGAAAAACAGAGACATTACTTTGCCAACAAAGGTCCGTCTAGTCAAAGCTAAGGTTTTTCCAGTGGTCATGTATGGATGTGAGAGCTGGACTATAAAGAAAGCTGAGCACTGAAGACTTGATGCTTTTGAACTGTGGTGTTGGTGAAGACTCTTGAGTGTCCCTTGGGCTGCAAGGAGATCAAACCAGTCACTCCTAAAGGAAATCAGTCCTGAATATTCATTGGAAGGACTGATGCTGAAGCTGAAACTCAACACTTTGGCCACCTGAGGTGAGGAACTGACTCCTTGGAAAAGACCCTGATGTTGGGAAAGATTGAAGGCAGGAGGAGAAGGGGATGACTGAGGATGAGATGATTGGATGGCATCACCAATGCGATGGACATGAGTTTGAGCAAGCTCCAGGAGTTGGTGATGGACAGGGAGATCTGGCGTGCTGCAGTCCATGGGGTCACAAAGAGTTGGACAAGACTTGGCAATTGAACAACAACTGTTCAGTTGCTAAGTTATGTCTGACTCTTTGCAACCCCATAGATTGTAGCACATTAGGCTCTCTGTCCACTATCTCCTGGAGTTTGCTCAAATTTATGTCCGTCCTGAGATATATCTCTCCCTTTATATGGTTGAACTGGGTTATCTCTGTAAACCCTTTGACCTGCTCCTGCCATTTTGGTGCTCTCTTCCCGTAGTGCTGGTGCTGTTTTCTTTTCTCCATAGAATACACCGCCATCTGGCATATTGTATATGTTTATTTGTTGTTTATCTTCCTGCACTAGCATGTAAGATCCTAAAAGACACATTTATTTATTTTGTTCACTGCTTTATTGCCTAGAGTTGGCACACAACACTACCTAGCATATAGAAGCCACTGGAAAAAATCCCTCGAATGAATGAATGAAACTGTGCAATCAGAGTGTAAAAAGGGGGACTACTTTGTGCCACTGCAGCAGCTTACCTGGCAAGAGATGGATGTGTGACTGATAGGGAAACCGATATGGTTTTCAACAAAGCCTGAAAATTAATCATACTTAATGAATGTTACTAATGTGTTAAAGGAATGAGCAATTAAAATATTACCACATCTGAACTTCTCCTTCCTGGCTAATTTCTTCTCCTCCCTAGGGTTACCATCTTTCAAAGAAGTAGAGGCACAGAATTAAAGAAATGGATTTTATGGAAAAGAAATGCGTTTTAAATGGTTTAAATCGGGGACAGGCTGTGCAATTCTCTCGTGGCTGTCAGTCTTCATGTCTCAGTGCTCAAGTGAGAGATGTGGGCTGAGAGGAGAGGCTGAAACTGTCAGAGACTGGAGCTGGAAATGGGGAGCCAGGCATTCCCCAGGGTAATGGTGTGGAAACAGGAGACAGATGGGAGCCCTGAAGCAGGGAGGCTGATTGCCTTACAATTAAGCACAAGGTGAGATGAAAGTGGCTGAGGAAGAACATCCCCTGAGGCAGGGCCAAAGGCATCTCAGCGGCTTTGCACCATCCAAGATCATATACAGAGCTACTGTTATGAAAGGCTTGAGGATGCTCTTTGGAGGATCCTAGCACAGTCTCCTTAAAACACACTTCCCTCCCTGGCTCCAAACACACCCACTGCCCAGATGGAAGGGTCAAAACTGTAGAGAATAAGTATCTCAGAATAAAACTCATAGACTTGAGACTGGGAGAGCTAACTGCTTGTTGATAAACTACCACTACTGGCAATGGATCAGGTTTGTTTACGGGATTGTGCGAACCTGACGGCCCAGACTCAGAGCCTCAGCAGAGACCTGTCAGATGTAACCGAACCAAGTGGTAGAATGGGAAAGAACCCAGACCAACAACTGAGGACTTACCCAGACCTTTTCTACTTGAGGATCCAGGCCCAGTGTGGTTAGATCTTCCACGTTTTAGAGAAAAGACAAATGTGTGTATTAGTTAGCTATTGTTGCTGTAAGAAATTACCACAAATTTAGTGGCTTAAAACAACCAAACTTATTACTTTACGTCCTGAAGGTCAAAAGTCTAAGTGGGTCTGCAGGCTTGTGTCACTTCTGGAGATTTTAGGAGAGGATCTGTTTCCTGGTCTTCTGCAGCTTCTAGAGGCTGCTCAGATTCCTTGGCTCCAGGCCCCATTCCCACATCTTCAAAGTCAGCATGGTAATATCTTCTGCCCTCGCTGATCTCCTGCTTTTGTCTGGTAAGAACCCTGTGACTGAACTGCTGTAGCTGTTCAGCTGCTTAGTCGTGTCCAACTCTTTGAGACCCCATGGACTGCAGCACGCCAGGCCTCCCTGTCCTTTGCTGTCTCCTGGCGTTTGCTCAAATTCATGTCCCTTGAGTCGGTGATGTCATCCAACATCTCATCCTCTGTTACTGCATTCTCCTCCTGCCCTCGATCTTTCCCAGCATGAGGGTCTTTTCTAACGAGTCAGCTCTTTGCATCAGGTGGCCAAACAGTCTTCATGCTCTTGCTGTGTACCAAACACTAAGTACTTCATGTGCTTTATTTCTTTTAATCCTCATAGCAATCTCATTTTTATTCCCCATTTTGTAGCTGAGAAATTTGAAGCTCAGTGTTATCCAAAGTCACACAGTGATAGGGGTCAGAGCTAGTATGCAAACTAGGTTGTCTGCCCCCAGAGCCTATCAAGATGCATTGTTCAAGGAAAGAGATGTGAAGCAGGAACGATAATAGCTTCTTCAGTTAAAAAACAAACAAGCAAATAAACAAAAACAACTCTCAAGTAGAATTCAGATTAGTTTACAGAGAGAGATTCAACTTCCCATATATCTGCTACTCATGAATTCCATCTTCTAGGAGAGGACAGATATTCAACCACAGAGTTACCCTTCTTCCTGCTGCAACACTGGACTAGAGTCCAGAACAAATAAATGGCTTTTATTTATCAATGATGCCTTTGGGCTAGTGATGTCATCAAAATGGCAACATGGGAGACCCAGTCTCTGTCTCCCTCACAAAGACCAGCAATTGCCTATTAATTGCAAAAAAATAAATCTCTGGGAACTCTATATATGGACTATATAAGAAACTTTAGCAAGACAGTAGAACAAAAACCTGAGAAAAACCTCACAAGAAAAGAGGAAAGAAAGTTCTCTTTAACCTACATCAACCCAGCAATCAAAGCAGTGCCAAGAGGGGGTGTCCTAGCCAGACAGAATTCTCCTCCCCAGGGAAGGATGAGCAGGGTGAACCACTGGCTTCCCCAGTTTTAAGAAGACACTGCACGAAGGTCCTGCTTCAGTTTTACCCCACTCAGACTGGCAAAGTAGAAAAATACAGAGATGGCCAAGAACAGAGAAGAAAAATAGGGGTGCCAGGTTCACATGCAGCAGGAGTGATCACGGTTCACAGTGACTAGCCCTTTGGACAAGCCCTGCAGATTTCAGCAGCTTTTGCCCCACAGGTGTTCATATTTGACGATGTTAGCTGCCTGAGACCCCTCCCTTACTGGAGCCCAGGAATTGCACTGGCAGCCAGTCAAGGCCTCTAAGGCTGCACAAGTGCAAGATGCCAGCGCCGTGGTTGACCTCTGCCACTGGGCATGTGCTTGGGGCTCGCCCCTCCAGCTCTGCATTGCCCATCAGTAGCCTGATGCTCATCAGCAGCCTCTCTGTGATATGCACGCCTAGAGGGAAATGGTGCAGCCAATGAAGAGTTCTAACACACAGGGCCCTGGTAGCTGCCAATGAGTCCGTACTTGACCCTGGCCTTCCTGCCTGCCTTGGGTCCCATCTCTGTGTGTGTGCCTGGAACTGGCTTTTGCCACTATGTAGGAAACCAAAGCTGGTTACTGCACACAACTGTGTGCATACCATTAGCTGTGGGCATCACTGTTGCCTGCCAAGGTAGCTGGCTACTAGACCTGGAGAAGTCACTGAGGAAGACGCTCAACAGCCTCTGCAGCCACTGTGACCCCTACAGTGTCCACTAAGGACTACGCAGTTGACGCCTTATGACCCCTCAGTCAAAAGACAACACACACCTCCTGACACCGTGTTGCCACGTGCCCCCACACTTGGAATCCTGCATCACTAGACCCGGGTCACAGCATGACCCAGTGTGCCCCACCCACAGATAAAAAAGATCCTTCTTTACTGAGGAGCAAGAAGCGTCTTTTAATTTCAAGGCAGCAGTCACCATCTGCAGTGATTTTGGAGCCCAAGAAAATAAACTTTGTCACTGTTCCCACTGTTGCCCCATCTATTTGCCATGAATGATGGGACCAGATGCCATGATCTTAGTTTTCTGAATGTTGAGTTTTAAGCCAACTTTTTCACTCTCTCACTTTCATCAAGAGGCTCTTTAATTCTCCTTCACTTTCTGCCATAAGGGTGGTGTCATCTGTGTATCTGAGGTTTTGATATTTCTCCCGGCAATCTTGATTCCAGCTTGTGCTTCGTCCAGCCTGGCATTTAGCATGATGGACTCTGCAGATAAGTTAAATAAGCAGGATGACAATATAGCCTTGACATATTCCTTTCCTGATTTGGAACTGGTCTGTTGTTTCCTGTCCAGTTCTAACTGTTGCTTCTTGACCTGCATACAGATTTCTCAGGAGGCAGGTCAGGTGGTCTGGTATTCCCATCTCTTTAAGAATTTCCCACAGTTTGTGATCCACACAGTCAAAGGCTTTGGCAAAGTCAGTAAAGCAGAAGTAGATGTATTTCTGGAACTCTCTTGCTTTTTTGATGACCCAACAGATGTTGGCAATTTGATCTCTGGTCTTTCTACCTTTTCTAAGTCCAGCTTGAACATGGAGAATTTCACCATTCATGTACTGTTGGAGCCTGGCTTGGAGAATTTAGAGCATTACTTTGCTAGTGTGTGAGATGAGTGCAGTTGTGTGGTAGACTGAACATTCTTTGGCATTGCCTTTCTTTGGGATTGGAACGAAAACTGACCTTTTCCAGTTCTGTGGCCACTGCTGAGTTTTCCAAATTTGCTGGCATATTGAGTGCAGTATTTTCACAGGATTTGAAATAGCTCAACTGGAATTCCATCACCTCCACTAGCTTTGTTTGTAGTGATGCTTCCTAATGCCCACTTTACTTCACCTTCCAGGATATCTGGCTCTAGGTGAGTGATCACATCATTATGGTTATCTGGGTCATGAAGATCTTTTTTGTATAGTTGTTCTGTGTATTCTTGCTACCTCTTCTTAATATCTTCTGCTTCTGTTAGGTCCATACCATTTCTGTCCTTTATTGTGCCCACTTTTGCATGAAATGTTCCTTTGGTATCTCTAATTTTCTTAAAGAGATCTCTAGTCTTTCCCATTCTGTTGTCTTTCCCATACTCTATGTCTTTGCAGTAATCTCTGAGGAAGGCTTTCTTTTCTCTCCTTGATATTCTTTGGAACTCTGCATTCAAATGGGCATATCTTTCCCTTTCTCCTTTCTGTCTTTACCTTCTCTTCTTTTCTTAGCTATTTGTAAGGCCTTCTCAGTCAACCATTTTGCCTTTTTGCATTTCTTGAGTGGTCTTGATCACTGCCTCCTGTACAATGTCACAAACCTCTGTCCACAGTTCTTCAGGCACTCTCTATCAGATCTAGTTCCTTGAATCTATTTGTTACTTCCACTGTATAATTGGAAGGGATTTGATTTAGGCCATACCCGACTGGTCTAGTGGTTTTCCCTACTTTCTTCAATTTAAGTCTGAATTTGGTAATAAGGAGTTCATGGTCTGAGCCACAGTCCACTCCCAGTCTTGTTTTTGCTCACTGTATAGAGCTTCTCCATCTTTGGCTGCAAAGAATATAATCAATCTGATTTTAGTATTGACCATCTGGTGATGTCCATGTGTAAAGTCATCTCTTGTATTGTTAAAAGAGGGTATTTGCTATGACCAGTGCGTTCTCTTGGCAAAACTCTGTTAGCCTTTGCCCTGCTTCATTTTGTAACTCCAAGGCCAAATTGGCCTTTTACTCCAGGTATCTCTTGACTTCCTACTTCTTTTATTCTAAGGGATTCTTGTCCACAGTAGTACATATAATGGTTATCTGCTTTAAATCCACCCATTCCAGTCCATTTTAGTTCACTGATTCCTAAAATGTAGATGTTCACTCTTGCCATCTCTTGTTTGACCACTTCCAATTTACCCTGATTCATGAACCTAACATTCCAAGTTTCTATACAATATTTCATCAGACTTTACTTCCAGCACCAGTCACATCCACAACTTTGATTCTGTCTTTTCATTTTTTCTAGAGTTATTTCTCCACTGTTCTCCAGTAACATATTGGGCCCCTTATGGCAGAAAGTGAAGAAGAACAAAAGAGCTTCTTGATGAAAGTGAGAGAAGAGAGTGAAAAAGTTGGCTTAAAGCTCAACATTCAGAAAACTAAGATCATGGCATCCAGTCCCATCACTTCATGGCAAATAGATGGGGAAACAGTAGAAACAGTGGCTGACTTTATTTTTCTGTGCTTTAAAACCAATGTAGATGGTGATTGCAGCCTTGAAATTAAAACATGCTTACTCCTTGGAAAGAAAGTTATGACCAACCTAGACAGCATATTAAAAAGCAGAGACATTACTTTGTCAACAAAGGTCTGTCTAGTCAAGGCTATGGTTTTTCCAGTAGTCATGTATGGATGTGAGAGTTGGACTATAAAGAAAGCTGAGCCCAGGAGAATTGATGCTTTTGAACTGTGGTGTTGGAGAAGACTCTTGAGAGTCCTTTGGACTGCAAGGAGATCCAACCAGTCCATCCTAAAGGAAATCAGTCCTGAGTGTTCATTGGAAGGACTGCTGTTGAAGCTGAAACTCCAATATTTTGGCCACCTGATGTGAACAGCTGACTCATTCACAGTAGCTAAAATATGGAAACAATCTAAGTGTCTGTCAATGGATAAATGGATAAAGATGTGGTACATATACACAATGGAACATTGTTCAGCCATGAGAAAAAAGGAACTCCTTCCATTTGGGACAATATGGACGAAACATGGCACCCGACTCCAGTACTCTTGCCTGGGAAATGCCATGGATGGAGGAGCCTGGTAGGCTGAAGTCCATGGGGTCGCTAAGAGTTGGATATGACTGAGCGACTTCACTTTCATTTTTCACTTTCATGCATTGGAGGAGGAAATGGCAACCCACTCCAGTATTCTTGCCTGGAGAATCCCAGGGACAGGGGAGCCTGCTGGGCTGCTGTCTATGGGGTTGCACAGAGTCAGACACGACTGAAGTGACTTAGCAGGATGAAACTTGAGGGTGTGATGTTCAGTGAAATAATTCAGATATAGAAAGACAAGCACTGTATCATCTCACTTTGTATGGAATCTAAAAAAGCAGAACTCATAAAAATAGAGTGAGGTTCAGCAGCTGATCATGGGGTTCTTAAGGCACGGTTACTGAAGTGGTTTGCCATTCCCTTCTCTAGTGGACCACATTTTGTCAGAACTCTCCACCATGATCTATCCATCTTGGGTGACCCTACGTGGCATGGCTCATAGTTTCATTGAGTTAGACCAGGGGCTGGGAATTGATGGAAATGGAGAGATGTTGGTCAAGGGTAGAGACTTCTAGTTATAAGATGAGCCATTCTTGGAGAAATAATGTACAGCATGATGATTGTAGAATAATAGTGTGTTATATAACTAAGTTGCTAAGAGAGTAGATCTTACATGTTCTTACCACAAAAAGATATAGTAATAATTATGTGAGGTGACTTAGATATTAGCAGGCTATAGCGATAATCATGCTGCATTCTATATGTATCAAATCAACAAGTTGTACTCCTTAAGCTTACACGTTATATGTCAGTTATATCTCAATAAAACAGAAAAAAAATGACGTCTTTGGGTAGGCCATTTGTCTTCTCTGAATCTCAGTTTCTTCAACTAGAAAATTTAAAAAGTCATTTTTATTATTATTATGGACATTTTCATAGCACTTGTCAGGCCCCGTACTATTCATTTTATATATATGAAAGTGAAAGTGAAGTCGCTCAGTCATATCTGACTCTTTGGTACCTCATGGACTGTAGCCTACCAGGCTCCTCCATCCATAGCATTTTCCAGGCAAGAGTACTGAACTGGGTTGCCATTTCCTTCTCCAGAGGATCTTCCCAACCCAGGGATTGAACCTGGGTCTCTTGCATTGTAGGCAGACGCTTTACTTTCTGAGCCACCAGGATATATATAAATCCCTTTAATCCTCAAAGTAACACTTTGGGGGTAGATACGATTAATATCTGATTCCCAAGTGGCTCAGTGGTAAAGAATTTGCCTGCTAAACAGGGGACATGGATTTCAATCCCTGGGTCAGGAAGATCTCCTGGAGAAAGAAATGGCAATGCACTCCAGTATTGTTGCCTGGGAAATCCCATGGACAGAGGAGCCTGGTGCGCACGGGGTTGCAAAACAATGGAACATGATGTTGGGACTAAACAACAACTCTCATTCTTCTCTTTTTACAGAAGAAGAACTGAGGCATACACAAAGGTTATACATAAATCATCTTAGGACAGAGCTTGTGAACAGCAGAGCTAGGATTGAACCCTGAGAGTCTAGAAATCTCTAGAGTCTGGAGAGTCTTCCTATTCTGCTCAAATTGTGAAGCTCTTTCCTTCTTTCACCATTCATCCTTCACTTCCTCTTACCCACCTCAGAGGGTTGTTGTGATATTAAATGTTATATTATGTAAAGTGCTCCGACTGTACTAGCTGCTCTGGAAGGGTCTGCTTTGATCATTGGGGTTGTTGCTCATCTCAAAGAGTCAGACAGGACTCAGTGACTGAACTAAACTGAACTGTAGAGAAACCTCATTGGTTCGCATGCATCACCATCACACTTCTTGCCAAGCCTGTGTACTGCCTGTATTAATAATTACTTGATATTTAAATTGGGCTTCACAGCTGGTGCAGCGGTAAAGAATCTGCCTGCCAGTACAAGATCTGCAAGAGACGCAGATTAGGTCCTTGGGTCAGGAAGATCCCCTGAAGTAGGAAATGGCAACGCACACCAGTATTCTTGCCTGGAAAATTCCATGGATGGAGGAGCCTAGCAGGCTATAGTCCATTGAGTCGCAAAGAACTGGACACAATTAAGCATGCACAAAGGCAATTATTTAAATTAACTTATCACTGAATAAATGTAATCTCATTACAGTCATTGGAAAATCAGTATTGTTACAAAATATGTACCATGAAAATAAACTATTATTAAGTCCTCTCTAGATTCAACTACCTAAAGGCTTTGAATTTAAGGCCTATTTTGTTAAAGGGAGATTAGTAAATCTTGAGAAGAATTAAAGAGTAACACCAAACTGGGACTTTCTCATTGGTATAATCAGAAGAATTTAAAGAGGAGTAAAAAAGAAGTAACATTTTCACTATATGATAGAAAGTGATTTAGGGATTTATCTCTGTATCCCCTGAAATCAACCTTAGGGAAACTGACAATAGCTAAGAGCAGAGACTCAGAAGACAGATTCCCCCACCTTACAATTTGCTGGCTATCTTGTCTTGTGAACATAATTCTTCTAACCCTCACTTTCTTCATTGGTAAAACAGTACTTACAAAGATGTTGATTATAAATGAGAGAATGAAGGTAAAGCACAAAATCTAATACATAGTAAATGCTTAATAAACATAAGCCACCATCATCACCATTATTATTAAGCTTTGCACACAAGTCTCTGGACTTTTAAAAATGTTTTAATGTTTTTAGTTGCATAACAATAATATTCATTATAGTAAACACATAGTGATTACTACATTAGGTTCTTCTCTGGGTTTTATATGTATGTGTTAGCTGCTCATTCATGACCGATCCTTTGTGACCCTGTGGACAGTAGCCCACCGGGCTCCTCTGTCCACGGAATTCCAGGCAAGAATACTGGAGTGGGTATTCCCTCCTCCAGGGGATATTTCTGATGCAGGGATCGGAGCCAGGTTTCCTGCATTACAGGTAGATTCTTTACTGTCTGAGCCACCAAGGAAGCTCTTTATATATATATATATATATGCCCAACCATATTTTACATAGATAAACATTTTACCTACGTTAAGAATTATTATTATACCAATTTAAACTATTATGATAATTTATTCTTATCCCTCGTTCCCCACAGATGAGGTTTTTGCCCGAATGGGGGCAAAATCGCCCCCCGTGACATTTCTGGTGGCCTCCTTTGCCGCCTTTCTTGGGACAGATACCAGAGGCAGACACTCAAGCCACTAGACATCAGTTCAGTTCAGTTTGGCCGCTCAGTCGTGTCCGACTCTTTGTGACCCCATGAATCGCAGCACGCCAGGCCTCCCTGTCCGTCACCAACTCCCGGAATTCACTCAGACTCATGTCCATCGAGTCGGTGATGCCATCCAGCCATCTCATCCTCTGTCGTCCCCTTCTCCTCCTGCCCCCAATCCCTCCCAGCATCAGAGTCTTTTCCAATAAGTCAACTCTTCGCATGAGGTGGTCAAAGTACTGGAGTTTCAGCTTTAGCATCATTCCTTCCGAAGAAATCCCAGGGCTGATCTCCTTCAGAATGGACTGGTTGGATCTCCTTGCAGTCCAAGGGACTCTCAAGAGTCTTCTCCAACGCCACAGTTCAAAATCATATATTCTTTGGCGCTCAGCTTTCTTCACAGTCTAACTCTCACATCCATACATGACCACTGGAAAAACCATAGCCTTGACCAGATGGACCTTTGTTTGCAAAGTAATGTCTCTGCTTTTGAATATGTTATCTAGGTTGGTCATAACTTTTCTTCCAAGTAGTAAGCGTCTTTTAATTTCATGGCTGCAGTCACCACCTGCAGTGATTTTGGAGCCCCCCAAAATAAAGTCTGGCACTGTTTCCCCTGCTTCCCCAAAACAAATGAGATCACTCCCCCTCCCGTGCGCGGGCCCTCGCCCCGCCCTCGACGCCGCGGCTCTCCAGGCTGGCCCCGCCCCGTGTGGAGGCGGGGCTTCCCCTCTGCTGGCGCGCTGACGTCACTGTTCCGCGCCCTCGTTGCGCGTTCGCGCCTGCGCTGCGGCCGGAAGGTCGTCCCTGTGACCGGCTTGGCTTTTGGAGCTCCTGTCGCCATGTTGTCGGTCGCCGCTCGCTCGGGCCCATTCGCGCCCGTCCTATCGGCCACGTCCCGCGGGGTGGCGGGCGCGCTGCGGCCCCTGGTACAGGCCGCGGTGCCCGCCACCTCGGAGTCGCCTGTGCTGGACTTGAAGCGCTCCGTCCTGTGCCGGGAGTCGCTCAGAGGCCAGGCCGCGAGCCGGCCTTTGGTCGCTTCCGTGGGCCTCAATGGTGAGCTGGGCTGAGGGGTGCCTCTTGTCTTGCTCCTTCCGGCCCTGGACGCAGGGAGCAGTCGAGAAGGGCAAGGGGCTGCGGGAAAATGGAACAGAGCCCTGGTTGGTAATGGCATGGCCTGCGGGCCGGGTCGACCTTGGTTAGGCCTCTGTGCCTCCCCAGGCTTCTGTGATAGTGATAGATTTGAAAGACTGATTTAGCCATAAGCTCTCACCAAGAGTATATTTTACGCCTCTTGTCAGCAGATCCTGGTTTATCTTTGGTGCCTTGTTCTGTTTTTATGCACTGTTTGGAGATCCTTAATTGGCAGCTTGTGAGCCAGGTACCTGTAGTCTACCTTTACCTGCATAGTTGTTAAAAACGGACTATCTTTGGCGCCTGTTGAAATGTTGAATGTTGGCAGTGCTGGTTTCCATTATCGTGTGTACTGTGCATTGGTCGCACCCTCCACTCCTCATCAGGCCTGCTGGATTCTTTGTTACTTGCCTGGCCCCATTGACCTTTGCGCTACACCAGGTTGTCCCCCACCCTCTGAAGTCGGCCTGTATTCGCCCTTTTATCTTTGTTTTAAACGCCCCTCCCAGTTTTCCACATTTCCAAGTCTTACCCATCCTCTCAGTTCAGGATCAGGTTAGTAAAGTCTTATGTTGCTGATTCCTTTATGTTTTATAGCACATAACACTTTCTATTCTGCATTGGATTTATTGAGGATTCTCTCTGACCTTGAGCTTGAAGGTATAGAGAATATCCTTTATTTTTCTATCTTCCACAACTTCAGATTTTGCAGGTAGTTGGTGCAGAGTAGTTGTGAATGAATAAAGTGGCAACTTTTCTTAGTGGGCCCCCCGGTTTTAGTAATTACCCAAGCCAGTTATTTGGACCCAAATGAGAAACAGTTATGGAGGAGAAAATTTCAATAACAAGGATGAAAAATATTTTGGAATTTGTCAAATGGCTAAAGAGTTTCTTCTAAAAATCACGGGCTTTCCTGACTTTTCCGAGAAGTGGTAGAAGTATAAGGCAAACGTGTTTCTGTAGTCATGCCTTCAGCTTGAAGCTTAAGTTGATGTTAAAATTTTCTGTATAGATGGTTTGTGGAAAGATGGTTAATAGAGGGGATGGTAAGGGGCAGTTGAGTCAGAAGAAGATCCCTGAATTGGGATACATTAGAGCTCACTTTAAAACAAAACTCTTTTGTTATAATGCCGTAATTCTCCATTTCTAGATGATGTTTCTATAAGTATTTGATTTTGTTTTCATTTAGAGCTAAATATAGTTCACATCTTTGCTACTAAAAGTCATACCTAATAGAATTCATGTGACTTATTTAGAGAATGATTTTTACAATATATAGCAGTTTAATTTCCCAAAGTGTTCCTAATGATGGAGTTCAATATGAAGTGTAACCTACTAGATAAAATGTGAGTGAACTCCGGGAGATGGTGATGGATAGGGAGGCCTGGCATGCTGCGATTCATGGGGTCGCAAAGAGTCAGACACGACTGAGCGACTGAACTGAACTGAGACAACTGGATTTCTTTTGCTGCCAAATCTCTGGATGATAATGTCAAAGTCATTCTCTTTAGTATTCTGTATTTCCTTCTGTGGAAGGATTGTAGACAGGGCTTCTAAGTATGAACTTGGGTTTCTTCATCTTTTAGGTATGCTATGCATCTCTTTGCTGTGTAATACCCAGACAGTCCTAGGGGAAAGTAAGTCACACTTAAGTAGGGTAGTATGTGATACAATGTCACTTTGCTATAGTTGCGAGTATCCAGTAGTCACTACCTGTGTCCTTGTCCCCTCCAAAAAATGTTGAGTGAGTTAGAAAAGTACATAGAGTGATTTTGATAGGTTTCTCCATTGTTTTTGACTACTTATGGCTTCCATAAAATTACTGACCATGTGAAACATATTCCTTATTATAATGTTTGACTGCTCAAGGAAGTATGTTAGGATGAGACAGCCTAGTAGGTCAAGGAGAATTGCAGCTTATATGACAATGCTTTTTATAAGTTCATGTTTCTTTTGGAAACATTTTCTAAAATTGAGGAGTTTTTAGTGTCTCCTTTTCTAAAAAGCAGATCTGTGTTGCAGATTTTTTTAAACAAATATGCAGTATGCAAAGAGATTTACTTTCTGAAACACACTTAAAGGTGATATCGTAAGTTAATTTTTTGTCAGACATTAAAAAATGGTATGGGACAGGACATACCTGTTGTTTGAAAAAGTAAACTGTTGCGTCCATAATACAGTAAGAACCTCCAAGTTTTGAACTTTGAAAGATTTGAACATGTGTTCCATCAGCTTCAGGTGTGAGTGAAATTGTAGCTTGCCCTTTGTCTCCTCTATTTCTGACTCTTCTTCAGCTCTACCATCTCCCACCTCTTCTCCCTCCTCCAGTGGGCACCTCTTGCCTGTTCATTTGATGCCAGCCCCTGTTTGCCAACTGTTGTACTTCTGTATTTTCAAGATTAAAAATACATTTTATTTTTTGTGTTTTTTTAATGTATTATTTGTGTAAAAAGTATTATAAACCTGTTACAGTACAGTACTGTGTAGTTGATTGTGTTAGTTGGGTACCTAGGCTAACTCTGTTGGACTTAGGAACAAATTGAACTCACAAATGCGCACTCAGTACAGAATTCATTTGTATGTGGGGGACTTATTTTACTGCATAAACAGTAATTATTTGGTTATTTAATTTTCATTTGATATTAACATCTGGCCTATTTATGGCCTGGAGTAAAGTGTCCCAGTTGAGAGATCCACAGTAGTTTAAAAAAAAAAAAAAATAATACCCCACTCTTATAGATGTTATTGCCCTTCACTGATGTTATATGAAAAAAATTGCTCTTTTTTACTATACTAAATTGAAATAATTGGTTCTTTTGGAGATTTCATTTGATTTTGATAGTTACATTGTCTGATAAGGGTGTCTTTTCTGCCCATTAGAGGTTTTACTTGAATTTTTACCCCAAAATCTAAAATAGAAATCTCTTTAAGTTTTCTGCTACTAAATTTATACCGTTTACATAATGTTTATTATCTAAACAATTCTTAATTTATGAATTTTTAGAAGTTTGGAGAGCAGGTAGATAGGAATATAAAGTTAGACACTTGGGTTAATAAGATGTTCACATCAAGTTAATGAATGGACTAGATGAGTTTTAGGGTTTCTTCTAATCCAGAAAATATGGATGATATTTAGCATAATTGCACAGTATATCTTAGCAGGTTGAATTTTTGGAGAGTTAAAATATTGCTGTTTGCAGTTTAACTTTTTTTAACCTGATGCACTGAATTGTTACAAATTCTGAATCAGCAGTGTTCTATCAGGTGGAGTCAATTATACATGTTATGATTTCATACCAATATGATAGGTAGTGGTTGAGTTAATTTTGTTTTCAGTATTCAATTTGTTGGCACTGCCAACTTGGCCATTTCTGAGACCAGTGAGTGCCGTATTTCACGTTTTAATAATTTTATTTTCGCTTATGAATTCATAAAGGCCCATTCCCTGATGTGTGCCTCTTTCAGGGTCCTCATCTAATTGTGTTTTTTTAACCTTCTGTTTATCTTGCAGTCCCTGCTTCTGTTCGTTATTCCCATACAGACATCAAAGTGCCTGACTTCTCTGACTATCGTCGCCCTGAAGTGTTAGATAGTACAAAGTCTTCAAAAGAGAGCAGTGAGGCTCGGAAAGGTTTTTCCTATTTGATAACTGCAACAACTACTGTGGGTGTTGCATATGCTGCCAAGAATGTCGTCTCTCAGTTTGTTTCCAGCATGAGTGCTTCTGCCGATGTGTTGGCCATGTCGAAAATTGAAATCAAGTTATCCGATATTCCAGAGGGGAAGAACATGGCTTTCAAATGGAGAGGCAAACCCCTGTTCGTGCGCCATCGAACCAAGAAGGAAATTGACCAGGAAGCTGCAGTTGAAGTGTCCCAGTTGAGGGACCCACAGCATGACTTAGAACGAGTAAAGAAACCTGAATGGGTTATCTTGATAGGTGTTTGCACTCATCTTGGTTGTGTACCCATTGCAAATGCAGGAGATTTTGGTGGTTATTACTGCCCTTGCCATGGGTCACACTATGATGCATCTGGCAGGATCAGGAAGGGCCCTGCACCTCTCAACCTTGAAGTTCCCTCATATGAGTTCACCAGTGATGATATGGTGATTGTTGGTTAGAGACCTGGACTCAAGTTAAAGGCTTCTTTCAGTCTTCATGTCACCTCAGAAGAGTTACTTGAGAACAAGCCTTCTGTGCTTTGAAATAGTTGATTTGAAATATTTAAGGATTGCTAATAATGTGTTTGCAAACATGTAAAGTAAATTGAATATAATGTTGAATACTTTCAAGCATTCACCTAAAAAAGCCACCATTAAACATTGTTATGCTCAAAGAGTGCAGTGTCTTTGATAGTTAATTCTAATTAAAAATTGTAGACCAGTGCATAAAATATTTGTGAAATCTGTAATTGACTTTCTTGTTTATTTACCTTCTTCTGTCAGGGACAGAGATTCTACAGAGCTCATGGTTAGGTTGAGGTAGAATTAGCTGGTCGTCTCCCAAGACCTGGGAGGTGTTTCTTGGCATTGGCAGAAACAGTATCCAAGTTTCTTTGCTGTTTTGCACACCTGGCTATGCATACCTTCCACTCCCACCTGTATGACAGGCCAAGAAGTTTTATTCATTTATGGGAGTAACTTATTAATTAGAATTCTTCAGTTTTAAGAGGCAGTGGTGTGGGGTATTTTCTGAGAGCAGCTTTCCAAAACGGAAGTGCTGCTCTGTTATTTCCTTCATCTGGTGGAGGTATTTATGTCCCCCAGAGCTCATCCATCCTGTCAGGAGGCAGAGAGGGCATAGTATATCTGGGATTTAATACTACCTTTGTGTGAAAATGATTCTGCTGGTTTTGTTTCTTTGATGGTAACATTTTGAGGTGCTTCTTCCAGTTGGATTTGCAGACACCACTTTTCACTGTGAAGTGAGGGTGGGAACAGGGAGACAAACCTGAATTAACCCCCCTCTTCTTTCTATTTCTTGCTTCAAGTTCACAGGTCAAATAAGACCAAGATCTGGTCTCTGTAGGACCAGATCTATTCTCTGTAGGAACTGGAAGTGGGCTTTGCCTTTTGTTGAGATCACAGCTATACTTGATAGGTTTGTCTTGTCTTTTCAATTTGGAGGTGGGTTAGTAATGTACTCCACTGGGCACACCTTGTGATCACACATGTTTTTGTAAAATAGCCAACGAGATTCAGTGATTAGGTCTTCCAGAGGGAACTGGTTTTTCAGGGTTCTAGACTTTAAAATCAGTGTGTGTCAGAAAATGTCAGTTTCCAGGCTTACAAGTAGATACTAATCTTTGGTTCATTTTTGCCATCCATTCTAGAGGGAAGATTAGCAGGCACAGTATACGGGGCACTTAGTAGTATTTTGTTCCAGATCTCCATATAATGACATTTAGGTTCAAGTATTTAAGTATGAGATAAACCTGCACATTTGCTACTTTTTGACATGTTCTCTATTTTAAATGGAGGGCTCTCTGACCTTTTGTGCCTATGTAGATTACCAAGGAAAAGTTGGTATTGTTTCATTTAAAAAAAGTGAAACTGTATCATGTATGAGTAATATATGTTCGTAGTGTTTCGGTTTAATATTTGGATCATTTCATGTGAAGTTTTTTTTTTCCCCCCTGATTTATTGTGAGGCCAAGAGAATCAGTATCTATTTGTTGGATCGTTTGCTTTTTTATCATTTTGGTGAACATTCCATTTTTTAAATATTCATGGGCAAAATCCTATACCTTTTCCTGTACTCATGCTACTTTTTTAATGGTCCCAGTTGCCCACAACTCACTGTTTAAAACTACAATATCTCCAGTAGAAGCTGACAGATTTTGAAGCTGTTTTCTTAAGTGGCCTCAGGAGCTGTTCATAACTTCTTGGGATATACTAATATAGGAACTTTGCATTTGTAGAATTATTGCTTGGAGGAACTTTGTGGGGTGATAAAGAATTTGAAGGTGAATTAAACCTTGAGTAGAGACCTTGAAACATTGAATGGATCCTTAGAACCCAGCCAATTGTGTGACTGTTCATTTGTCATCCTATGTCAAAAAGTATTAATAACTGTTATTTGTACATAATTGAAGCTGCTGAGCTCCAGTATCCAGCAGGTAGTCGCTAGTTGTTAAGTTGTGTGAGTTGGGGGCATGGTGTAGTGGAAGAAGTACTACACTAGAACTTTAGGGTTTTCCGGCTTTGCCATTTCCTAACCATGGGCCTGTCACTTATTCTCCTTAGGACAGTTTTTCTCTAAAAATCCTTCCAACTAAAATTTTATGAGCCCCTTAATCTTACTTCCATAATAGAGTTGATTTTCTTAAATAAGCATTTGTTGTATTTGGTCCAGACTCAGATTTATTTTAATTAACAGAGCCAACCTTTCATAACTCGTGCTTAGCCAGGGGCAGCTCTGCTGCTTTATGGGGTATTTGTGGCCATCCTTGGATGTCATAGTGGTTGCAGGGTGCTTTCAGTATTCGGGGAGGTAGTTCTGAGGAATGTAATATGTTCAGTTGAGGAAAACAGATCCACAAGCTGGAAGATAAAAGTGCTGCCAAAAATGTTAACTGCACCATTTTTCTGTAGAGAAAAGTTATATTTTTCTCCTACCCTGAAGTGATACCTCAAAATAGTTGATATTTTCATATTTAAAATGCCAAAACACAACTACATTAGAGGCTGCCTGGCAGTGGGGGCAGTTTACTGATTCCTAGATATCACAGGCATTTTGTGCTGGAATTGCCATATTTGGGAATGCTTATGTCTTTCATGATACGTTGACTAATGATAAACCATTAAATCCCAGTATCACATTTAAATTTTAAGAAGAAGATTTTTCCACAAGTGACTGGACAAGTAAAATTCTACTACTTTGCTAAATGAATGGATAGAGCAGATCTGTGCTAGCTTTTTTATTATTTTACTGAAAATCCTAGGTATTAGGGAGAAAAATGAGGGAAACCTGACCAGTTGGCACCCTGATGTGAGATTATTAGCATGTACTTCTCTATACAGAGAATTGGGGCAATCTTGAGGTCCATGCCACCTGCTCTTAAAAGGGGTTATAGGAAAGAGTATTTCTTTAAAAAGAATTTGTTGTGAGACAAACCAGATTTACCATGATCTTTCAGATCATACCTTTGGAAAATCTTTTACTCAGTCTGATTCCTTATCTGATATCAAAATGGGCTATTAAGTACTCTAATTTTTCTGAACAATTGGAGTGTACTGTTTGTCTGAATTTCAGAGAAGTCACTCTTCATTCTGGTGCTGCTGAAACTCATTTTCTGTATTTTCATGTCATGTGAATATCATTGCATTTTTTATATTAACCCCAAATGTCCATATTTTTCAGAATGATGTCCTTGACCCACCGTTCTAACACATTCTCATCTGTATTTTCTAATGACTCCCCTTGATCACTTCTCTAAACTTCATACTCCAGCTGCTTAGCTGGCATCTGTGCATGGACGTTGCATTAACACCTGAAACTCAAAATGTCCAAAAGAAAAGGAAGTCCTGTCTTTCTGAAGCCATCTTCATCCCACTTGGCAGGCTTAAAACTTCTAGTCCCTCCTGCCTCCTTTTCCATTACAATCAATCCCCAAACCCTGCTAATTGTGTCTCCTTAAAACAGATCCGTAACTGTCTCAGCAATCTATTTTTTCTAAGTTGTGTCTGGCTGTTTGCAACCCCATGAACTGCAGCATGCCAGGCTTTTCTGTCCTTCACCATCTCCCAGAGCTTGCCCAAGTTCATGTGCATCAAGTTGGTGATGCCATCCAACCTTCTCACCCTGTGTTACCTCCTCCTCTTGCCGTCAGTCTTTCCCAGCATCAGTCTTTTCCAGTGAGTCGGCTCCTGGCATCAAGTGCCCAAGTTATTGGAGCTTCAACTTCAGCCCCAGACCTACCAATGAATATTCAGGGTTGCTTTCCTTTAGGATTGACGACAATCTGTAGCATTCTAATAATGACAAACTTTTAGAACACTGTCTCCTAGTCACCCAGGCTAAGAGTATTTTATGTGTATTATCTATTTAAAATAAAAAATCCTATCAGGGAGGACAACCGACAAAAACTTGGTTGCTCTTCCTAGTTTACAGAGAAACAGGCATGCAGAAGTTTCTTGTTTACAATCACAGCTGGTAGATTTTATTTCAGCCCAAGGAGTCTTGAGCCCAGAGCCTGTATTTCTGATCACCATCATATATATATAATTGAAAAAGATCTCAAAGCACTATACCAATTTCTTGTCCATTTTTGCTTGGTCTAATTGCAGCAAGATTCCAAGCAGGTCTTTCCTCCAATCCTGTCCCCTAAAAACCCATCCATCCTCCACATAGTTACCAGAAGAGTATGGGTGTGGTTTCCTGGGTTCCAATGTTGGCCCTGTTATTTCTTAGGTGATCTGAGAGAAATCACTTCATCTTTTTGTGCTTTCCTTCATCTGAAAAATAATACCCTTTAAGTGTTTCTTTGTGAATGAGTGCATTAGTGTAGGTCAAGAGATGACTTCGAAACTCCTGAACACAGAACCTCTGTGAGGTGTTATTTGCTTGCATCCCGTCAGTAAACCCTTTGCTCCAATAACATGACTTGCTTGTTGTCACTGAAGTTCTCCTTTTAACCTCTTCCCACACTGACCCTTTGCCTTGTTTCCCTTCCTTTCTTTTTTATTAACTAGGCTGACCTCTGCCTTTAAGACCTAGTGTGGTACTCTGCACCTAAATTGCACAGACTTTTCCAGCAAGTTTCCCCAAAATAACCAGGGCATATCCATTTAGGTATTTATATTTTACTTCATTGTAACGTTCACTATCCTGTTTTGTCTCCCCACCACTGGACAAGAGGCGGGGGCCCATATCAAGTACTCAGTCATGGAATTGAATTCTGAATGGGGGAAAGAGGTGAATTTCTGAGTGGCATTTGAAAGGAAAAATTTCCAGGGCGTACTTTGTAAATATCAGCTTTGACATTAAAAAAAATAGAACAATCATGTAACTTCTGTGTATCTTACCTTTCTGGTATTGAGGAATGAACTATAGTACAGGATATTTTGGATTTAAATTTAGACTTCATTCCCAGAAGAAAAAATCGAGGAGAGTAAATAATGAATTCAACATTTAAAGACAATCTGGGATTATAATATTTTCCTTTATTTTCAATTACTTCATAATGACCTTCGGCCCATGGAAGATTGCAATGTCAAAAGGATTGTTCTTTAGTTAATTTTATTTTCAAAACTTTTAAATGTAATTGACATTATTATTTCTACCATTTTATCTCTCTCCTATTCACTTTTCATCCTGGGATTTAGGAAGGGACCATTTTGCTTGGAGAGGAAAAATATTATCAAGCACGTGAATTGATCAATTCTTCTCTGAGGTAGGAAGGATTGTGGATTATTTTTTCTTTTTTAATTAGCACTACTTACTGGGATTAAAAATGTCCTAAGTATAGTACTGCCAGGAATGCAAGGTTGAGATGGTTTCTACTTTAGCTACTTAAAGGACACCAAAATATACCACATAAGACTATTCAAGTGCTTACTCATGGGAATGCTTATACAAAAATTATAGATTGAAAGTCTCTAGTTGGAGCACAAAATTACAGTTAATTTTGTGAAGAGGTTTAGCAACATCTTTGTAATAATTTCTCCATAACAATACGTGACTAGTCTTATCAGTGAATGAAAATCACAAATTCAATAAACTGCACTTGATATTTTTGCCTAAACTTGGGCCAGTGTGAGTACAAAAGCTTAAAATCATCTGACTTTTGAAATTCTTAATAGAATATTTGCAAAGGCAAATCGAAGTATAAGTAATAGAATTTTCATACATTTTTGAAAGAGCAAACAAAATTTGGACTCCTTAATTGAAGGGGAAAAAAGACTAACACATTTCACATAATTGTCCAGTTTAGGGTGAGTGTCTGAAGTCTGCCATTTTCTTTAATCTGTGCGTGATAAAATTCTAACTCAGTCTCTTCCTGTTTCTGAGGGAATGCAGGCTTTCTTAGCTCTACCCAAAGACACAGTCTCTCCTGTGGCCCGTTTTGCCATTTGGAGGGAGAGTGCATTCTGAAGATTCCAACTGATTTCAGGATAGAGAAATCAGACTAGGGACCGTTTTCCCTTTAGTCAAGGATTTTATGTTAGACCCTCTTAAATATAAATCTCAAATGAGGTAAAGGGTATGAAAGGTAAATTAAATGTACAAAAGCTTGAAGTGAGGTATACCAACGAGGTATATAAATATGTCTTTAGAATATGATTATGTTATGTAGAAAGGCAATTAGGTGAAAATATGTCCATATTCAAGACTGTTTTATCAACTGAAGATTGGTGTTAATCCTGCATTCTTCCCTGGAAGTTCAGATTCGCATGTGTACATGGTTTTGATGCTAATAGAGAGCAAAGCTAAATTCATCTACAGTTAAGGGTTCACATTGTAGACCTCCCTGCCCCCTTTAACATCCAAGGACTTTACTAACTGAATCCAAAGTCTGGTTATTTGAGAAGACCAAGAAAATAAAAATGAGACAGAACAAAAATACATGAGACAAAAGAGCTGACCATTGTCACTTGATGGAAAGTGAAAGTGAAGTCACTCAGTCGTGTCCGACTCTTTGCGATCCCATGGACTGTAGCCTACCAGGCTCCTCAGTCCATGGAATTTTCCAAGCAAGAGTACTGGAGTGGGTTGCCATTTCCTTCTCCAGGAATCTTCCCAACCCAGGGATCGAACCCGGGTCTCCCGCACTACAGGCAGACGCTTTACCGTCTGAGCCACCAGGAGGCCTGTCACTTGATGGAAGCGGTTACTAATAAAAGAATGCAGCTCTACTACAACAAAGTTATAAAGCTCAGGTGATACCGATGATTTACTAGCAAAATATACCAAAATTTATCCAAGAAGTGGAAACCTTGAATGTACCAATTAGCAGAGATCAAATTAAGTATAAAAATTTAATATTAAAAGCCTGATATGAAATATATAAAAATAAGACATCAGTCTCATTTACTGAATAAGTGCAATTTTCTGGTATTTTTTTCACCAGTAACGGAAATCTGGGCTCTCTGCTGCTCCCCTTAGACAGTCACACCATCCTTGAGACATGATGGTCAAGTGTGGAGTAAATGGATTTGGCTGTATTAAACACCTGGTCGTCGGGGCTGTTTATAACTCTCACAGAGGATATTGTGGATATTGTTATTAATGACCCCTTCATTGATATCAGCTACTTAGTCTACATATGTGTTGTAAGCTCAGTTGCTAAGTCGTGTCCAACTCTTTGCAACCCCATGGACTATAGCCCGCCAGGCTCCTCTGTCCATGGGACTTTCCAGGCAAGAGCACTGGAGCCCCAGGTTGCCATTGCCTACTCGGGGATCTTCCTGACCCAGGGGTCTAATCTGTGTCTCCCGCACTGGCAGGCGGATTCTTTACCACTGAGTCACCTGAGCAGCCCACTTAGTCTACGTATTCTAGTCAGCAGATTCCAGTATAATTGCACCTATGGCATGCTCAGTAGTACAGTCAAGGCTGAGAACGGTAAGCTCATCAATGGAAAGCCCATCTCCAAGGCTGCAGGCAAGGGTATCCCTGAGCTGAATGGGAAGCTCACTAACGTGACTTTCCATATCTCCACCCCTAATGTGGATCTGGCCTGCCATCTAGAAAAAGCTGTTAAACATGATGATGTCAAGAAGATGATGAAGACATCAGAGGGCCCCCAAAAGTTCATCCTGGGCTACACTGACAACCAGGTTTTCTCTTGCAAGTTTAGCACTGAAACCTACTTTTCCATCTTGAACACAGGTTGGAAAATGCCCTCAGTGACCGCTTTGTCAAGTTTCTTTCCTGATAGGATGGTGTATTGACTGTAGCAAGAGGGTGGTGGCTGTTAATGGTCCACATGGCCTCTACAGAGTAGAAGCGCTGGACCACCAGGCACAGTGAGAGGCCCTCAGCTGGGGAGTCCTTGCCCCAACTTGATCCCCCAACACACGAGGACCTCCTATGCCAGTATAGTTTCCATTTTAGACTCTGGAGAAGAGGAGGGGCCTAGGGAGCCCTACCTTATCATGTACTATCAATAAAATACACCATACCCAGCATTGCCCCCTCCTCCCAAATCAGTGTAGCAAAAGAATAGTAAACTTGGACCATGTAAGGTTTATTCTAGAAATGTGATGTGATTTGGTATCGACACTGTTAATTAAAACAACAAAGAAGGAAATACATAAAGCTAGCAATAGATGTGGAAAAATAATTTCTAACATCACTATAAATAGGGAAGGAGAAGTTTGAAATGTGAGAGAGGCTAATTAACAAAACTAATAGCAAATATTCTAAATTGTGAAACACTAGGATAACTCCAAAGATTACGACTAGCTAGTGATGCTCACTATCACTAGCATTATTTAACACTGTTTTGGAGTTTCTAGAAAATGTAGGACAGGAAAATGAAGTAATCAGTGCAAATCCTTGAAAATGAGATAAAACTATATTTTTCTGTTGATAATGTAATATTTCCAGAAAACCTAAAGGTCCTAATTAAAACAAAAATTAAAAATTTGGTAAGGTGCTGTAAGACAAGTATTCTAAATGGGAACTTTTCACTACATCAGAAGTAAGCTGCTAAAGCTGAAAATGGGGGAAATAATTACTTTTATAATATGTAAGGGATTCCCTGGTAGCTCAGTTGGTAACGAATTCGCCTGCATTGCAGGAGACCCCAGTTTGATTTCTGGGTCGGGAAGATCCCCTGGAGAAGGGATAGGCTACCCACTGCACCATTCTTGTGCTTCCCTGGTGGCTCAGCTGGTAAAGAATCTGCCTGCAGTGCAGGAGACCCGGGTTCAGTCCCTGGGTTGGGTGGGGATGATCTCCTGGAGAAGGGAACAGCTACCCACTCTGGTATTTTGGCCTGGAGAGTTCCATGGATTGTATAGTCCATGGGGTTGCAAAGAGTCAGACACGAATGAGTGACTTTCAGATTCACTTTATAATATGTAAGCTACACTTGGGTGAAGATTGCCTTTTTAAGTCAGTATTCTCAGCACTTAGAACAGTGCTTGATATATGGTAGATGCTAAATAAATATTTGTTAAATATGTCTATGACCAAAAGAATATAAAACATGAATGCATTTCCTTAGAAACATACAGGAATATAGAAAAAAAGTCTAAATCAAGATATAAATAAATGGAAAGGCTCTTGAATGGGATAACTTATTTTCATTAAAAGGTAAATTCTCTCCAAATTAACATATACATTTAGTGAATTTGCAATTTAGGATTGCTACAGCCTTTCTTTCTTTGTTTACTTTCTTTTATATAGGATAAAATGGTCATAAAATTTATATAGAAGAAATATCCAGAAATAGCCAAGAAAAATATTTAAAAAAATGAAGATTTGCTTAGGATATGAGAACCTACCATAAAATAATTGTAGTTATATTAATATGACATTGACATGAGAACAAACAGATCAGTGGAACAAAATAGACTATCAAGAACTGGATATCGGGGTATATGAGAATTTAGTACAAGGAAAACAGGATTCAGTTCAGAGGGGAAGAATGGTTTGTTTAATAAGTGGCACTGGCAAAACCTGTCTATTTCAAGAAAACAGTTGATCTAGGCTCTTATTACACATAAATTTTAGGGAGATTAAAATGTGTGAAAGACAAAAAAATTTAAGAAATCTGAAAAACTCTGTATGTAATCTGAGGATGGAAAGGCCTTCTTAATCATGACAGGACACTTAAAACCTATAGCAGAAAAGTTTGCAGCTTGCAGATGACATGATACCACACATAGAAAATCCTAAAGATACTATCAGAAAATTACTAGAGCTAACTGGTGAATTTAGAAAGTCCCAGGATACAAAATCCCAACACAGAAATCACTTGCATTTCTATATACTAACAATGAAAAATTAGAGAAATTAAGGAAACAATCCCATTCACCATTGCAACAAAAAGAATAAAATATCTCGGAATAAACCTACCTAAGGAGACAAAAGAACTGTATACAGAAAATTAAATGACACTGATGAAATAAATCAAAGATGACATAAACAGATGGAGAGATATTCCATGTTCCTGGTTTGGAAGAATCAATATTGTAAAAAATGGCTGTATGACCAAATGCAATCTACAGGTTCAGTGCTATCCCTATCGAATTACCAATGGCGTTTTTCACAGAACTGGAACAAAAAATTTACAATTCATAATGGAAACACAAAAGATCCCCAACAACCAAAGCATCTTGAGAAAGAATAGAGCTAGAGGAATCAACCTTCCTGACTTCAGACTGTACTATAAAACTACAGTATGGTACTGGCATGAAAATAGAAATACAGACCAGAGGAGCAAGATAGAAAGCCCAGAGATAAATCTCACCTATTTGACAAAGGAGGCAAGAATATACAATGGGGCAAAGACAGCCTCTTCAATAAGCGGTGCTGGGAAAACTGGACAGCTTACATGTAAATGAATGAAATTAGAACACTTCCTAGCATCATACACAAAGATAAACTCAAAATTGATTAAAGACCTAAACGTAAGACCAGAAACTATGAAACTCTTAGAGGAAAACATAGGCAGAATATTTGATGACATAAAATCAAAGCAAGATCCTCTGTGACCCACCTCCTAGAGTAATGGAAATAAAAGCAATTGGGACCTGATTAAAAGCTTTTGCACAGCGAAGGAAACTATAAACAAGGTGAAAATGCAGCCCTCAGAATGGGAGAAAATAGTAGCAAATGAAACAATTGACAAGGATTAATTTCTAAAATATATAAGCAGCTCATACAGCTCGATACCAGAAAAACAAACAACCCAATCAAAAAGTGGGAAAAAGACCTCAACAGACATTTCTCCAAAGAAGACATACAGATGGCTAACAAACACCTGAAAAGATGCTCAACATCATTCATTATTAGAGAAATGCAAATCAAAACTACAATAACACCTCACACCAGTCAGAATGGCCATCGTCAAAAAGTCTACAAACAATAAATGCTGGAGAGGGTGTGGACAAAAGGGAACCCTCTTGCACTGTTGGTGGGAATGCAAATTGATACAGTCACTATGGAAAACAGTATAAGATTACTTAAAAAACTAGGAATAAAACCACCATATGACCCAGCAATCCCACTATTAGGCATATACCCTGAGGAAACCAAAACTGAAAAAGACATGTAGCCCAATGTTCACTGCAGCACTGTTTGCAATAGCTAGAACAAGGAAGCTACCTAGATGTCCGGTAACAGAAGAATGGATAATGAAAAACTGTGGTACATATGTATATAATAAAACTCAGCCATTAAAAGGAACACATTTGAATCAGTTCTAATGAGATGGATGAACCTAGAGCCTATTATACAGAGTGAAGTAAGTCAGAAAGAGAAATATCGTATCTAATATTGTAGATATCGTAGAGAATATTGTATACTAACGCATACACATGGAATCTAGAAAGATGCTACTGATGAACTGATTTGCAGGGTAGTAGTGAAGACATTTACATAGAGAACAGACTTATGGACACGGGGAGAAGGGGAGGGAGGAGAGGATGAGATGTATGGAGAGAGTAACACGGAAACTTACATTACCATATGTGAAATAGGTAGCCAACGGGAATTTGCTGTCTGACTCAGGGAACTCAAACAGGAACTCTGTAACAATCTAGAGGAGTGGGGTAGAGAAGGAGATGGGAGAGAGATTCAAAGGGAGGAGACATAGGTACACCTGGCTGATTCATGTTGATGTCTGGCGGAAACCAACAAAATTCTGTAAAGCAATTGTTCTTCAATTAAAAAAAAAACTATAGCAGGAAAGATAGACCAAATAGATCTATGTAAAAAAACCCCAAATTTTGAATAACAAAAGATATTAGCCAAATCATATGAGAGAGAAGTTTATGAAAATTCTAATGAAAGGATTAGTTAATATCTATAATGTAGATAGAGATTTTATAAATTGGCAAGAAAAGGACAAAACTCCAGAAAAAAAATGAGAAAAAGGAATACATAAGCAAATAGAGGAAAAGTAAATCTGAGTGACCAGTAAATAGATAAGAAGGTATAAAAATCTCCCGATTGTCAGATTAAGCACGGTGGTAATGGGGTACCATTTTACATCCACTATATAGGCAAAACTACAGAAAAACAATATCTTTTACTATTGAATAAGTGTAAGAAAATGTTACTTTCACACATTGCTGGCAGATATAGATCATTTTAATATATTTCTTGAGACTTTTTTCCAAAACCAAAAATACACATACTTATTGGTGCAGCAGTCACTTTTCTGAGACATGCCTCATAGAAATAAAAACACAATTATGGGAAGATGAAGGTAAAAGTATTAGTTTCAGTGAATTTATAATAGGTCAAACTAGAAACAAAGTGACAATGATAAAAAAATAAAAATGTATAAATGCTTCTGCATATGATCTTATGAGTGTGAGAAAAGTGTGAAAGAATACCATGTGCTAAAATGGATTATCTGGAATTGAGGTTGTTGACTGAAAAAAATTGTCCAACATGAGAGCTGTGAGTTTCAGTTTTATCTGAGGACTCACTGAGAGCTCTGAGAAACTGCTCCAAAGAGGTGGCAGGGGTGGTCAGTATATATGTAATTTTGGCCAAGAGGTACATGCAGTCAAGCACATATTTGGTAGAATGCTATTGCTAGTCACAAGGAACAGATGTCTCTTTTAATGATTTTAATCTTTTCTAAGCATAGGACGAGATAGCAAGAATCCAGGTTTATAAAATTTTCCTAAAAATATCTAACTATCTGAGGGCCTGTTCTGCCAGTTTTCCCAGAGCAGAGTGCCTCTTCCTGACCTTTGCCCCGAATTCCTTTCAGGGTGTACTGTAAGTCAGCAATTGCAGTGGCTATTGACTTGATTCTTGTAGAACCAGGTGGCTATTTCCTTAGTTGGCAAGGTGGATATGGAGAGGTCAGAAGAGGTGGCAGAGGGTGTGTAGAAACAAGCTAACAAGGAAGAAGCAAGAAAATTGCTGTCTGCCCATGCCCAGCATATGTAGTAGCCCATTTTGTAAAATAATATATATGTGCTTGTGTGTGCCAAGTTGCTTCGGTTGTCTGACTCTTTGTGAGCCCCTGGACGTAGCCTGCCAGGCTTCTCTGTCCATGGGATTCTCCAGGCAAGAATACTGGAGTAGGTTGCCATGCCCTCCTCCAGGGGATCTTCCCCATCCAGGGATTGAACCCGCGTCTCTTACATTTCCTGCATTGGCAGGCGGGTTCTTTACCACTAGCTCCACCTGGGAAGCCCATGTATGTCTGTGTGCATATATATATATATGAATATATAAGCATATATGTGTAAATCTGTCTATATATATGCAGAAAGGGATTGGGGCAAACATGACTTATATCCATATCTATAGACCCTCAAGAATGTCTGTGACATTTTGCTAAGTGAAAAAGAGAACACTGCAAAGTTAAGTGTATAACAGGGGTCCCCAGGCCTCAGGCCATGGATCAGTAGGAGTCTGTGCTGGTCTCTGGCCTGTTAGGAACCCAGGTAGTAGAGCAGGAGGTGCACAGTGGGTGAGCACACAAAGCTTCATCTGTATTTACAGTTGCTCCCTATTGATTGCATTACTGCTTGAGCCCCACCTCCTGCCAGATCAGCTGTGGCATTAGATTCTCACAGGAGCATGAACCCTACTGTGCGTTTGAGGGATCTAGGTTGCAGGCTCCTTATGAGAATCTAATGCCTGATGATCTGAGGTGGAGTTGAGGCAGTGATGCTAGTGCTGGGAGTGGCTGCAAATATAGATCATCATTAGCAGAGAGGTTTGACTGCAGAGACATAATGAAGCAACTGCTTGCAGACTCATATCAAAGCCCTATCAGTGAGTGGCAAGTGACAAACTGCATCTGGTGGCAGGCTTTAAGTCAGAATCCATGCATGGCTGGCCCATTATTTTATTTACCACTTCTGTCTGTGCCTCTTTCCTGCACTGCACACTTGTCTCAGGCATGGTTTTGGTAAGCCCACAAGCTAACCCTTGCCAAAATGAGTGAAAAACAAGCATCGCCGGAGAGCTTCTTTGAAAAGAGGGAAAGACCCAATGATGAGACAAGAGAAGTCTCTAAGACTGCCCCCCCCCCCAAAAAAAAAGAAGAAGAAGAAAGCTGCAATTTAAAGAAAATACCAAGAGTCCTTCTGAAATTATGGGTTCATTGCAATAGGTGGTTCACATTCTCCAAGCCTACTCTGGATAATATGTGGTGACCAGGTAACGCAACAAAGCCATGAAATTTCAAAACTGCTTTGCCACATGGAGACCAAGGATCCTGCATTAAAAGACAAACCTTTGGAGTTTTTCAGAAGAAAAAAAGTTGATCCTGCCTGCTGCTAAGGACATTTGTTGTGAACTTTTAGGAGAGACTTCAGTTAAAAAGGCGGCATTTGTTCCACTTTTGGCTAGCACCATAACTAGACGAATTGATGGAATAGAAGAGGATATTGAGGCACAACTGTTAGAGAGGATTAATGAGTCACCATGGTACACAATCCAACTTGACAAGTCCACCGATGTTGACAACAAGGCAACAATGCTTGGTTTTGTGTGATATATTATCAGGAGGATGTGCAGGAGGATATGTTATGTGCACTTTTGTTGCCAACCAACCCCACAGCTGCAGAACTATTCAAGTCTTTGACTGATTACATATAAGGAAAATTCTGCATTGGTCACTTTGCGTCTGCATGTGCATGGATGGAGAAGCTGTCACAACTGGATGGCTTTTTGGTTTCACTGCTTGGATCAAACAGGTTGCTTCTGAATGTGAGTCTACACACTGTTTCATCCATAGAGAAATGGTGGCTAGCCAAAAAATGTCACCCTAACTTAATGTTTTCCTGGATGTAATTAAAATTATCAACCACAGTAAAGTACATGCCCTTAACCAATGTCTGTCTGTACAGCTCGGTGAGGAAATGGACACAGTGCGTGTCTTCTCTTCCACACAGAGGTGAGATGGCTTCTAAAGGTAGATCACAGCCAGAGCTTTTGCATTACTAGAGACACTCCAGAGATTTCTTTCAGAAAAACACTCACCACTGGCAGCACACTTCAATGACACAGAATGGGTCACAAATCTTGCTTATTTACATGACATATTTAACCTACTCAACAAACTCAATCCATCACTTTAGGGAGAGTGACAACTGTGTTCAAGCTTCAGACAAAGTGGCTGCATTCAAAACCAAGCTGGAATTATGGGGACAACAAGAGAGCATTACGATTTTTGACATTTCAAACATCAGCAGAGGTTGAAAGAGACTGAACCAGGGCCTTCTTTCTCCAAGCTGGTGCATGATCACCTTACTTAAGCTTTCAAAAGAATTCAGGCATTACTTCCCAACCACAAAATACCCCAAATTGGGAAGGGATGGCACCATGACCTATCTGTGAATAAACCAGGTGAATCAACTTTGTCCACACTATGAGGATCAACTGCTTAAAATTGCAAATGACAGTGGCCTTAAAAGTATGTTTGAGACAGCTTCAAATCTCCATACCTTCTGGATTAAAGTCAAGGCGAAATATACTGAGATTTCCACAAAAGTACTGAAAAGCCTGCTCCCATTTCCAATATCCTATCTTTGTGAAGCGGGGTTTTCTGCAGTGACAGCAACCAAAACGAGATTACAGAGTAGACTGGACATAAGCAACACACTTTGGGTGTCACTGTCTCCCATCAACCCCAGATGGGACTGTCTAGTTGCAGGAAAACAATCTCAGGACTCTGACTTATTCTACGTTATGGTGAGTTGTACAATTATTTTGTTATATATCACAATATAACAATAATAGAAATAAAGAACACAATAAATGTATTGCATTTGAATAATCAGAAACCTTTACTTATATTATTCATGTATCAAATCACAATTTGTTTTGGTTCTTTCAAATATGAAGGGAAGAAGGATGGAGAGTAACTGTATAAAATTCATTTGCATGAATTTTTGAATTTTGAATTATCTTCTCAAATAATTATGTATTCTTATCTAGACCAGAGCTGTCTGATAGAACTCTCTGCATTGAAGAACATGTTCTGAAATCTGTACTGGAAGAATTAGATGATTTTGTGGCTAGCCATATGCATTACTGAGCATTTGAAATGTACTAATGCACCTGACCTGCCTCTTGAGAAATCTGTATGCAGGTCAGGAAGCAACAGTTAGAACTGGACATGGAACAACAGACTGATTCCAAATAGGTAAAGGAGTACGTCAAGGCTGTATATTATCACCCTGCTTATTTAACTTCTATGCAGAGTACATAATGAGAAACGCTGGACTGGAAGAAAAACAAGCTGGAATCAAGATTGCTGGGAGAAATATCAATAACCTCAGATATGCAGATGACACCACCCTTATGGCAGAAAGTGAAGAGGAGCTAAAAAGCCTCTTGATGAAAGTGAAAGAGGAGAGCGAAAAAGTTGGCTTAAAGCTCAACATTCAGAAAACGAAGATCATGGCATCCGGTCCCATCACTTCATGGGAAATAATGGGGAAACAGTGGAAACAGTAGCTGATTTTATTTTTGGGGGCTCCAAAATCACTGCAGATGGTGACTGCAGCCATGAAATTAAAAGACGCTTACTCCTTGGAAGAAAAGTTATGAGCAACCTAGATAGCATCTTCAAAAGTAGAGACCTTACTTTGCCAACTAAGGTCTGTCTAGTCAAGGCTATGGCTTTTCCAGTGGTCATGTATGGATGTGAGAGTTGGACTGTGAAGAAGGCTGAGTGCCGAAGAATTGATGCTTTTGAACTGTGGTGTTGGAGAAGACTCTTGAGAGTCCCTTGGACTGCGAGGAGATCCAGCCAGTCTATTCTGAAGGAGATCAGCCCTGGGATTTCTTTGGAAGGACTGATGCTAAAGCTGAAACTCCAGTACTTTGGCCACCTCATGAGAAGAGTTGACTCATTGGAAAAGACTTTGATGCTGGGAGTGGGGGCAGGAGGAGAAGGGGATGACTGAGGATGAGATGGCTGGATGGCATCACTGACTCGATGGACGTGAGTCTGAGTGAACACCAGGAGTTGGTGATGGACAGGGAGGCCTGGCGTGCTGCGATTCATGGGGTCACAAAGAGTTGGACACGACTGAGTGACTGAACTGAACTGAATGTATCTAGAATTGAATTTTAGTTTTAATTAAACTATGATGTGTAATGTTAAAAAAGGGAATTTTCATAGATAAACAGAATGGGCTGAGGTCTGGGGGCTATGAGATGATGTAGGTAAAGGGGTACAAAATTTCAGTTATAAGGATAAATTCTGAGGATCCAGTGAACAGCATGGTTCCTACAGTTAAAAATAAGATAGTGTATATTTTGAAAATTGCTGAGAGTAGATCTTAAGCATTCTCACTGTACCCCCAAATCCTGCCCTACAAAGTTAACTGGATTAACTGTGATGTGATGGATGCATTAATTATCTTGATCTTGATAATCAACTGACAGTGTATAAGTATGTCAAATCCTGTTGACTACTTTAAATATATGCAATGATATTGGTCAATTGTTCCCCAAAATTAAGAAAAGAAAAAATTATTAGGGAAGAATTAAATTCAATGAGCGTTATGGGAAAAATGGACATTTGCCAGTAGGTGGAGAAGGTGGTCCAAGAGAAGGAGTCTATTTTCCTCTTGTGAGGGGAGCCACCAGGAGGTGTCCCTATAATTTTCATGAAAGGATTTGCCTAAGAAAGTGGTTCTCAAACTTGTTTGATCATTAGAATCATCTGGGAATTTAAAAAGCCCCTGGAATCCAATCCATACCTGGAGATTGTGACTTTATTGGTTTCAGGAATTCTTGTTGAGCAAACTCCTTGACACAGGTCTTGGCAATTATATTTTTAATCTGACACCAAAAGGAAAAATATGTGACTACATCATACTAAAAAGATTCTGCACAGCGAAGGAAACCATCAACAAAATGAAAAGATAACCTATTGAATAGGAGAAAATATTTGCAAATCATATATCTGATAAGGGGCTAGTATCCAAAAGATATGAAGAAGTCATACAACTCAGTAGCAAAAGATAATCTGGCCAAAAACTGAGAAGATCTGAATAAACATTTTTTCAAAACACACGCAGATGGCCAACAGGTCTTTGAAAAGATGTTCAGCATCATTAAACATTGGGGAAATGCAAATCGAAATCACAATGAGGTATCATTTTACACTTGTTTTATAATGATCATTATCAAAAAGGCAAGAAATAACAAGTGTCGGTAAGAATGTAGAGAAAAGGGAACATTTGTGCACCATTGGTGGAAATGTAAATTGGTGCAGTGACTATGGAAAATAGTATAGAGTTTTCTCAAAAAGTTACAAATAGAATTACCATATGATCCAGCAATTCCACTTCTGGTTATTTATCTGAAGAGAAAACAGAAACACACTAACTTGAAAAGATCCCTGCACTCCCGTGTTTATTGCAACATTACTTACAATAGCCAAGGTATAGAAACAATCTGTGTTCATTGACGTAGAGCTACATTTTCCTTATCTAAGGGCAGGAAAAGAGAAAACAAGTGGCTCAAATGCTTAGTTATCAAAATCAACCAAGATCTCTAAAATAAAGGAGTCTCAGTGGGAGAAGGCAACTGGCTTGGCTCTTTATCTAATTGTGTATTTATTTGATATCTCCTCCTTTGAAGTGGATGCCTCTTTGAAATGGATGCTTTGGCAATCAAAGCTTAAGTCAGGCACTTGCATTATGAAAAAATAAAAATTAAAAAAAACTGTCAGGGCTTACATTACATATATATGTGATTAAAAAACTGTTTTGGATTCATGAAAAAAGGTATGGAAGTAACTTAGACACTGAAATTATTTAAAGCCCCCAGTAAATTCTAATGTGAAGTTAAATTTGTGAATTTGTGGCCCAAGGGAAGACAGTGTTTTCAGGAAAGAATTAGATCAAAGAAACTGAAATGAATTTAGAGCTCTATTTCTGGCTTCTGTGTGCTGGGTTCAGTCTAGAATTATCAAACAATCAGGCAAATTAGGCACAAGGGAAAAAAATAGAAGCCCTCTTTTGCCTGTAGTCAGTCAGTTTTAGCAAACAGTTGGAAACACACAGTTTCATCTAGCGGCCAATGGGGACTCTCCAACAGAACCTGCAAAACAGGAAGACTTTGGGATCTGGCCTTTTGAAACACTGAGGTTACAAGGAAGAAAAGGATTGCAAGTTGTTTGATTGACACAAGAAGAATTACAAGTGTGAGAGAATGAGGAGGCAGAGGGCCAAAGGGAAGTATGTTTCTGCAGCCGCCACATCACTGCTGCATTTCAGGAATGGCATTTCAGTGGGGAAGGTCAGTATAAATCATATTACCTAAGGAAAAGGGTGTATTTGTCACTTGCCCTCACCACTTGGCTGAAATGGTAGTTCCTGGAAAAGGTAATCCACTACTGAGTTGAGTGAGTGGGTAGATACAACATTGGTAAGAAATGGAATTTGACTTTTGTAGCCAGGTGAGATGAGATATCTGAGTAGAACTGCTGGGAAAAAAAAAAAAAGCAGGGCTATGCTCAGGAGTTAATGTTTTATGGGAGACGTAAAGGAAACAAGAGGTAGATTAATAAGAAAATGAAAATCCCAATAGTAAATGTTGTAGATACGGATTGTGGGTTTTATACCTTTGGGTGGTTTTCTTTTATTTATTAGACTCAAAGAGAAGAAGCTGGGTCTTCAACTAGAGAGTGGAACAAGAGATCATTTAAGATCTAATATTTTTCTTTTATTAATAATTAAACTTTTATGGGAAGAAAACAGTTATAGCATAAAGTGTAAAACATTCTTATGTATTACCTGAAAAGTTAAAGGCAGCATTTTATTTATATGCTTTTTTTCCGCTAATACAAAATAAGAAAACCTTGAAAGCACAAAAAAGTGAAATCACCAAAAGATAAACACTCCTAATATTTGGATGTGTGTAATTTCAGTATTTTTCCTAGAAATGAATCTATGTGCTTTTCTTAATACAAATTATATCCCCTCTACAGAATAATTTAGAGTAAGGATATTCTTAAAATACAGAGAGAAGGCTGCCTATAAAACAGTCTGCACAGCCTATCACAGCCATAAGTCAGCTGGGTCAGCTCTGGTTTCTGTAAGGCATTTGATTATTTTTTTGCTTAAAAATTTTTTTTTGTTGGAGTGTAGTTGATTTACAGTGCTGTGTTAGTTTCTTTTGTACAGCAAAATGAATCAGTTATACATATATCTACTCTTTTTGTGATTCTTTTCCCATATAAGTTATTAAAGTAGTGGGTAGATTTCCCTCTGCTATAGAGTAGGTCTCTATTAGTTGTCTATTTTATATACAGTAGTATGTATATGTCAATCCCAATCTCCTAGTTTATCCCTTCTCCCCCTGTAACCATAGGTTTGTTTTCTACGTCTGTGACTCTCTGTTTTGTAAATAAATTCATTTGTGCTACTTTTTAGATTCCACATATAAGCAATACCATGTATTTTTCTTTCTCTATCTGACTTACTTCACCCAGTATGGTATTTGATTTTGAAGGGAAGAACTTGAAGTGGTCAGCAGAAAACGCCCGAACCTGGTCCCAGAAAACTACAGGGGTAGATTCTGATTCTCAAAGTTGCAAAGTTTGTCTTTATCCAGGCCTCCTAAAAGTGAAATGAGGGTTTAATATGGCTGCCTGTCATCTTGCACTTTGCCCCCTGCCCTTTGGGTTTAGTCCAGGCATTATCCTATCCTGTCACTTTTTAAAGTCAGCTGTCAAATTAGCTTATGGGGAAGACCCTTAATAATTTGACTTGATGGCAGCTTGTGAGGATTATTGGCATAAATTATCAGCCCAATTACCTACCAGTTCATGCCACAAGTGTGTTCCACTACTCTTTCTCTCTTTCTTTTGCAAACTATTTAGCATAATTATGCTGTTTTCATGACCACTCTAGCAACTTTAATTATGACATTATCCAACAGTCTATTAATTGGCGTTGGAAAGCTCTTTTTCAGTCCCGAAAGTCCCAATATTCGTTACATTTCTCAGACAGAACTATTGCTATCTTAGCAATAATCCTGTGAAATATTTCTCAACTATTTTTAATCACACAAAGCAAAGGAAGCTCCCAGGTGATCCGGTCTTCCTCGGATGTTACTTTTCACCTGTCTGTTCACAGACCTCTCCCAGGTGCTGTGTTTCAAGGCTCTGAGGACCAAGCAGAGAAGCTGAAGCTAGGCTGACTCTTTGCAGTGGACTTTGGAGTCTTCTGCTGCTGGGAGCCTCCTCAAGTACAGACAGATGCTGTAGGTTTGTGGACTCTTTCCTGGATGGTGATCGCAAACCTGAGTACCCCAAAATGTTGACAATTGGTCTAGCCAAGCTTTCTCATTTAACAGATGGAGCTGTGTGTTAAGTTGTTGAGATCTTATGGTTAACTGACAGTTGGATGAAACCCTGTACTCTTTCCACAGCGCCCCACTCCCCCGCCCCCACCACCTAGAGCAATCTCAGAGAAGATGCTAACTTGGATGAGGATTCTTCCAGGGCTACTGTTACATAACTCCCTTAATGAGGCACAGGCTTACACCATTCAAAACTTTTCAAAAGGCCTCTCACTTTCTCAGTTTAGCTGATGCTCTGAGCTCTGAGCTCAAGTCCAGTTAGTTATTCCTGACCTCCTTTGGACTGCCCATGTTGTTTGTTGTTCAGTTGCTAAGTTGACTGTTCACGACTCCATGGGTGGTAGCACATCAGGCTTCCCTGTTTTTCACTATATCCTGGAGTATGCTCAAGCTCATGTCCATTGGGTCCAACAGTGATGCTGTCTAACCATCTCATTCCTCTGCCACCCTCTTCTCCTTTGGCTTCAATCTTTTCCAGCATGAAGGTTTTTTTTCCAATGAGTTGGCTCTTTGTGTCAAGTGGCTGAAGTATTGGAGCTTCAGCATCAGTCCTTCCAATGAACGTTGATTTCTTTTAGAATTGAGTGGTTTGGTCTCCTTGCAGTTCAAGGGACTCTCAAGAGTCTTCTCCAGCACCACAATTTGAAAGAATCAGTTCTTCATCACTCAGCCTTTTTTATGGTCCAACTCTCACAACTGTATGTGACTACTGGAAAAACCATAGTGAGTGAAGTCGCTCAGTCATGTCCGACTCTTTGCAACCTGTGGACTCTAGCCCACCAAGCTCCTCCATCCATGGGATTCTCCAGGCAAGAATACTGGAGTGGGTTGCCATTTCCTTCTCCAACTAGAAAAACCATAGCTTTGACTAAATGGATCTTTGTTGGCAATGTGATGTCTTTGTTTTTAATGTGCTGTCTAGATTTGTCATAGCTTTCATTCCAAGGAGCAAGCATCTTTTAATTTCATGGCTGCAGTCACTATCCACAGTGATTTTTGAGCCCAAGAAAATAAAATGTGTCACTGTTTCCAATTTTCCCCCTTCTATTTGCCATGCAGTGAAGGGACTGGATGCCATGTTCTTCATTTTTTGAATGTTGAGTTTTAAGCCAGTTTTTTCACTCTCCTCTCTCATCTTCATCAAGAGGCTCTTTAGTTCCTCTTCACTTTCTGCCATTAGAGTGGTATCATCTGCATATCAGGTTATTGATATTTCTCCTGGCAACCTTAATTCCAGCTTGTGAGCCATCCAGCCTGGTATTTTGCATGTTGTCCCCTGCATAGAAGTTAAATAAGCAGGGTGACAATATACAGCCTTGATGTACTCCTTTCCCAATTTTGAACCAGTCCATTGTTCCACATCTAGTTCTAACTGTTGCTTCTTGAGCTGAGTAAGTTTCTCATGAGACGAGTAAGGTGGTCTGGTAGTCCCATCTCTTTAAGAATTTTCCTCAGATTGCTGTGATCCACACAAAGGCTTTCACATAGTCAATGAAGCAGAAGTAGATGTTTTTCTGGAATTCCCTTGCTTTCTCTATGAAACAACGAATGTTGACAATTTGATCCCTGGTTCCTCTCCCTTTTTTAAATCCAGCGTGTACTTCTGGAAGCTCTTGGTTCACATATTGCTAAAGCCGAGCTTGAAGGATTTAGAGCATAACCTGATTAACATGCGAAATGAGCTTAAGTGTCCAGTTGTTTGAACACTCTTTGGCATTGCCTTTATTTGGGATTGGAATGAAAATTGATCTATTTTAGTCCTGTGGCCACTGCTAGTTTTCCAAATTTGCTGACATATTAAGTGCAGCACGTTAACAGCATCATCTTTTAGGATTTTAAATAGCTCAGTTGGAATTCCGTCACCTCTACTAGCTTTGTTTGCGGTGATATTTCCTAAGGCCCACTTGACTTCATACTCTAGGATGTCTGGCTCTAGGTGAGTGACCACACCATCATGGTTATCCAGGTCATGAAGATCTTTTTTGTATAGTTCTTCTGTGTATTCTTTCCACCTCTTCTTAATTCCAGTTAATTATTTCTGACCTCCTTTGGACTGCCTATGTTAAGAAAGACTAAATGGTAGTGTCTGACCTCACTCCACTAACTAGAATTAGCCAGACAATTGTGGAACAACTAGGCAGGAAGAACCAGAGCTTCTCGCATGTCCCAAAGCCTCAACACCAAGGTACTCATCAATAGTTGCCACCATTCCTGGTAGAACATTTACTGGAACTGAAATTCAAATAGAGACAACTTGGCTCTAAGATTTGTGTTCCTTGTCAATTACAGTTTTTTCCTTTTTTAAATCTTCTTCCTTATTGGAGGACGTACAGAACCGCTGGGCCCAAGTTGCCCCCCTGCTGGCACAGCCTCTGGTGCATCTTTAGTTTACTTACAGGCCCACAAGAATCTCTCTGTGCCTGGGGCTGTAATGGAGACCAACAACTCCCAGCTTCCTAACTAAAGCACAGTCTTTCACAATATTCTTCTCTATCCTCAAAACTGACAGTCCAGGTAATTGTCGACCAAGAACCCAGGCCATGGGTCTGATGCATTTGTAGGATGCCTCTTGTAAGGCACTGAGACTGTCAGTGACACAATAAAGCAAAACTGAATTTCTGTTCATCAGCCCTCGTTAAAGGAGATGATACCCATTTATTGATTTGGTTTTAAATAAGAAATGATTGTGTACCAGCATGCATAAATAACAGAAATTTAACCTGGAGAAGAGCATACTGATTTAGAGAGGTGTGAGAATTAATTTTGATATAGAGGACCCCGGAGGAAAGACGTGTGTCCATATTCCCTGTGGTCCATAGTTAGCCTGTTGAGGGAAGGTAAGGGAGATCTAAGGAAGGGCTCATGGGCAAAAAGGGCTGCATAGAGTGAAACGGGCTGCCTTAGAGGCAGCAAGACTCCAACACTGGGTGTGAACACTGGCTGGACAGTTACCTAGTGAGAATTACAGAAAGGATTCAAACAAGAGGTCAAGGCTTTGCCTTGATAGCCTTCCTGATTCAGGGACTCAGAATTTTATCACATATTTAAAGATTTTGGAAAACCCTTAAAATGCTTATAGTAATTGGACATTAAATCATCTAGGATCAGTTACGATCCTTTTTCTTGCAAAACATAGAAAATGGTACCCAATTCACTAAGCAAAAGGGGAATATTTTGGCTTACAAAATGACAAAGTCCAGGAACAATCAGGCAGGAATGGATCCAGGAACTCAGCTGAAGCCATCATGACTCTTCTTCCTGTCTGTTCCTGGCTCGAATTTCTTGGTGTTAGCCTGTTCTGAAGTGACTTCTCCCCACAGGGTATAAAAATGACTGCAGCTCGTCCTTTCAGCTTCAAGCCTGGAGAAGAGAGTCTTTGTGTCAGCACTTCCAAAAAATAGGCTGTTGGGGAAATTAAAAATCCTTCTAACAAAAAGACCTCCCCTCTGCCCCAAATGCCAATATAGAGGAGGGAGCAAACCTGATTTATTCCCGGATATGCATAAGCTTATATCCTTTCAGATGGTCCGTGCCAGCCTAGAAAATCTGGGCAGAAATTCACACAATTTATACAGCCAATTAGAAGAAGTAAAAATGAAAATTTATTTATCTCTTTGAAAGACAAATGGACGTAGCCTGTGATAACCTCCTGTGCACCTCAAGAGAATCTCGAGGCAGTTTTGGATGTATGTGCTTACAGTTCCCAGAATCAGAAGGCCTCTGGTTTTATACTGTTTATCTAAGACTGGGTTTATCTAACTCTTGCCTACAAAGTCTAGCCTACCTATTTTGATTTTAAGGAGATACTCTAGCAGTGAGGAGGAGCTGCTACTGCCCCTTTCTTAAACAGAGTTTCATTATATTTCCTTGCATAGGTCCATTACATCACCTTGCCTTGGGTTGGGTGGTATGCCCACTGCTGAACCAATTTCTGTGGCCAGAAATAGGACACACTGATTGGCCTGGGCCTGGTTTATAGACGGGAGATTTTCAAAAGTGAGTGGGATACAAGAGGAGAAGAAAGCATGGATGCTGTGAAGACCCTTCTGGGTCCTTAGGGGCCTGGGGATGGTGCAACAATACCCTCGGGTCAAACTTAGCAGGCAACTAATTTGTCTGTTAGGATTTGATGTGTCACTGTTTTGCCAATTCTCAACCCCTTTTTATAGCCCCAAGATTTGAATGGAGATAAGAATGAATAACTTCAGATTTTTTGAGAATAATTGCAATGGATTTCAGAAAATTAGTAGTGAAAGAACACAAAACCCATGCTGAGAGCCAACTTTTAAGGTCTCACTTGCAAAGTGAATGTTTTAAGATGAAATCTCTGTTGCAAGGTTTGGAGTCTATGGTTTACTCCAGACATGCAAAGGAAAACTATCCAAACTCCAAGTGGTTTGGCCAACCATCACCCAGAATGTCTGGGGTGTGGTCCATTATCCCTGCCAAAACCATGGTCCAACATCTTATTAGGAGGTGACTAGGGGAAGTGGCAAGACCTTCGGCTTTGGCAGGGATTGTTGTAAAACTTTCCCAGATAAAGTCAACAGTACCATTTCCCAAATATTCTCTGTTTAGAACCTGTATATGAGGATCAGTTATTAATTGGTCACTGGAACAAAAAGATTAAGCAGAGAGAAGCAGGATAAGGTAGAGATAGATGAACTTTGTTGACCATGGAGTGCCAAAACAGGGATTTGTAAACTCCAGCTATAGCCCTATTGTGTGGATCAGAAAACTGGGGCTTGGAGATTAACTTGGCCCCAGCCACATGACCGTGTGGTGGTGGCCAAACTATAATTTCAACCCCACTATCTAATTCCAAAGCCACAAATACTTTGCTTATGGTGAAAAAAAAAAAAAGAAACCACTGAAGTTCCTCTAGTACAGACGAGTAAAATTCCAAAATACTATTGGAGGTCTTTGTTCCCTAGTCCAAAGAGACACTTAGCAGTTGACTGCCAAGGACGTCGTTTGGTGACAGGCAGAATGGAGGTGCTTTTGTTCAGAGACCTTTCTTTGTTCTTTAATGTCTGTGCAGGATCATAGGTCAAACGTAGGTAGCTGGAAGAGCCTTTATAATAATTCACTGAGACAGTTAATTCAAATCAGAGACATCACTCATGTAGAACTGGTGGTATAGGAAACCCACCGCTCTTTGGGCTGAAAAGTTTAGTTCTGATTAGCAATCTAGGAGAGCAAACTCCTGTGTGAAATTCTGGTAAGGCTCAGTGAGCTGCACTGTCTGATATATATATATATATATATATATATATATTTTTTTTTTTTTTTCCGTAGCAAAACTGTACTCTGCTACTGAAGAAGGGATGGAAACAGGTTAGACTAGTGGAGGGTACTAGTCAGCCTCTCTAGTACTTTCAGCCTCTCTTCTTGGGACCACGCTGGGTCTGAATACCTCCAAAAAAAGCCCCCAGTCCTCCTCACCTTAGGGTCTTGGTATCTGTTGTACCTCCTGCTCAGAAACCAGTCCATGGAGTGACATAATATGTGCTACTTCCCAAACTATATGTAAACCAATTTTACCTATATGGAAGCCAACTTGGAATATATGGAAGCCAGTTTGGTGGGGAGAATCCCAAGGCCAGAACACACTCAATCACCAGTTCCCTCTCTCTTACTTGCTGGGCCTTTCGTGTGTTTCTGCTCATGAAGTAGTTATCAAACTCCAGAGGCCTTAGGTCTCAAAACGCATTGCTTTCAGCTGAAACCAGGAGATGCAAACAAGAGTTTCCATGCCTTCTTGGGGGCTGAGCAAAAGGTAATAGTCTAGCCTCTCCTTTCACAAGCACAGATAATGGAAGAGGGAAGAGTTAGGAGCCAGAATTCACTATGCTCCCTCCTGAGATTGCAGCATTGACAGAAGTAGATTTGGTGGCTGCCTGCCGTCCTGTGGCCACCATTCTGGCTCTGTGTGCTGACCAGCCATACAGGGCCTCTTCATTCACTTTGCCTGGCCCAGCTATTCTCAGTTTGTCTGACCCCAGGCCTCATTAGGGAGCTAGCAGAGATGCTATGATTAACCGTCAGGTGGAGTCTGTTGGCACTCACCTGGGGAGACTGAAAGAAGCTCTTTTCCTGCTACCAACCACTCTGCCAACGTTTGTTTTTTAAAGATAGCAACCTGCCTTGACAGATAATCTGCTTAATATTAGCGTCTCTACTGTCACCCTTGACCCTTTTGGCATGTGCTCCATAAATCATGAGCTTTTTTATTTTTGCTGTGAATCCCTTGTCATCTCCACATTACTAAACCAAGGTCTTTAAGGTGGTTGCTGCCAGTACTATTTATACTCAAGCTTTGTTTTCTGCTTTCCCAGGCCTTCTCTTTCTGAGGCAAGACTCCTTGGAATTATTTCGATAGGCCGTCCTCTCAGTGACAGTGATCCATGTTAATATTCTTGCTTTAGCCAATGTGACAGACTCTGGTGGCCTCTTCTGGCCATTAAAGGCCCAAGAATGATTTGAAGATGCTGGGCCACTTCTTTCCCACCCAAGGACATGAGGAGCAAAGGTGTGGTGGTGGTGTTGGCAGACCAGGCTGGGTTTCATGGGAGCTGTGTGGCTCTGTGGAGCTTATAAATGGTTCTGAGTCCTTGTTAGACCAGGAACTTCCAGCCAGTGGCCCATCTCTAACCTCTTCTGACTTCTTCCTGATTCCTCTCTTCTCTGCAGCTGGCACCTTGCAGATGCTCACTGAATGTTGATTGAGTAAATTAATGAAAGAGTAAATGAATGAACAAATGTCATTAACTCTTAAGGAAGTCAGTGCAACAAAGCAAAAAACTCAAATCTCTTGACTGGTGGAAGATCCTTTTTGGTCTGTCTTCTGCTAGCTTGCTCAGTTTTGTCTCCCTTGCTGCACCCTTAGCACTTTACACTCCATTAATATAGAATTATATGCAACTCTCTAGCTCCATGGCAGTGTTTCACAACTCCAGGCTTTAGCAGCAGTTGTTACATGTGTCTGGATACTTTTCTCTCCTTCGCTCAACTCAGATATTTTTCCACATCAAATTTGTTTTTTTTTTTTTAATGTAAATTTATTTATTTTAATTAGAGGCTAATTACTTTACAATATTGTATTGGTTTTGCCATACATCAACATGAATCTGCCATGGGTGTACATGTGTTCCCCATCCTGAATCCTCTTCCCACCTCCCTCCCCATACCATCCCTCTGGGTCATCCCTGTGCACCAGCCCCGAGCATCCTGTATCCTGCATCGAGCCTAGTTTGGCGATTCGTTTCTTATATGATATTATACATGTTTCAATGCCATTCTCCCAAATCATCCCACCCTCGCCCTCTCCCACAGAGTCCAAAAGACTGTTCTATACATCTGTGTCTCTTTTGCTGTCTTGCATACAGGGTTATCGTTACCATCTCTCTACTTTCTTTTAAGTCACTTCAGTCATGTCTGACTCTGTGCGACCCCACAGACGGCAGCCCACCAGGCTCCCCTGTCCCTGGGATTCTCCAGGCAAGAACACTGGAGTGGGTTGCCATTTCCTTTTCCAATGCATGAAAGTGAAAAGTGAAAGTGAAGTCTCTCAGTCGTGTCCGACTCTTAGCGACCCCATGGACTGCAGCCTACCAGGCTCCTCCATCCATGGGATTTTCCAGGCAAGAGTACTGGAGTAGAGTGCCATTGCCTTCTCCACCATCTCTCTAAATTCCATATAAATGCGTCATTATACTATATTGGTGTTTTTATTTCTGGCTTACTTTGTATAATCGGCTCCAGTTTCATCCACCTCATTAGAACTGATTCAAATGTATTCTTTTTAATGGCTGAGTAATACTCCATAGTGTATATGTACCACAGCTTTCTTATCCATTTGTCTGCTAATGGACATCTAGGTTGCTTCCATGTCCTGGCTATTATAAATAGTGCTGCGATGAACACTGGGGTACACGTGTCTCTTTCAATTCTGGTTTCCTCGGTGTGTATGCCCAGCAGTGAGATTGCTGGATTGTATGACAGTTCTATTTCCAGTTTTTTAAGGAATCTCCACACTGTTCTCCATAGTGGCTGTACTAGTTTGCATTCCCACCAACGGTGTAAGAGGGTTCCCTTTTGTCCACACCCTCTCCAGCATTTATTGCTTGTAGACTTTTGGATAGCAGCCATTCTGACTGGTGTGAAATGGTACCTCACTGTGGTTTTGATTTGCATTTCTCTGCTAATGAGTGATGCTGAGCATCTTTTCATGTGTTTGTTAGCCATCTGTATCTCTTCTTTGGAGAAATATCTGTTTAGTTCTTTGGCCCACTTTTTAATTGGGTCATTTATTTTTCTGGAATTGAGCTGCAGGAGTTGCTTGTATATTTTTGAGATTAATTCTTTGTCAGTTGCTTCATTTGCTATTATTTTCTCCCATTCTGAAGGCTGTCTTTTCATCTTGCTTATAGTTTCCTTTGCTGTAGAGAAGCTTTTAATTTTAATTAGGTCCCATTTATTTATTTTTGCTTTTATTTCCAATATTCTGGGAGGTGGGTCATAGAGGATCCTGCTGTGATTTATGTTGGAGAGTGTTTTGCCTATGTTCTCCTCTAGGAATTTTATAGTTTCTGGTCTTACATTTAGATCTTTAATCCATTTTGAGTTTATTTTTGTGTATGGTGTTAGAAAGAGTTCTAGTTTCATTCTTTTACAAGCAGTTGACCAGTTTTCCCATGACTGCTTGTTAAAGAGATTGTCTTTTCTCCATTGTATATTCTTGCCTCCTTTGTCAAAGATAAGGTGTCCATAGGTGCGTTCCACATCAAATTTGGATACCTACTTGGTAAGAACCATCTCCAAAATCACCCTATGGTCAACTTTCACCACTCTCAGCCTCTTCTGAAATTGGTGCACTGGGCTCCTATATCAAAATGCTCTTTAACTGTATTTCTTAGGGTATATTTGGTGAAATGTCATCCAAAGAGGTCATCCCCAAATGGCATTCTGTGTCAGTAAGTCAGGAAAATGTTGCAAACTACATCTCTTTCTTGTATGGTTTTTCTAGTAGTCATGTATGGATGTGAGAATTGGACCAAAAAGAAAGCTGAGTGCCAGAGAATTGATGCTTTTGAACTGTGGTGTTGGAGAAGACTCTTGAGAGTCCCTTGGACAGCAAGGAGACCAAACCAGTCCATCCCAAAGGAAGCCAGTCCTGAATATTCATTGGAAAGACTGATGCTGAAGCTGAAGCTCCAATACTCTGGCCACCTGATGCGAAGAACTGACTCATTAGAATAGACCTTGAGGCTGGGAAAGATTGAAGACAGGAGGAGAAGGGGATGATAGAGGATCAGATGATTGGATGGCATTACCAACTTGATGGACATGAGTTTGAGCAAGCTCCGGGAGTTGGTGATGGACAGGGAAGCCTGGTATGCTGCAGTCCATGGGGTTGCAAAGAGTCAGACATGACTGAGTGACTGAAATGAACACCTCTTTCATAGAGATTCACAGCAACCACTGGGATTTTTCCCCTCAACTTTATAGAGGTACAATTGAAAATTACAAACTGTACTTTGCCAACAAAGGTCCATCTAGTCAAGGCTATGGTTTTTCCAGTGGTCATGTATGGATGTGAGAGTTGGACTGTGAAGAAAGCTGGGCACCGAAGAATTGATGCTTTTGAACTGTGGTGTTGGAGAAGACTCTTGAGAGTCCCTTGGACTGCAAGGAGATCCGACCAGTCCATTCTGAAGGAGATCAGCCCTGGGATTTCTTTGGAAGGAGTGATGCTAAAGCTGAAACTCCAGTACTTTGGCCACCTCATGAGAAGAGTTGACTCATTGGAAAAGACTGTGATGCTGGGAGGGATTGGGGGCAGGAGGAGAAGGGGACGACAGAGATGGCTGGATGGCATCACCGACTCAATGGACGTGAGTCTGAGTGAACTCCAGGAGTTGGTGATGGACAGGGAGGCCTGGCGTGCTGCGATTCATGGGGTTGCAAAGAGTTGGACATGACTGAGCAACTGAACTGAACTGAACTGGTTTAAAATGTGGTATTTTCATTTATGTGTACATTGTGAAATGATTTCCACACTCAAGCTAATTGACATATCATCACTTTGCATCCTTATCTCTTTTTATGTGATAAGGATCCAAGATTTCAAGTGTATAATATGATAATATTAACTATAATCACCACGCTATATATTAATTCTCCACAACTTACTCATCCTGAATAACTGAAACTTTGTACCTTTGAACAAGATCTCTACATTTTCCCCACCTCAACACCTGGCAACCACCATTCTGCTTCTTGCTTTAATAAGTTAAAATTCTAAGATAGTGGGATAAAAGGACATGCGTGCATCTCTTCCTGCGAGAGCACCAAAATCGCAACTAGCTGCTGAACAACCATTGAGAAGAGAATGCTGGAACCCTCCAAAAAAGATACCTCACATCCAAAGACAAAGAAGAAGCCACAGTGAGACAGTAGGAGGGGTGAAATCACAATAAAATCAAATCCAATACCCACCAGGTAGGTGACCCACAAACTGGAGAACAATAAAACCAAGGAAGTTCTCCCGCCGTTTGAAGGTTCTGAACACTACATCAGGCTTCCCATCCTGAGGAGCTGGCAAAGGGACTGGGAATCCCCATGAAATCTGACCTTGAAGGCCACTAGTATTTGATTAGAGGACTTCCACAGTAGTGGGGAAATCAGACTCCAGTCTTGGAGGGCACAGACAAAATCTGTGCACATCAAGAAATGCAGAGGAAAGGAGCAGTGACCTCATAGGAGACTGAACCAAAACTACCTGCTAGTGCTGGAGGGTTTCCTGTGGAGGTGTGGGTCTGCAGGGGCTCACCGCTGGGCCAGCAGTAGCAGTCCAGGAAGATCCCCTTTGGCAAAAGCACTCTTGAAACTCTCCCATAGAGCCTCTAGACACCAGGACTGGGTTGCCTTAGGCCAAACAACTACCAGGGAGGGAGCACAACCCCACCCATCAGCAGATAATTGGATTAAAGCTTTATTGAGCAAGACTCTGCCCACCAGAGCAAGACCCAGTTTTTCCTACTGCCAGTCCCTTCTGTCAGGAAGCTTACACAAGCCTCTTAGCCTCCTCCATCAGAGGGCAGACAGAAAAAGCAAGAAGAACCACAGTACCACAACAGCTAAAAGGAAAACCACATTAGAGAAAGTTCATCAGGATGAAAAAGCAGAAAGTTATGTCCCAGATGAAAGGACAACTAAGTGAACTGGAGTTAGGCAACCTTCCAGAAAAAAATTCAGAGTAATGGTAGTGAAGATGGTCCAGCAGCAGTGATTTCCACCATTCTGCCCTCCAGGTCATTTATCCATTCTTCTCAGTTATTCTGCTGTTGATTCCTTCTGGTGCATTATTCATCTGTTTCTTCATTCTTTAGTTCTTGTAGGTCTTTGGTAAACATTTCTTGTATCTTCTCCATGGAAAACCATGAGGCAGAAGAATGGATAAATGACCTGGAGGGCAGAATGGTGGATATCACTGCTGCAGAACAGAATATAGGAAAAAAGAGTGAAAAGAAATGAGGACAGGCTAAGAGACCTCTGGGACAACATTAAGCACACCAACATTTGAATTATAGGTGTCTCAGAGGAGAAGAGAGAGGGAAAGGACCTGAGAAAACATTTGAAGAGATAATTGCTGTAAACTTCCCTAACATGAGAAAGGACATAGTCACCAAAACCAGGCAGCACGTAGTCCCAGGCAGGATAAACTCAAGGAGGAACACACTGAGACACATAGTAGTGAAACTGACAAAAATGAAAGACAAAGATAAAATATTAAAAGCAACAAGGGAAAAATGACAAATAACATACAAGGGAACTCCCATCAGACTATCAGCTAATTACTGAAGAGAGCTCTACAAGCCAAAAAGGAATGGCATGATATATTTAAAATAACCAGAGGGGAGAAACCACAATCAGGCAAGACTCTCATTCAGATTTGATGGAGAAATCAAAAGCTTTCCAGACACGCAAAAGTTAAGAGAATTCAGCACCACCAAACCAGCTTTACAACAGATACTAAAGGAGCTTCTCTAGGCAGGAAACATAAGAGAAGGAGAAGATCTACAGAAAATAAAGCTGAAACAGTTAAGAAAACAGTAATGGGATCATATACATTGATAGTTACCTTAAATATAACTGGATTAAATGCATCAACCAAAAGACGTAGACTGGCTGGGCAGATGGAAATATATGCATGTATGCACTTCCACTTCCTACATCACACTGCTTGACCACACCCCTCAAACTATGTGATTATTTTATATTGTAGATTTCATGTTCCCATTATGGCTTGCAGTTGTAATTATCTTTTATTTTTTGTCTAGCTATTGATTGTAGAAACTGATAAACATCATTTACTATTGTGATTGTGTAACTATTACTCTGGAGAAGGCAATGGCAAGAGTACCCCACTCCGGTACTCTTGCCTGGAAAACCCCATGGACGGAGGAGCCTGGTAGGCTGTAGTCCATGGGGTCGCTAAGAGTCGGACTCGACTGAGCGACTTCACTTTCACTTTTCACTTTCATGCATTGGAGAAGGAAATGGCAACCCACTCCACTATTCTTGCCTGGAGAATCCCAGGGACGGGGGAACCTGGTGGGAAGCTGTCTGTGGGGTCACACAGAATTGGAGACGACTGAAGCGACTTAGCAACTATTACTCAGTTAATACCATAGTTCATGATTGGTTAATAGAAAAATAACAGAAATCTATATCACCAAAACTGCTATTAAAAGAAAAATCTGTAATCACTTTTTAAAATCCAGATGCATATCAGAATTATCTTGGAATATTTTGAAAAATACAAATGCCCAGGTATTGCTTTTTTTTCTCCAGAGCTCCAGATGTTTCTAATGAGCAGCTGTGTTTTAAAACAACTGGACTATGTGATGATCTTTCACTTTTACCTGGTTTGTTTTGCTTTTTCTGTTTAATATTAAGTGCTCCCATTTCATTTAATTTATGTTTTTCAATTTCTCTATCTCTTCTTTTTTTTTTAAAATCTTCTTTGTCAAGCCTTTATCAAGCATAGTAGAAAGGCTTTTCTATACATATATATATATAATATGTATAATATATATGTATATTAAATATAAATAATACATATAATATATATCTTAGAAAACTTATGAATTTTTGCCTAACTAAAAAATTCATGACATCAGGTGAGAAAGTAGTCAGGTGAGAAAACAGTAGACTTCTTGTGCAGCATCCTGCATGACAGGGAAAGCCAGACACTCACTATGCTCTCACTTTCTCCTGTGGGAGACGCTGTGGGTTGATGCTTCTCTTGGCACTGAACTCCAATGCCCTGAAGCCCGGGTGAAGTGAGAAGTTTCTTCTTGCCTCTTCAAAGGATCTGTTCTTGGATTTCTTTTGTTCCAAAGGGGTACAGGGAGGACCTCTCCACTGAACTTAAGAGTGTTTCTCCCAAAGGTAATCTTATCTGTGGATTGTCAAAATCAGTGTTTCTGTGGAGAGGATGAGTGTGGAAAACTATTCTACCATCTTATTGATGTCCCTCTCTACCACTGCCATTTGAAAAGCTCCAAGAAGTCCAAGAGTAAAGATGCTTACTCAGTTTTAACTTGGTTTTTCTATACTTTTAAATATAGAGCCTCTTTTCATTAGTAGGTATTAATATCCCATCTATTCACTTTCCATTGAAGTCCCCGTGGCAGCACAACTTCATTTACATCCCGTCTTCTCATCGGGGTAGAAGTTCAGGGAGGGCAGACACTCCTTGTTACATCATCCATGCCTGGCACCTCATAGGCACACAGAAACAATCTGCTGAATCTAAGTGATTTGTGCCAACGAGATGTGCAGCACACCTCTCAGAAGCTGTGTGCTCTTGCCCTCGCTCTCTGGCAATATCTGGTTGTCAGCAGGCTTACTCTGCAAGTCTGGTCTCTACTGAGTGGCACCCATAATTCTCACTTGGGGCTCCCCCTAGTGTTTCCCTTGCTGCCAGTTGTGGCAGTGACACCAAGGTGAGCAGCAGTGAGAGGGAGGGGATGTGTGCCTTGTGGGAAATTTATGCTTGGCTGCAGAGAGGGGATAAAAGTCTTTATCAGACGCTGTCAGAAGGGAGGCAGTTCACAATCAGGGAGGGATCCTGGGGCTGTGTGCTTAGTCACTCAGTAGTGTCAGACTCTGTGACCCCATGGACTGTGTCCTGCCAGGCTCCTCGTCCATGTGGATTCTCCAGGCAGGAATACTGGAGTCGGTTGCCATGCTCTCCTCCAGGGGTCTTCCCAACCCAGGGATCAAACCTAAAAGTGAGTCATGTCCTGCTCTTTGTGACTCCATGGACTATACAGTCCATGGAATTCTCCGGCCAGAATACTGGAGTGGGTAGCTGTTCCCTTCTCCAGGGGATCTTCTCAACCCAGGGATCGAATCCAGGTCTCTTACATTGCAGGCGGATTCTTCACCAGCTGAGCCACCAGGGAAGCCCACTGCAGCCTACCAGGCTCCTCTGTCCATGGGGATTCTCCAGGCAAGAATACTGGAGTGGGCTGCCATGCCCTCCTCCAGGTCTTCACATTACAAGTGGATTCTTTACCATCTGAGCCACCTGGTGTCTGGGAAGATCCCCTGGAGAAGGGAACTCCACTCCAGTATTCTGCCCTGGAGAATTCCATGGGCTGTATATTGAAATTATATATAATTCCAATTATATAAAAATATATTTCAAATGTATTCAAATTTCAGGTGTATTCAAATTTGGGGGGTGGGGAGAATTAAAGTAGGAACAGGTGGAAGAAGCAAATGACAAAGTGCACTCATTTATTTAGGAAGCATCAGCCCATCTGCTATATTGTAGTTGTGCTAGAGCATGGTATGTGATATGATAGTCTAGTAGAGACCCCAAAAAGAAGGGGTGGTGAAGTCTGTCTAGGACTGGTGACACCTATGGCAGCCTTCACGGATGTGGTGATGCACTCTAGGTAGACCCAGGGAGGAAAGGCTTTCTTGGGAAAAGTTACCATGTGTGTACATTGTAATGCCATGGAGCAGTTGGGCATACAGAGGGAAGGAAATAAAGGGTGCTGGAGTGCCCTGGGGAGTGAGTGGAGAGTGGCATGAAAAGAAGGTAGGAACAAGGACACAGAGGGTCTCAGTTCATGACCTAAAACTTCCCTGGTGGTCCAGTGGCTAAGACTCCATGATCCCAACACAGGGGTCTTGGGTCCTTGGTGTGGGAACTAGATCCCATATGTCACAGCTAAGAGTTTGCATGCTGGAAGTAAAGGCATCGCATACTGCAGTGAAAATCGAAGATCCCATGCGCTGCCACCGAGACCTGGCGCAGCCAAATAAATAATAAGTGAAAATATTAAAAGTTGAAATTGCTTTACATTTGTGGAAGGTGAACTTGGCAGAAGCAGAAGATGGAGTAAGCAGGAAATAAGCTAGAAGCAAGAAAATCACTGAGGAGGCAGTGGCATTTAGAGACGTACAAGATGAAGCATGGCAGAGGGATGAAGAGATGGGCCTGTGAGTGCACAGAAAGGAGTAGGGATGTTTTTACTTATTTTAAATTTGCCAGTATTGATAGGACATGGTGATTGATGTGATATGGGAAATGGCAAGAGTGTCTCAGGTGGCATCTGTTTCCTGCCGTGGGCCATCGGATCAGTCTACATGAAAACATGAGAGTTACATATTAGCATTATAATGTTATGTTAGGGCTATTGACCCAATTGGCTGGTGTACATACAGGTCAGAGTGATGGCCAAATTCCTGTCTTTTGTTTTACATTCCTCCCTTCCTTCATGCTTGTTTGTTTAAGTCATCTCTTTTGGTGAAGAAAGGCCCTACCAAACTGTGTTTGCATGCCACAGGTTTATCCAAATTCCACAAATCCTGTTTTCGTAGTAGGAAAGAAGATGTCTTCATGTTTTCATTCATAAATGGGTAGTGTATGTGTGTGTGTGTTCAGTCACTCAGTTGTGTCTGACTCTGTGAACCCATGGACTGTAGACCGCCAGGCTCCTCTGTCCATGGGATTCTCCATAAAGAATACTGGAGTGGGTAGCCATTCCCTCCTCTAGGGGATATTCCTGACCCAGGGATCGAACCCACGCCTTTTGCATCTTATGCATGGGTAGGAGGATTCTTTACCACTAGCACCATCTCGGAAGTACCAATAATATAAATGGCTAGAGCCAAAGTCAAAGACAAATTTGGTTTCCATTTTCATGCATCACAGATTTCAGTTCAGTTCAGTCGCTCAGTCATGTCCGACTCTTTGCGACCCCATGAATCACAGCACGCCAGGCCTCCCTGTCCATCACCAACTCCCAGAGTTTACCCAAACTCACGTCCATTGAGTCAGTGATGCCATCCAGCCATCTCATCCTCTGTCGTCCCCTCCTGCCCCCAGTCCCTCCCAGCATCAAGGTCTTTTCCAATGAGTCAACTCTTCGCATGAGGTGGCCAAAGTATTGGAGTTTCAGCCTCAGCATCAGCCCTTCCAATGAACACCCAGGACTGATCTCCTTTAGGATGGACTAGTTGGATCTCCTTTTAATTAAGGTTTACTGGCCCTTGTGTGAGCTATGGGCTTGAATCTCCTTTGGGATCACATCTGAGGCAGTCCTGAGCTTTCATATTGTTCAGCTCACAGCTCAGCACACCCTCAGTGCCCAGCGGCACTTACTGACAGGATACTCCTGCCCTGCACTCCTGCAATCTTATTCCTTCTTCACAAGTGCCAGTGTGAATGAGTCCACATTTAACCCTCAAGGACCATTCTCCAGCTTCCATGGCTTCTCCTGGGAAGAAGCGCTCTCCATCCTCAGATGCCAGCATAGTCTGTCTGTATTTCCTGGGAAGCCCCTGTTGCAGTGAGTAGTGCCTGGGCCTTGCAGCCAAGCACTGGGGTTGGAGTTTCAGTTCCAACATACACTGTGTAGGAGACTTCAAGAGCCACAGGTTCCTTACCTGAGAGTGAAAATGAATGTGATCGTGGCTCCTGTCTCAGAGAGATTGTCCTGTATGTTAAATGGGTGAATGCAGGTAAAGCACTTAGCAGGGTGTGCTGGCTTGTAGGGAGAGCTTATTTCATTTTAGTTATCATTATGATAATTTATATTTTTATTAAGGTTGTTATTATGGCCTCAGATGTATTTGTGGTTATAACTCCCCTACAAGACTGTGAGGACAGGATTATGACTGCTTCAGGTCTTCACTCCACAGAGTGCTAATCACAACACTTGTCACATAGACAATAGCCAGTAAATACATAACGAATGTTGAATGAATAATCCTGTAAAATCCACACTAGAAACCCCTCAGAAAAACCAGCTTGGCTCACTCTCTGTGATTTCTATAATTCAGAGTAACTGCTGAGACATGAGTGTGTAACAGAGAGGTATCTTGAGTGTCCTGTTATCTCTTGGTGCTGCCCACATCATGATGTCCTTGAGGAGTTGTGGTACCCCACAGCACCTGGAGCATCTTTGAACACTTTGATTCTCTCAGGAAGAGAATTACAATCCTTTCGCTTATTCTTTTCTTTTGATTCTGGGTTGTATTTCCCTGCTTCTTTGCATGTCTCATAATGTTTTGTTGTATCAACTTAACATTGTAGATGATAAATTGTAGATTTTAGGCTCTGTTCTCTTCTTCTGAATACTGTAGTTTTGTTTGTTTTTATAGTGGACAGTTAAGTTCTTTGGGAATAATCATGGTCTTGTAGAGGCTTGGTGTTAAGCATCATTAGAGCATGTTTCTTTCAGAGCTTTTCTTTATTCCTAGGACATAGTACTTAGTTCTAGTATATAGTCCTTATTCTTAAAGATGTGGCCCTTCTGAGGTTTCAGTGGATAGCTAAAGTTGTTGAACAAGATCCTTTAACTTTGTGGAACTTGAAAGTCAAACTTGTCTTCAGCAGCCACCAGTAGCTGCTGAACTCTGCTCAACTGTTAGCTTTCCAGCTGTTGCTCTATATGTGGTTCCTGGGCACGTTGCCACAAACATATGATATTTAGGAGTCATCTAAGATTTTGAAGGCAATTGTACACAGATGTGAGGCCCCCACCCTCATTCTGGAAATTCCCCTCTCAATTTTCAGCTGTGTCTGGCAGTTCCAAGCTTTTTGGCTCAGAAAAGATGGCAACTTCCTACTCGAGCACTGTACTTTGAGCTCTGAAAACTTGGTAGGACCCTTGAGAAGAAGAGGCAATTTAATATCACCTACTTTGCATTCTTTCTGAGATCATACTTCTTCCAGCTCATTTCTGCATTTTGTTGCTCTCTTGTGCCTTCTAACAGTTGTGTTTTATATTTTGTCTAAAGTTTATACTTGATATTGTCAGGAGGGTTAGTTATATAACGTTGCCAGTACAGGAGCTGGAACTAACCTGTCCAAGTATATTTTTATTTTTAAAAAGCCTTTAGAGAGCAAGAGGAACTTCTGTGATTGAATCAAGAATTTCTATAAATATTTTCATTCCTTCTTAAATTCACTCAACTAATAATTTTTTAACCCCAGATTGTTCAGGGATCTACCAAGCATACCACATACTCTTCTACAAATTAAGATCTGGCTAAAATTTGTCAGAATTGGGAATTGGTTTCATGACCTTTGATGTTCATCAGAATCTGAATTCTGAATTAGCTATGGACCCTATCTGATTTCTGTGAAAATCCCTCCATTACATAATAATAAAATATACCAAGACCTTGGCAGAGTAGTTGCCATTAAAATTTTTTTGTTTTGTTCTACCCAGAGTCCATTTTTACTTCTTCTGATAAATACCTAGACTTTTGTAAGGGGTATATGCTCAAAGTGGGGTTCCACCCAAGTTCAGAGATAGAACATGTGACTCTGAATAAGCCAGCCAGAGTGCTACCAAATGTCAGTAGTCAGAGGTGATTGGTTTAGGAGTTCCATGCAAGTAAAGCCTAGAAGTTATTATTGTATCTCTTGGCCACAGAAATTGTTTCCTTATATCAAGATGAAGACACTGGTCCAAAAGATCATGAATCATGGAATGTGGGCCAAAGCTTTTGGAGAATAAACTCTTCACTTTTCAGACTTGAAACCATAAAGATGTAGATGTAGGACTATTGGCCTTATGCTGACCTCACAAGTAACTGAGATTTAAATAGTACAGAAGAGAGCAGAGTCAAGTCGTTTGAGGACTTGGGTATCGCTATAGCTGCCACGCTATGCCTGTACTTTTCAGTTGTGTGAATTAGAGAAATTCTCTTTTATAAGCCAGTTTGAGTTGGAATCTCTTTCATTTAGAACAGAAATAACCCCTGGCACATCAGTCAAAGGCCTAAGTGCCAGTAATGGAACCCAGAGAAGAAAAGGTGGGCCTGGTCACTCCAACTTGCTGTTGGTTGAACACCTTTAAGCTTGTCAATCACCAGATTCACAGCTGACAGCATTTCTTTGGCACCTGCAGTAATTCCCCTGTAACTTTACAGAGTAAGTGGAGGCAGGCGCTAGATCAACAGCATTGATCATGTGTTTGTGTGCTACACGTTCTTAACTCATCTTGCAACAAGACCACATCTCTCTTCCTAAGTGGACAGAAATTTTTCAGGGATGTTAGCATTCTGTGTCTTCCCTGTCTGTGCTGGGATTCGCTGATTATGCACCCTCAGTCTCTGTCTACTGAATGAGAGGTAACCTTTGAGCACTTTGTGGGAACTGTTGCACAGTCTAGTTTCTGACTATCCCTCAAATAACTGCACTTTTAAAAATTTATTTATTTTTATTTATAATAACTGCACTTTAAAGATGCTTACCTGATCAGAAAATCTTACATGTTGGTTTAGAAAATGTGCCTGCTCTTCTTTTTAAGTTTCAGCCAAAATTAATCAACGTGTCTCCCAGATATTTTAAAAATAGAGTCCTGACATCTTACCTATTTGATCTGTCAAACATATCTTTTTCTCTTCTAATTGCTCAAGACCTTTTGTGTAACTTTAAAACAGAAAAGGGAATTGCAAAACAGCCTTTGTCTTTCCTTTTATTTTCTGTGTGATCTACAGTGGGCCTTCCTCCAGGGTACCTACAAAATCAGAAAGTCTTAGGATACAAGGATGATTTTTGACAAGCAACAAATGATCACTTTGAACTAAATAAATACTCCCCTTTTTTTCCATTTGTGATGCCTGGTTTCTCCACAGCAACAGGAGCCCAGCATGGCTGTTATTCTCAACTGTAATTTATATTGGACCAGATTGGTTTGTCAGTCACTTGTCATTCTATGTCCCTCAGAGTTACCTCAGCAGTGCTGTGAACCAGGTGTCTCCTGGATGTGTGTCTGTTCTGACTTCTTCAGTTAATTTCACAAATTTGTGGGGCTTTTTGTTGTTTTATTCCCACATGCGTTTATAGAATTCTTCTGTCTACCAAGAAGTATCAGTTCAGTCATGTTTGAAGAAGGGAAATAAATGAATTATTTATTTAATCTCCCTTTGTGAAGAGAAGTTACTTTATTACTATTCACTAAGACCAGGTCTAGGCACACATATGAAACTGTAGTAATCCATTTATGGAAAGTTAGGTTTTATTCTTTTTTGCTAAAGTGGAAGCACTCTGAGGACGTGGGCTATGGCAGGCATTTCTGGAAAGGAAATGATGGCACATGAAAGACTACAGCCCCAATCCTTTGCGTTCAGTCAGGGCCATATGACTGATCCTGGCCAATAGGGTGGGACAGAAAGTAACTTGTATCCAGCTTGAGGTGAGGCAATTTAAAGCCCTGATGATTCACCAGTTTCTCTCCTCCTGTCAAGGGAACTGGAGGAGGCTCCACGTGAGGTGCAGAGATGCATTTTTGAAAGAGGGCTGCCCAGTCCTGTAGTGCACTTTAAGCAAGAAATAAACACTCACTGTATTAAGCCATTAAGATTTATGTAGACATAAATATACCATTATGTTACCAAAGCATAGCCTATCTTGTCCATGATGTAGAAATTATGGATGTAAAAAAGATAGTGACATAATTTACAAACAGTGAAATATTCAGATTTTGAGTGTACTGTTTGAAGTCCTTTGACAAATGCCTATATTCATGTAGCCCACATCCATTCGTAAGACACAGAACATTACTATCACCCCAGACAGTTTTCTTCCGGTTCTTTCCAAGCAATCCTCTTCTTCCAGAAAAATCACTTAGCTGATATCTTTTACTATAGTTTTGACAATTCTAGACTTTTCAGACATAAATATACTATGTACATTTTTGAATGTATCTGGCTTCTTTCATTTTGTTATTGTCCAGTCACTAAATCATTTCTAACTCTTTGAGACCCTATAGACTGAAGAATGCCAGGTTCCCCCGTCCTTCACTACCTTGGGAGTTTGCTCAGATTCATGTCTGTTGAATCAGTGATGCTACCTAACCATCTCATCCTCTGCTGGTCCCTTCTCCTTTTGCCTTCAATTTTCCCCAGCATCAGAGTCTTTTCCAATGAGTCGGCTCTTCCCTTCAGGTGGCCAAAATTTTGGAGCTTCAGTTTCAGCATCATTGCTTCCAATGAACATTCAGGGTTGATTTCCTTTAGGACTGACTGGTTCCATCTCCTTTCAGTTCAAGAGACTCTCAAGAGCCCTGCATATCTGAGGTTGTTGATATTTTTCCTGGCAAACTTGATTCCAGCTTGTGCTTCATCCAGTCCAGCATTGCATGATGTACTCTGCATATAAGTTAAAAAAGTGGGGTGGCAATACACAGCCTTGTCATGCTCCTCTCTCAATTTTGAACCAGTTAGTTTTTCCATGTCCAGTTCAAACTGTTGCTTCTTGACCTGCATTCAGGGTTCTCAGGAGACAGGTTAGGTGGTCTGGTATTCCCATCTCTTTAAGAATTTTCCAGTTTGTTGTGATTCACACAGTCAAAGGCTTTAGTGTAGTCAATGAAGTGGAAGTAGATATTTTTCTGGAATTCTCTTGTTTTCTCTATGATCCAATGAATGTTGGCAATTTGATCTCTCTTTCCTCTGCCTTTTCTAAATCCAGCTTGTACATCTGAAATTTCTTGGTTCACATACTGCTGAAGCCTAGCTTGAAGGATTTTTAGCATTACCATGCTCCCATGTGAAATGAGTGAAATTGTATGGGAGGATGAACATTCTTTGGCATTGTCCTTCTTTGGAATCGAAATAAAAGCTGACCTTTTCTAGTTCCGTGGCCATTGTTGAGTTTTCCAAATGTGCTGACATATTGAGTGCAGCACTTTAACAGCATCATCTTTTAGGATTTTAAATAGCTCACCTGGTGTAATATTTTTGAGATTTATCGATGCTTACAACATGCATTAGTAGTTTTCCTGTTCTTGATGAATAATGGTTCATTTTATGAATTTTCCACAGTTTATCCTTTTTCCTTATGATGAACTATTTCTACTTTGGGCTTACTGTGAATGAAGTTCTCAAAAACACTTGTTTACAATGCTTTTTGTGGACATAGACTTTTTACCTTAAAAAATAATTATTTGTTTTTTATTTTATAATTTATTTTTTAATTGAAGGATAATTGCTTTACAGAATTTTGTTGCTTTCTATCAACCTCAACATGAATCAGCCATAGGTATACATATATCCCCTCTCTCTTGAACCTCCCTCCCATATCCCTCCGTATCCCACCCTGCTAAGGTTGGTACAGAGCCCCTGTTTGAGTTTCCTGAGACATACAGCAAATTCCCATTGGCTATCTATTTTACATAGGGTAATGTAAGTTTCCATGTTACTCTCTCCATACTTCTCACCCTCTCCTCCCCTCTCCCCATGTCCATATGTCTGTTTCTCCACTGCTGCCCTGGAAATAAATTCTTCAGTACCATCTTTATTGATTCTCTATATATGCATTTGTATATGATATTTATCGTTCTCTTTCTGACTTACTTCACTCTGTATAATAGGCTCTAATTTCATCTACCTCATTAGAAATGACTCAAATGCATTCCTATGGCTGAGTAATATTCCACTGTGTATATGTACCACAACTTCTTTATCCATTCATCTGTCAATGGACATCTAGGTTGCTTCCATGTTCTAGCTATTGTAAGTAGTGCTGCAATGAACAATGGGATGCATTTGTCTTTTTCAATTTTGATTTCCTCAGAGTATATGCCTAGGAGTGGGATTGCTGGGTCATATGGTGATTTTATTCCTAGTTTTTGAAGGAATCTCCATACCACCTTCCACAGTGGCTATATCAATTTACATTCCCACCAACAGTGCAAGAGGGTTCCCTTTTCTCCACACCCTCTCCAGTATTTAGTTTGTAGACTTTTTGATGATGGCCATTCTGACTGGTGTTAGGTGACATCTCATTGTAGTTTTGATTTGCGTTTCTCTAACAATGAGTGATGTTGAGCTGTGTTTGTTAGCTATCTCTATGTCTTCTTTGAAGAAATGTCTGCTTAGGTCTTTTTCTTGCTTTTTCATTGGGTTGTTTGTTTTTCTGGACTGAGTTGTATGAGCTGCTTGTACATTTTGGAAATTGATCCTTTGTCAGTTGTTTCATTTGCTATTATTTTCTCCCATTCTGAGGGTTGTCTTTTCACCTTGCCTATAGTTTCCTTTGCTGTGTAAAAGCTTTGACATTTAATCAGGTCCCACTTGTTTCCTTTTGGTTTTATTTCCATTTCTCTAGCAGATGAGTCATAGAGGATCTTGCTTTGATTTATGTCATCAAGTTCTGACTCTAAGAGTTTTATAGTTTCTAGTCTTACGTTTAGGTCTTTAATCCATTAGGTCTTTAATCCATTTTGAGTTTATCTTCAGTTCGGTTCAGTCCAGTCGCTCAGTCGTGTCCGACTCTGCAACCGCATGAATCGCAGCACGCCAGGCCTCCCTGTCCATCACCAACTCCGAGAGTTCACTCAGACTCACGTCCATCGAGTCCGTGATGCCATCCAACCATCTCATCCTCTGTCATCCCCTCCTTCTCCTGCCCCCAATCCCTCCCAGCATCAGAGTCTTTTCCAATGAGTCAACTCTTTGCATGAGGTGTCCAAAGTACTGGAGCTTCAGCTTTAGTATCATTCCTTCCAAAGAAATCCCAGGGCTGATCTCCTTCAGATGGACTGGTTGGATCTCCTTGCAGTCCAAGGGACTCTCAAGAGTCTTCTCCAACACCACAGTTCAAAAGCATCAATTCTTCGGTGCTCAGCCTTCTTCACACTCCAACTCTCACATCCGTACATGACCACAGGAAAAACCATAGCCTTGACTAGACGGACCTTAGTCGGCAAAGCAATGTCTCTGCTTTTGAATATGCTATCTAGGTTGGTCATAAGTTTTCTTCCAAGGAGTAAGCGTCTTTTAATTTCATGGCTGCAGTCACCATCTGCAGTGATTTTGGAACCCCCAAAATAAAGTCTGCCACTGTTTCCACTGTTTCTCCATCTATTTCCCATGAAGTGATGGGACCAGATGCCATGATCTTCGTTTTCTGAATGTAGAGCTTTAAGCCAACTTTTTCACTCTCCTCTTTCACTTTCATCAAGAGGCTTTTTAGCTCCTCTTCATTTTCTGCCATAAGGGTGGTGTCATCTGCATATCTGAGGTGATTGATATTTCTCCCGGCAATCTTGATTCCAGCTTGTGTTTCTTCCAGTCCAGCGTTTCTCATGATATACTCTGCATAGAAGTTAAATAAGCAGGGTGACAATATACAGCCTTGACGCACTCCTTTTCCTATTTGGAACCAGTCTGTTGTTCCATGTCTAGTTCTAACTGTTGCTTCCTGGCCTGCATACAGATTTCTCAAGAGGCAGGTTAGGTGGTCTGGTATTCCCATCTCTTTCAGAACTTTCCACAGTTGATTGTGATCCACACAGTCAAAGGCTTTGGCATAGTCAATAAAGCAGAAATAGATGTTTTTCTGGAACTCTCTTGCATTTTCCATGATCCAGCAGATGTTGGCAATTTGATCTCTGGTTCCTCTGCCTTTTCTAAAACCAGCTTGAACATCAGGGAGTTCACGGTTCAGGTATTGCTGAAGCCTGGCTTGGAGAATTTTGAGCATTACTTTACTAGCATGTGAGATGAGTGCAGTTGTCTGGTAGTTTGAGCATTCTTTGGCATTGCCTTTCTTTGAAATTGGAATGAAAACTGACCTTTTCCAGTCCTGTGGCCACTGCTGAGTTTTCCAAATTTGCTGGCATATTGAGTGCAGCACTTTCACAGCATCATCTTTCAGGATTTGAAACAGCTCCACTGGAATTCCATCACCTCCACTAGCTTTGTTCATAGTGATGCTTTCTAAGGCCCATTTGACTTCACATTCCAAGATGTCTGGCTCTAGATTAGTGATCACATCATCATGATTATCTGGGTCATGAAGATCTTTTTTGTACAGTTCTTCTGTGTATTCTTGCCACCTCTTCTTAATGTCTTCTGCTTCTGTTAGGTCCAGACCATTTCTGTTCTTTATCGAGCCTATCTTTGCATGAAATGTTCCCTTGGTATCTCTAATTTTCTTGAAGAGATCTCTAGTCTTTCCCAATCTGTTGTTTTCCTCTATTTCTTTGCATTGATCGCTGAAGAAGGCTTTCTTATCTCTTCTTGCTATTCTTTGGAACTCTGCATTCAGATGCTTATATCTTTCCTTTTCTCCTTTGCTTTTTGCCTCTCTTCTTTTCATAGCTATTTGTAAGGCCTCCCCAGACAGCCATTTTGCTTTTTTGCATTTCTTTTCCATGGGGATGGTTTTGATCCCTGTCTCCTATACAATGTCACAAACCTCATTCCATAGTTCATCAGGCACTCCATCTATCAGATCTAGACCCTTAAATCTATTTCTCACTTCCACTGTATAATCATAAGAAATTTGATTTAGGTCATACCTGAAAGTGTATGGTGTTAGGAAGCGCTTTAACTTCATTCTTTTACATGTACCTGTCCAGTTTTTCCAGCACCACTTATTGAAGAGGCTGTCTTTGCCCCACTGTATATTCTTGCCTCTTTTATAAAAAATAAGGTACCCATAGGTGGATGGGTTTATTTCTAGGCTTTCTATCTTGTTCCATTGGTTTTTATTTCTGTTTTTATGCCAGTACCATTCTGTCTCGATGACTGTAGCTTTGTAGTATAATCTGAAGTCAGGAAGGTGGATTCCTCTAGCTCCATTCTTCTTCCTTAAAACTGCTTTGGCTATTCAGGGTCTTTTGTTTCCATATGAATTGTGAAATTTTTTGTTCTAGTTCTATGAAAAATGCCATTGGTAATTTGATAGGGATCATATTGACACATTGAATCTGTAGATTGCATTTGGTAGTATAGTCATTTTCACAATATTGATTCTCCTACCCAGGAACATGGGATATCTCTCCATCTGTTTATGTTATCTTTGATTTCTTTCAGTCGTGTCCTATAATTTTCTATGTACAGTTCTTTTTTCTCCATAAGTAAGTTTATTCCTAGATATTTTATTCTTTTTGTTGCAATGGTGAATGGGATTGATTCTTTAATTTCTATTTCTGATTTTTCATTGTTAGGATATAGGAATGCAAGTGATTTCTGTGTTGGGATTTTGTATCCTGCAACTTTGCTAAATTCACTAGTTAGCTCTAGTAATTTTCTGATAGTATCTTTAGGGTTTTCTATGTATAGTATCATGTCACCTGGTAACAGTGAGAGCTTTGTTTCTTATTTTCTGCCCTGGATTCCCTTTATTTCTTTTTATTCTCTGATTGAGGTATCTAGGACTTCCAAAGCTATGTTGAGTAAAAAACCTATTTAGTTTTTGATTGGAGGATAATTGCTTTAAAATATTGTGTTGGCTTCTACCATCATCAACCTGAATCAGCCATGGTGATTTACATACACCCACTCCCTCCTGAACCTGCCTCCCACTTCCTACCACTTCCCACTCCTCCAGTTTGTCATGGAGCACCTGATTCGAACTCCCTGCATCACACAGCAATTTTCCACTGGCTATCAATTTTACAATTGACCTACAACATTATATTAGTTTTAGGTATACAGCATAGAGATTCAGTACTTGTATACAATTATGAAATGATCACCACAATAATTGCAGTCACATCTGTCACCATGCAGCAGTATTAAAATATCATTGACTATAGTGCTTATGTTGGGCATTCATCCCTGTGACATGCATATTATAATTGAATTTTGTACCTACTACTCTCCCTTACCTATTTTGTCTCTGCCCCACTCTCCTTTACCTATTTTGTCTCTGCCCCACTCTCCTTCCTTCTGACAACTACCAGCTTGTTCTCTGTATCTATGAGTCTGTCTGTTTTGTTTTGTTTGTCTTATTTTTTAGATTTCATATAAAAGTGAGATCATATGGTATTTGTCTTTCTCTGTCTGACTTATTTCACTTAGCATTATACCCTCTAGGTTCATGATGTTCTTGCAAATGGCAAGACTTCTTTTCTATCATTCAGTAACATTTTATTTTATATGTATATTATATCTTCCTTATCCAATTATTTATTTATGGACACATATGTTGCTTCCATATCTTGGCTATTGTGAATAATGCTGTAACAGGCATAGGGGTGATATATCTTTTCAAATTAGTGCTTTTGTTTTCCTTTAGATAAATACCCAGAAGTGGAATTGCTGGACCACACGGTAGTTCTTTTTTAAATTTTTTGAGGAGTCTTCATACTGTTTTACATAATGGCTGCACCAATTTATACTCTCATCCAACAGTGACAAAAGCTCCCTTTTCTCATGGACATATATTTTCATTTCTCTTAGATAAACATCTTGGCGTGGAATTTCTGTGTCATAAGATATATGATTAACTTTCTTATGGTATGTATTTAGTGAAATAAATCACATATAAGTGGACCCACCCAGTTTAAAGTTATGTCTTTCAAGGATCAAATGTATATTCAAGTTCCCACTATCAATTTTACACACAGTAGTGTATATGTAGTGGCACAGTCAGTAGTGTATATCTAAAGAATCCACCTGCCAGTGCAAGAGGTGCAAGAGATGTGGGTTCAATATTTGGGTCAGGAAGATCCCCTGGAGAAGGAAATGGCAACTCACTCCAGTATTCTTTCCTGGAAAATTCAATGAACAGAGAAACCTGGTGGGCTGTGGTCCATGACAGAGTCAGACATGACTGAGCGCATGCATGCATGGGTGCGCATGCACACACACACACACACACACACACACACACACACACACACACTGTATATGTGTTTATCTCAATCTCCCAATTCCCCTACCCTCTGTCCGCATGACCATTATCTATGTCTGGGTCTCAATTCCTGCCCTCTAAATAGGTTTACTTGTACCATTTTGTCGATTCCACACATGTATGTTAATATACTATATTTGTTTTTCTATTTCTGACTTACCTCACTCTGTATGACAGTCTCTAGGTCCATCCACTTCTCTACAAATGACCCAATTTCATTCTTTTCTGTACTGAGTAATACTCCATTGTATATATGTTACAAAGGAGAAAAGGAATATATGCATATATGTATAAGGAATATATGTATACGTGTATACAAAGGCAAATGAGAAAAGAAAGATATACCCATTTGAATACAGAGTTCCAAAGAGAGTTAAGGAGAGATAAGAAAGCCTTTTTCAGTGATCAATACAAATAAATAGAGGAAAACAATAGAATGGGAAAGACTAGAGATCTCTTCAAGAAAATTAGAGATACCAAGGGAACATTTCATGCAAAGATGGGCACAATAAAGGACAGAAACAATGTGGACCTAACAAAAGCAGAAGATATTAAGAAGAGGTGGCAAGAATACACAGAAGAACTATAAAAAAAGATCTTCATGACCCATATAACCACGATGGTGTGATCACTAACCTAGAGCCAGACATCCTGGAATGTGAAGCCAAATGGGCCTTAGGAAGCATCACTATGAACAGAGCTAGTGGATGTGATAGAATCCCAGTTGAGCTATTTCAAATCCTAAAAGATGATGCTGTGAAAGTGCTGCACTCAATATGTTAGCAAATTTGGAAAACTCAGCAGTGGCCACAGGGCTGGAAATGGTCAATTTTCATTCTAATCCCAAAGAAAGGCAATGCCAAAGAATGCTCAAACTACTGCACAATGGCCCTCATCAATTAATGCTCAAATCTCTCCAAGCTGGGCTTCAACAGTATGTGAACTGTTAGCTTCCAGATGTTCAAGCTGGATTCAGAAAAGGCAGAGGAACCAGAGGTCAAATTGCCAACATTCATTCGATCACAGAAAAAGCAACAGAGTTCCAGAAAAACATTTACTTCTGCTTTGTTGACTATGCCAAAGCCTTTGACTGTGTGGATCACAACAAAATGTGGAAAATTCTTCAAGAGATGGGAATACTAGACCACCTTACCTGCCTCTTGAGAAATCTGTATGTAGGTCAAGAAGCAAAAGTTAGAACCAGATATAGAACAACAGAATGGTTCCAAATTGGGAAAGGGGTATGTCAAAGCTGTATATTGTCACCCTGCTTATTTAACTTCTTTGCAGGGTACATTATGCGAAATGCCAAGCTGGATGAAGCACAAGCTGGAATCAAGATGGCTGGGAGAAATATCAATAACCTCAGATATGCAGATAATACCACCCTTATGACAGAAAGTGAAGAGGAACTGAGGAGCTACTTGATGAAAGTGAAAGAAGAGAGTGAAAAAGCTGGCTTAAAATTCAACATTGGAAAAAACTAAGATCATGGCATCTTGTCCCATCACTTCATGGCAAATAGATGGGGAAGCAATTGGAAACAGTGAGAGACTTCATTTTTTTGGGCTCCAAAATCACTGCAGCTGATGACTGCAGCCATGAAATTAAAAGACACTTTCTCCTTGGAAGAAAAGCTATGACCAACCTAAACAGCATATTGCAAAGCAGAGACATTACTTTGCCAACAAAGGTCCGTCTAGTCAAGCCTATGGTTTTTCCAGTGGTCATGTATGGATGTGAGAGTTGGACTGTGAAGAAAGCTGAGCGCCGAACAATGAATGCTTTTGAACTGTGGTGTTGGAGAAGACTCTTGAGAGTCCCTTGGACAGCAAGGAGATCAAACCAGTCAATCCTAAAGGAAATCAGTTCTGAATATCCATTGGGAGGAGTGATGCTGAAGTGGAAGCTCCAATACTTTGGCCATCTGATGCAAAGAACAGACTTATTGGAAGAGATCCTGATGGTGAGAAAGATTAAAGGCAGGAGGAGAAGCGGACAACAAAGGATGAGATGGTGGCTGGCATCACTGACTCGATGGATATGAGTCTGAGCAAACTCCCTGAGTTGGTTGAAGGGTTGTTGTTGAATCACGCAAAGATGCCGGGATTCTTGGCCCCTGGAGGAGAAGAATTCAATCCGGGGCCAGAGACAAGGCTTGATCAGTCAGAGCCATTGTGTAATAAAGTTATATTAAAGTATAAAGGAGATAGAGAAAGCTTCTGACATAGGCATCAGAAGGGGGCAGAAAGAGTGCCCCCTCTGCTAGTCTTCAGCTGGATGTTATATAGTCACTAGCAGTCTGTTAATGAAAGAAAGGAATGTCTTAAAACTCAGAATAGGCCCCTCACCCATAAGATGCATTTTGGGATAATCTTGGCACTAAATGGTTCATCCTGGGCCATAAAATGATTAACTTGAATCTTGAAGAAGGGCAGATCACCATACAAACAGTTTCATTTACATAGATTGGAGGAACAATATCTGAGTATAACATACTGGTTTGTCAAGTAGGTTCTGAGCCAAGAGGTGGAATGAACTTGAAGACAGAGTTTGGGGTAAATGCATGGTACATTAGCATAGCTTAAGACAAACATTTCCATAAGGAAAAGGCATTGGTTATTTCTAGGTTTGAGAATAGTTAACTTCAGGTGAAACCAGGTGTTATTATGGCAACACAGTATTTTAAGAGAAACCTCCTTTTAAATTTGTATAGAGAAGGAAAAAATATTGCTAGTTTGTTTCCTCTTGCCGCTTAACAGAGATAAAAATGTCTGACACTTGCAGGCTATTTCTTCCATTTGGAGACCCCTGGCCTTCCTGCCTGTTATCTTCTCATTCCCCCCTTTTCTTTTAGGAGAATTATGTTGCCTAGGGAAAAGGGGTGTCGTTCTCATTCCATAACTGCTTCCGAGCTGAGAAGGGGCGTTGTCCCTAAATTGGCGAGGCAACATATTCTCCTAATCCTCATGTTGAGGATATCTGATCCAAGGGCCCCAAATAGCAGTTGGAGGAAGCTGCAGCAGTAGCAGGAGTTTGAGCAACCATTTGTAACTTAAAAGCTTTCATGCAGCTAGAAACAAATCCAGTTATACAGTTACAGATGCAGCGAGCAAACAGCAAAAACAAAACAATCAGAATTATTGTAATTAAGATAGTTGTCCGCCATGGGGAACTAGTTAACGTCTCCCAAATTGAGGCAGTTGAGGCTTCAGGAGTATCCGTGGCCCCAATCATCTTGTTCATGTGTTTAGTAAAATGAGTAACATTCGTGCTCCCATCAGGTGTATATGTACAGCATTGGGTATGAATAATAGCACATGTTCCTCCTTGCGCAGCTGTCAGAATTTCTAAAGCCAATCTGTTTTGTAAAATTACCTTTCTAATTTGTGCTTGTTCAGCATTAAGAGCTGAAATAGCCTTTTGAGAATCTTGTAATGCCTGTTGAGTAAAATTAGTCAAAGCATCCACTCGTAGCATAACATCTGTAGTTCCCAAAGAGGAAACAAAGACTGCAGCCAAATAATCATAGCAGTGAAATACAGACCTTGCCCACAGAGTTTTAAGGTGGGGTAAATTAGCAGGCTTTTCTGGGAGCTCTGAAAATATAAAGCCGTGAGTAAAGGCTAGACCTAGGGTGCATCTCCCTATCCAACCAGGAGGAAGCCATGCCCATAGGTAAGAGCCACATATCCAATAAGTCCCCTTTGGGGCACGCCAGCGTGACTGAGATATCCAGTCCCAATTAGTGCCTGGCCAGACAAAGGGAGCACCTGAACTGGGGTTGGAAAGCACGGGAATGATTACATTGCATATTTCCTGAGGCAAAAATCCCAATTGTTTCCAATCATTGTAATTAATTTGTTGGCTAACTTTTGGGGATGGCTCTGTTTGTTCCCAGCATATAGGGGCAGTAGATATTAAATGTCTTTCTTCAGGAGTTAGCCATATAACCTCATCCCATATTTGATAAACATCAGGTAAAAAACTATTAGATCTAGACCTATTTGCCTTATGTGTAGCAAAATAGTCATTGAACCAAGACAATGTATAATCAAAATTAAAAGTCACATTATGTCCATAGTTAAAGTACAAAGTGTTGCACCAGTCCATTTTAGGGTTGGTAGATGTCATCAGATGAGAAGAAGCATCGCATGTGATTGTTGTCGAAGGTATTCACAGACTTGGAGAAAGTCTTTTCCTTGAAGTGGAGATGTCCAGGATGGGAAGCCTTCCACTGATGAAGAGGGGAGTGCTCCACAGACCCAGCAGTTAGACCGATTGTGGAATGCAGCGTAGGAGTGAGCCCAGGACAGGAAGGCATTGTCTTGAGGATCGAACTGCAGATTCAGGATATTTGGAGTCAGCAGAAGTAAGCTCACATAGGTTATCAGGCCCATCTGAAAAGTACAAAGTCAGAGCATAGAAAGTAAAGACATAAAAAGATGTCACTTAGTTTTGGTCAGGGTGCCACCTCTTAACTGAAGTGTGATGTACCCACAAATCAATTCCTGGCACTTTGACAGCTGTGGGAGAAGAAAGCATAACCTGGTAAGGGCCTTCCCAGAGGGGCTCAAGGGATGGGCCCCCAGATCCCAATGTTTTTATGAGGACCTCAGTTCCTGGCTCAAATAGAGGCATGCTTGACTCAGAGGCGGGGTCAGGAGTCATCTCCCGGAGTTCTGTTAATGCCTGTTGAAAAGCTGAGAGCTGAGTTACATAACTAGTTAATTCCAAGGCTTCAGAGTCTATAACAATGTCTGTGTGTAAGAAAGGCCTTCCATAAATACATTCAAAGGGGGACAGTCCCTCTTTTTGGGGGCAGTTTGAGCCCTCATTAAAGCTATGGGTAGGACTTTAATCCAATTGTCCTGCGTCTCTTGAGTTAATTTGCACAGATGTCTTTTGATAATGTCATTAGCTTTTTCAACCTTTCCCGAGGATTGGGGTCTCCAGGAACAGTGTAAGCGATATTCTATTCCTAGAGCTTTAGATACCCCCTGAGTTATAGCTGCTTTAAAGGTGGAGCCATTGCCACTCTGAAGGCTCCGTGGCAGCCCAAACCTGGGGATAATTTCATGGATTAAGATCTTTATAACCTCCTTAGACTGTTCACTACGACAGGGAAAAGTCTCAATCCATCCAGTAAAAGTATCTACCCAAACTTGTAAGCAAGAATATCCATTAGCTTTTGGCATATGAGTAAAATCAATTTCCCAGTCCTCTCCAGGGTTGTAATCCAGATTTTTCTAGCTTTTCAGTCTTTAGGTTATTTTTCTGACAAATCTCACACCTTTTGATAATATTCTTTAAAGTTTTCATTACATTTTTACCTTCAAACAAATGAGAAGCCATTTGGTAAGTACTCTCTGCACCCAAATGAAAACTCTGGTGTAAACCCTTAAGAATTCTCCATTGAGCATTTTCAGGAATTATTAATCGTCCATCCTCAGACTGTAACCATCCTTTATCAGTAATCGTTGCTCCTCTTTTTTCATATCTTTCAAATTCTTCCTCAGTATATTGTGGTTTTTCCTGTTTCACAGGACCTGTCCAGATCAAGGGTGTCTGTAGTGAAGGGGTTTTGTAAGGTGCCACTTTTCTGGCTTGACAGTCAGCCAGCTGATTACCTTCGGCTACTTTACTCCCATCCCTGCTGTGCCCTTTGCAATGAATAACAGCCACTTCTTTAGGACAATATATAGCAGTTAAAAGTCTCTTGATCTCTCTGAAATGCTTAATAGGTTCTCCTGTTGCTGTTTTAAATGGTCTTTCTTTCCATATTGCAGCATGAGCATGTAAAGTCAAATAAGCATACTTAGAATCAGAGTAGATATTTACCCGCTGCCCTTTGCTTAACTCTAGAGCTCGGGTCAGAGCCACAAGCTCTGCTAACTGAGCACTAGTTCCCTCGGGGGAGATTTTGCTTCCAAAACCTGTTCAGCAGTCACCACAGCATAACCTGCTTTACACTTTCCATCTCGAACAAAAGAACTGCTATCTGTAAATATTTCCATGTCAAGATTGTCTAATGGGGTATCCATTAGATCTTCCCGAGCTGCATAAAGTCAGGAAATGGAACAATCGTGATCAGGTGTTTCACTTGGAAAGTGGCAGGATTTAAATTTCCACAAACTTTGAGCTTAGTTATGGGTCCTTCTAACAACAATGATATTTAAGAAGCCTACTGTCTGTCATCCAAATATTAACCTTAGAATTTAAGATTCCACTCACATCATGAGAAGTCAGTACAGTAATGTTTCATCCATTAATTATTTTTAAAGCTTCAGGTGCTAATAAAGCCGCTGCCTCAATTACTCTTAGGCAGTGGGGTCACCCACGAGAAATTAAATCTAATTCTCTGCTTAGATAAGCAATAGGTTGCTGGTGAGGCCCTCGGGGTTGTGTCAAAACTCCCAAGGCCATACCTTTTCTTTCGGTGACAAACAAATTAAAATCTGACCCTGTGGGCAAGCTCAGAGCTGGAGCTTGCAGGAGAGCAGTCTGAAGAACCTTAAAAGCCTTTTAATTTTCTGGAGACCAAACCAGTTTGTCAGTTTGGGCCTGCTGAGTTTCAGCTATAAGTTTATATAAAGGCTGGGCAAGTTCCCCATCAGTTCAGTTCAGTTCAGTCGCTCAGTCGTGTCCGACTCTTTGTGACCCCATGAATCGCAGCACGCCAGGCCTCTCTGTCCATCACCTTCTCCCGGAGTTCACTCAGGCTCACGTCCATCGAGTCCGTGATGCCATCCAGCCATCTCATCCTCTGTCGTCCCCTTCTCCTCCTGCCCCCAATCCCTCCCAGCATCAGAGTCTTTTCCAATGAGTCAACTCTTCGCATGAGGTGTCCAAAGTACTGGAGCTTCAGCTTTAGCATCATTCCTTCCAAAGAAATCCCAGGGCTGATCTCCTTCAGAATGGACTGGTTGGATCTCCTTGCAGTCCAAGGGACTCTCAAGAGTCTTCTCCAACACCACAGTTCAAAAGCATCAATTCTTCGGTGCTCAGCCTTCTTCACACTCCAACTCTCACATCCGTACATGACCACAGGAAAAACCATAGCCTTGACTAGACGGACCTTCGTTGCCAAAGTAATGTCTCTGCTTTTGAATATGCTATCTAGGTTGGTCATAACTTTTCTTCCAAGGAGTAAGCGTCTTTTAATTTCATGGCTGCAGTCACCATCTGCAGTGATTTTGGAGCCCCCCAAAATAAAGTCGGACACTGTTTCCACTGTTTCTCCATCTATTTCCCATGAAGTGATGGGACCGGATGCCATGATCTTTGTTTTCCGAATGTTGAGCTTTAAGCCAAATTTTTCACTCTCCTCTTTCATCAAGAGGCTTTTTAGCTCCTCTTCACTTTCTGCCATAAGGGTGGTGTCATCTGCATATCTGAGGTGATTGATATTTCTCCTGGCAATCTGGATTCCAGCTTGTGTTTCTTCCAGTCCAGCGTTTCTCATGATGTACTCTGCATAGAAGTTAAATAAGCAGGGTGACAATATACAGCCTTGACGCACTCCTTTTCCTATTTGGAACCAGTCTGTTGTTCCATGTCCAGTTCTAACTGTTGCTTTCTGACCTGCATACAGATTTCTCAAGAGGCAGGTCAGGTGGTCTGGTATTCCCATCTCTTTCAGAACTTTCCACAGTTGATTGTGATCCACACAGTCAAAGGCTTTGGAATAGTCAATAAAGCAGAAATAGATGTTTTTCTGGAACTCTCTTGCTTTTTCCATGATCCAGTGGATGTTGGCAATTTGATCTCTTGTTCCTCTGCCTTTTCTAAAACCAGCTGGAACATCAGGGAGTTCATGGTTCAAGTATTGCTGAAGCCTGGCTTGGAGAATTTTGAGCATTACTTTACTAGCATGTGAGATGAGTGCAATTGTGCGGTAGTTTGAGCATTCTTTGCCATTGCCTTTCTTTGGGATTGGAATGAAAACTGACCTTTTCCAGTCCTGTGGCCCCTGCTGAGTTTTCCAAATTTGCTGGCATATATTGCATAGAAACCTGGAATGTCACGTCCATAAATCAAGGCAAATTGGAAGTGGTCAAACAAGAGATGGCAAGGGTGAATGTCGACATTCTAGGAATTAGTGAACTAAAATAGACTGGAATGGGTGAATTTAACTCAGATGACCATTATATCTACTACTGCGGGCAGGAATCCCTCAGAAGAAATGGAGTAGCCATCATGGTCAACAAAAGAGTCCGAAATGCAGTACTTGGATGCAGTCTCAAAAACGACAGAATGATCTCTGTTCATCTCCAAGGCAAACCATTCAATATCACAGTAATCCAAGTCTATGCCCTAATCAGTAACACTGAAAAAACTGAAGTTGAACGGTTGTATGAAGACCTACAAGATCTTTTAGAACTAACACCCCCAAAAGATGTCCTTTTCATTATAGGGGACTGGAATGCAAAAGGAGGAAGTCAAGAAACACCTGGAGTAACAGGCAAATTTGGCCTTGGAATGCGGAATGAAGCAGGGCAAAGACTAATAGAGTTTTGCCAAGAAAATGCACTGTTCATAGCAAACACCCTCTTCCAACAACACAAGAGAAGACCCTACACATGGACATCACCATATGGTCAACACCGAAATCAGATTGATTATATTCTTTGCAGCCAAAGATGGAGAATCTCTATACAGTCAACAAAAAGTTCCCCATAACCCGGAATCCAAATGTGACAGTAACCCGTGATTCCCCTAAATCCTCTCAATTGTCTTAAAGTCATACATAGGGGATGATTTAGTATAGGCTTAATTCTCTCAGGGCCTATGGCCCTAGTCCCTTCTGATATTATTAGGCCCAGATATCTAACCAATTGTTGACAAAGCTGAGCCTTTTCTCTTGTAACCACAGCCTGCCAGAAAGTTTAAGAAATCTTCTGAGGCTTGCGAACAAGCTTCCTTTGCCTCAGCACAGAGCAAAATATCATCTACATATTGTAACACTACCGCTTCAGAGCTATTAAAGTTTTGTATATCCCGTAACAAACTTTGTCCAAATAAGTGAGGACTGTCACAAACTCTCTGGGGCAAAACTGTCCAGGTTAACTGAGAAGCTGGCTGCATAGGGTCTTCAAAGGCAAATAGAAATTGACTTTCCTCCACCAAAGGCACTGACTAGAAGGCATCTTCTAAATAAATTACTGAGAAATATTTGGCTTGTTCAGGAATTTCAGACAATAGAGTATAAGGATTAGGCACCAAGGGGTGTAAAGGAACTACAGCCTCATTTATTATACGTAAATCTTGAACTAGTCTTTATTTACCATTTGATTTCTTTATACCCAAAATAGTGTTGCAAGGACTGTTACAGGAAATTAATAGTCTCTGTTCCTTTAAATTTTTGATGATGGGTTTTAACCCTTCTTTAACCTCAGGTTTCAGTGGATACTGCTTTTTATGTGGAAATAAGTGTGGGTCTTTGAACTTGACAACTACAGGAATAGCATTTTGTGTTCGACCCACAGATTTTCCATCAGCCCATATTCTAGGATTTATATTTTGTTCAACTAAAGGGAGAGAAAAGGAGGACTCCATATTTATGAAAACAGAGGCATAGACCTTGCTCAGTATATCCCTCTTCAAAAGGGATGAGGGAGATTCTGTCACGATCAGAAACTCGTGTGAAAATAGCACAGAATCTCAGTGGTAAGATAAAGAATAACTGAAATAATACCTTTTGCCTCATCCAGACAGTCCCATTATGGAAGCGGATTGGGAAGAAAGTGGGCCAGGGGCTTCAGTAAGCACAGAGTAAATTGCCCCAGTATCTAAAAGGAAATCGACAGATTGGACCCCCACAATTATTAATACCTGGGGTTCCTCAGGTGTAATTAGGATGGGAGCTTGTGTGGGGATCCCTGGGCACTTTCAGTCTTGATTGTCTTGAGAGTCTGACCCCAGAGACCTACGCCTCTGAGGGCAGTCTCTCTTCCAGTGTGGTCCTTTGCAGACCGGACATGGAGCCGGGGGTGGCTTAGATGCCTGAGGGCAATCCCGCTTGAGGTGCCTCTCCTTTCCACAGTAATAGCAAGCCCATGCCTTTTCACCTGGGTCCCTCTGGGCATCTTTCTCAGGCTGTTTAAGAAAATTTTTCATAGCCATTGTGAAGTCTTCCACCTTTTCCTTTGTCTTTTTCTGCCTTTCTTTCTTTTCTTCATATTCCCTACCATAATAGACTGAGCCAGTTTTAACAGAGTATCTAAGACTGATTTGGTCCATATACCCATTTTTGTAGCTTACAGTGGATATCTGGAGCCAACTGAGTGAGAAATCTATCTTTTAAGATCATTTCCCCCTTGTTCCTTACACAGCCGATCTAATTGTAAAACAGTATTATACTTAAGAGACCCTCTAACTTGCCATGGTTCGCTGTCCTCCAATGGATACCATGGCCATGCAGTATCGCATAGGAAGACCAGGTGTGTCTTTTTTAAGCCCTGGGGATCAAATCTATCCCAGTTTTTTAGGATACAGTTCAAAGGAGTGAGGCTGCAATTGTTAGCTTCCATCTGTAAGAGAGAAAAAAAGCGACCAGCGCCATGTTTCTACCGGAGGCGTCCCTCCCTGCTCTAGATGGGGGTGTAGACAGACTTTACACCAAAAGCTTTTCCTTCCTGGTTGGACTTAGTCTGTTCTTTACCAACGCAGGAGCCGTCCTTGACCCTCCCTGTTCTACCACCGAAATGGGGTGGGGATGTACCAGGGGTAGACCTGATAGCATCTCTACCTGACGTCCAGCTCTTCACCTTTAACCTTGCTTGCCTCTGATGCCACCTGGGGTGCAATCAGAGTAACCTTCTGTAATCCTCCCAAGCTAAGACCGCTGGGGGAAACATTCATCACCTGAGTGCCTGTGCACGACCCTGAGTATATTCTTGACCACAGTAAGACCGATATGAACATAAAGCTGAGATGTTCTTTTCAAGCATCACCACACCAGTATAAAAACCTCCTCTGGTCCACTAAGAGCCAGCGTTACCAAAAGAAAAAACCCATTGCGGTCCCAATCTGAGTAACCTTTAACCTCAGAGATGTTCTTGGAGCTAGAGCTCCATCAAGCTTCCAAACTTTCGATTCCTAGCGAGGCTAGGCACTTTTTTGACTACCAATCCAAGTTTGGGACCTAAGGCACAGTACACAGTAACAGTATAGATCACAAGTCCCTTGAAAGTCTATGATCTGATAGATTAGGTTAGTACTTCTAATTCCCAAGGAGTTATGAAATGGTCAAAGAGACCGAAAAATTTAACCGGGAAAGGAGAGTTCGGTCTACACACTTTGCCCATTTCTGGTCAGTTCCCGAAGGAGACATTGGATGTCTCTTGGCATTGGCAGGTTGGTATAAATCCCCGACAGGTTTCTGCCATAAGCCGTATGAGGTCACTGTGGAGCCGCAGAGCAGGGCTCCTCTCTTGCTTTGCCCAGGGCATGTCATTCATTCACACAAGCACACCGTAGAGTTAGTAAAGCGCAGCAGAAAATGTGTTCGCTAAGAGAGCAAAGAACTAAAGCCCCAAGCATTCTTACCTTGTCCTGAAGAATCCTGGACGAGCCCCCAAGCTGAAAGGTTGTTGTTGAATCACACAAAGACGCCGGGATTCTTGGCCCCTGGAGGAGAAGAATTCAATCCGGGGCCAGAGACAAGGCTTGATCACTCAGAGCTTTTGTGTAATAAAGTTTTATTGAAGTATAAAGGAAATAGAGAAAGCTTCTGACATAGGCATCAGAAGGGGGCAGAAAGAGTGCCCCCCCTGCTAGTCTACAGCTGGATGTTATATAGTCACTAGCAGTCTGTTAATGAAAGAAAGGAATGTCTTAAAACTCAGAATGGCACCAGGCCCTTCACCCAAAAGATGCATTTTGGGATAATCTTGGCACTAAATGGTTCATCCTGGGCCATAAAATGATTAACTTGAATCTTGAAGAAGGGCAGATCGCCATAGATTAGAGGAACAATATCTGAGTATAACATACTGGTTTGTCAAGTAGGTTCTGAGCCAAGAGGCAGAATGAACTTGAAGACAGAGTTTGGGGTAAATGCATTGTACATTAGCATAGCTTAAGACAAACATTTCCATAAGGAAAAGGCATTGGTTATCTCTAGGTCTCTCTAGGTCTGAGAATAGTTAACTTTCGGTGAAACCAGGTGTCATTATGGCAACACAGTATTTTAAGAGAAACCTCCATTTAAATTTGTATAGAGAAGGAAAAAATATCGCTAGTTTGTTTCCTCCTGCCGCTTAAGAGAGATAAAAATGTCTGACACTTGCAGGCTATTTCCTCTATTTGGAGACCCCTGGCCTTCCTGCCTGTTACCCTCTCCATCCCTTCATTAAAGAAATTGTTGTTTGGCTTTTACTTTCCTTATCCCTCTCAGAATGGCGCTGTTATTTTGTTGTTTAGTTGTTAAGTCATGTATGACACTACATCTGCTTTAATAATATGCCTATGTTATTCACTCAAGAGGAAAATATCCATTTTCAGAACAGAGGACAATACTGTACCTGCTGTGCTCTTGACTGTCTCTAGTTGTTCTCTTGCTTGGGGTAACCCACACCTCAGACTTCCTGGATGATGTACAGTCCAGCAGGTCAATTGTTATGACAACCATATCTTGTTTCATACAAGGCTTTCTCTTGTAACTCTTTATAAAGACTAATTTTGCATTGTATTCTCTACTCTAATATGCAATATATAGCATACTATAGTTCTCCAAGACACCTTATATCAAGGGTCTTGAATTTCAATGATAATGGCTTCTTCAGAGCCAAGCAAATTGCAGTTCAACTATATAGCTACTGTTTAATCTCCCAAATGAGACAGGGAGAGGCCGGGTAGGACATTTTTCATAAGCAAAAAGGTTTTAAACCTTGAATGCAGATTTTAGAAACTTGCATATATTTCAGGTAACAAGTACTTGGCTACTTTATAATAAAAGGTCTTCTCAATAAATATTGCAGCGTTGGCTCAGACTAATTATAAGAAAGAGGAGGAGTGCCGCTCAACCATGAGGAGTTCATTTTGGCAACATGATGGGTCAGAAGGGGCTCCCCCATAACCAAGTTATTTATTTGTGTTTAGCTCACATAATATTCTTTGAATTCAGATCTCTAGCAGATTTTTTCTAGGGCAGCCAAGAGAATGCATAGTGACTACAAACTGACAGAAATGACGTGCAGGTGTCCTGGCCACTGAACCTGTCCCATTTACACACTTTTCCTGACAATCTCTTCCCCTCCCCCTCCTCCTCCCCTCAACATTGACCCATGATTGGAAGCTATGGCTGGAGGAGGCTTGATAAAGCCAAGTCTAGGACATGCATTGTCAGACGCCCATCAGTGAGAACTGTTGACACATAGGTGGTTTTATTTACTTATTTATTTATTTTGACATGAGGATGCCCCAAGAGCTTGTATTTTGATCCTCACAGGCCATCTGGTGCTAATGTGGGAAGATGGACAAAGATCTGAGATGAGGAAAAACACAGATCATAAAAAAACCCAAAGTAAGGAGAGCAGGGTTGGGGCGGGAGGCGATGTAACTTCCCCGGCTGCCCAGCTACCCACTCCTCAGCGCTTGCAGACGTGGCGTGGCCTGGCCTCCCACAGCCAGCCGTGCTTGCCTGCCCTCATCCCTCCGGCCTCTCTGTACTTACTGGCACCAGGTGTGCAGCTTCCACTCAACTCCTGTGACTCCATCATTCACGGAGCTGTGAGGGGTTATTTGCCAACCTCAGTGGGAGCTTCTTTTTATTCTTTTAAAATATAAATTTATTTATTTCAATTGGAGGTTAATTGCTTTACAGGATGGGGAACACCTGTATACCTGTGGCGGGTTCATGTTCATGTATGGCAAAACATAAGTGGTTTTAAATCAGGCCTGGAATGTTATCTGCCTTGGCCAGAGTCTGTTAACCACTGGGTTTGTTTCCTCTCTGCAGTTGTCACGGTGTGTGTGTGTGTGTGTGTGTGTGTGTGTGTGTATTCTCATGCACACAGGGTAACACTGGGGAAGAGGATCATTTTGTGCACTACCCTGATCCAGCTTGTGCCCCCTTTGAGTTAGCATGAGTGGGCAGTGGGGAAGTGGTGATGGCAATCGTGGCGCTGCTTCTTTAAACTCCATCAGGTCAACCACAGTGATTCTGGCAGTAGCCCTTGAGGTACAGCCAGGCTATCCACTCCTCATGCTGAAATCCTCAGCATCAATACTCAGCCTCCCCTTCCTTGCCTTTTCAATGGCCCTTCTCCAAATGAGATTGCTGATTAAAGCCCTCCCATGCTTTAAGGATCAGCTCAGGAGCCACCACCTTTAGGAAAACTTCCATAACCTAATGGCACAATTTGTAATGGATCATTCCCTTTAGCGCGTGTATACGTGTGAGACTTTGTAAGCTTTTTTAGAATTTTTATTAAAATAACATTGCATACTGGTCAAGAATATGAACATAGCATTTAAACCAAGGATCTAATGCTAGTTCTGCCACTTAATACCTGGGGGAATTTGGGCAAATTACTCTGATCTCCACAAACCTCAATTTTCTTATCAGTAAAATGCAAAATATAATACTTTGAGCTTTCCTTGTAGGATTTTTGGGGTAATTACATGAGATATTTGTGAAATACCCAAACCAGGACCTGCTTATAGTATATGCTCATTATATGTTGCTTATTGTTATTATTATCATATTCATTTGTTCACTAAAAAATATGAGTCCAGCAATGTATCAGACACAGATACAGAGATGAAGGCACCCTGCCTTGAAGGAATTTACAGGTCTCTGGGGAGAAAGACACATACACCAACAAGAGTCTATGAATTGCAGTTCAATGAGGCAAATTTGAAGGTCCATCTAGTCAAGGCTATGGTTTTTTCCAGTAGTTATGTATGGATGTGAGAGTTGGACTATAAAGAAAACTGAGCACCAAAGAGTAGATTCTTTTGAACTGTGGTGTTGGAGAAGACTCTTGAGAGTCCCTTGGACTGCAAGGAGATCCAACCAGTCCATTCTAAAGGAGATCAGTCCTGGGTGTTCACTGGAAGGACTCATGTTGAAGCTGAAGCTCCAATACTTTGGCCACCTGATGCAGAGAGCTGACTTATCACCTGCAGTGATGATGGGGTTTTTAAAGTTCCAGGTTATCATGAGCAGATGACCATATTGGTTGGCATGGAAAGTCTCTGGTGGGTGCTGTGCCAAGTCAGAATTGACTCACTGTCCTTTCTCTCAGCCAAGGTCAACACGGTGGGCAAGTGATTGCCAGGAGCCGGAGGCCTCTGGGGACTCTTACCCTGGTGGGTAGTTACACGTTTTTATAAGCATGGCTTGATTAATTAGCTTCTGAAAGGATTGTACTTATTCCCAGAGAGGCTGTTAGGAAGCACCTTCTTTATTTGGTCCTTGTGAGAAACGATTAAGTAAAATTCACACTCTGTAAAATAATTAATGAAGAATGGTAACACGACATTATGTAGTCATTTTGAAGAAAAGGTCTCTTAGATTGCAACTTAGAACTTTAAATTATTTTGGAGACTAGCTTTGGCTTTTAGATAGATTATAATAAAAGCAAATTATTGTACATTTTAATAACTGGCTTCAGTGAATAGGAGGTATGATACAAGGCTGATGACTGTGATGTATCTCATAAAAGCTAATTGACAATCTAGTTCTTTAAATACCACAGGAATCCATCATGGTTAACATTACTACGATGAGTTCCAAAGGAATTAAAGATGATTTACCAGCCGTTGAGACATTTGGCTAATATTATACACACTGAAGAAAGTAGTAAAAAAGATGGATGCTTTTAGCTACCTCCAATTGCCTCATTTGTAAACAGATGCCATGCTCAGCACCTCTAGTTCAAGGGCACATACCTAGTTGGGATAAATGTGGCATTGTGATTATGCAAACTTTATCTTGTCTCTATATTGTCCTTTCTCTAGATTTTGGTATAGACTAATTGGGATATGGTGTTTCTATTGTTGGAAACAGCTGGTTTGTTTATTCCTTTTGTTCTGTCTTTTTTTCCTGTTCCTCTCCTGAGAGACTCTGTGGGAAGGGTTGCACTGTGATCCACTGGGTCCACTTGGAAACAACTCAATAGAGGCAGTTCACACTTACTGACTTTGCAAACTGGCCAAAAAGTTGATGAAAGGAAAGAGATGATTTGGTAAAAAATGGATTCCTCTACAAAGGGCACTAGGCAAGTGGGTTCTAGCTGAGTTGGCTGAGGATATTCAAATCCTGGTTTACAGACCATAGGTGACATCTGATAAACAGAGTATTCATCTGTCCTCAAAGTGTTAAAAAGAATTTTGGGTCAGTGTTTAAAAATCTAGGATTTGGATGATGTCTTTCTTAGAACACTACGAATCTGATAAAACTACACTCTGAATCCCATAGAGCAGGAGGCTCTGTCCTTTGAGAGAGGACAGAGGTTATCTTCTTATCTCTGACTTGGTTCACTAATTATCTCACTTTCTTGGACCTCAGAGATTGAGTCTGGGTCCTGTATCACCAGAGAACACTGATTCTAGAATTTGACAAGGACTCTAGGAAACTTAATCATAAAAGGCTTCTGCTCTCTACTCAGAAAGAGTTTAGACTCCTGGATTGACACAAGCATCCTTTGGTTCTCAGGCCCTGTGCTCACCACTCCCCTCCTCATCACCAAGCTTCATACTTGGACTTCTTCAGTAGAGAAGAAACATGACCTAGTTGCAGATTAGAAAATAAAATAAATAATCTGAGTGAGAAAACAAAAATCTATAATGAGGGTAAAGTGTGGGAAGCCAGCAGCTCCACATTCTGTCACACTTTGGGCTTTTTGTAGCAAGGACAGTGGGCAAAGTGGCAATCATGTTAAGTAAGAGGAGTCTCTATTCTTTTAGTGTGTTATCACAGCTCAGGTAGTTTAGTTTTGTAGCACTTCTCATACTGTGAAGTTAATACTTTGTTAACTTGCTCTTTCTTCCACTAGTTAGTAAACTCACTGAAGGGCAGGCATGATGTCATATTTATCTGAGTATTAACTGGGTTTTCCCAATCCTTACCTGCTTGCCTGTACAATGGAACAACATACTCCATTGCACATATTTGGCTCTGCTTCTAACTCAGAACTCTATTCCTCTGTGAAATGTCACTCAGGATTTCTAGGACATTCAAGGGGGTGGCTTAGCTCCCCAGATGGAGCTAAGTGGTAAAGAACACACCTGTCAATGCAAGAGACTTAAGAGACACAGGTTCAACCCCTGGACCAGGAAGATCCCCTGGAGGAGGAAATGGTAGCTCACTCTAATATTCTTGCCCAGAGAATCCATGGATAGAGAAGCCTGGTGGGCTACAGTCCGTAGGGTTATGAAGAGATAGACACAGCTGAAGCAACTTAACACAAATGCGTGCACAAGGGAGTGGCTCACCTTTGTTGAGGAGGAGGAAAATATCCTCTACCCTTCTAGATTCTTCTATTGAGTCAGAATTGAATTGGCATGTGATAGATTAATAGGAGAAAACAACAAAATTTAATAACATGTGTACATGGAAGAGACCTGGGAAAACTGAGTAACTCTCCAAAATGGCAAAAACCTTTACCTTAACTCTCATCTTTGTTGTTGTTCAGTCACTCAGACTTTTTTGCCTTTTCCTACTGTTCACGGGGTTCTCAAGGCAAGAATACTGAAGTGGCTTGCCATTCCCTTCTCCAGCAGACCATGTCTTGTTGTAACTCTCCACCACGACCTGGCCATCTTGGGTGGCCCTACATGGCATAGCTCATAGTTTCATTGAATTAGACAAAGCTGTGATCCATGTGATCAGTTTGCTTCATTTTCTGTGATTGTGGTTTTCATTCTGTCTGCCCTCTGATGAATAATGATAAGAGACTTATGGAAACTTCCTTTTAGGAGAGACTGATTGTAGGGGAAACTAGGTCTTGTTCTGATGAGCAGGGCCATGCTCAGTAAATGTTAATCCAATTTTCCATTGATGGACAGGGCTCTGTTCCTTCTCTGTTGTTTGGCCTGAGGCCAAATTATGATGGGGATAATGAAGGCAATGGCGACCTCCTTCAAAAGGATCTGTGCATGCACTGTTGTGTTCAGGGCCCCTGACCCCGCAGCAGGCCACTGTCGGCCCACGACTCCTCCAGAGGCCCCTGGACACTCACAGGCAAGTCTGGCTCAACCCAAGACAAAGAAATGCAAAAAGGCAAAATGGTTGTCTGAGGAGGCCATACTAATAGCTGAGAAAAGAAGATAAGTGAAAGGCAAAGGGAAAAAGGAAAGATACACCCATCTGATGTATAGTTCCAAAGAATAGCAAGAAGAGATAAGAAAGCCTTCTTCAGTGATCAGTGCAAAGAAATGGAGGAGACAATAGAATGGGAAAGACTAAAGTTTTCTTTAAGAAAATTAGAATTACTAAAGGAACATGTCATGCAAAGTGGGCACAATAAAGGACAGAAACGGTATGGACGTAACAGAAGCAGAAGATATTAAGAAGAGGCACAAGAAAACACAGAAGAACTATACAATAAAGATCTCCATGACCCAGATAACCATGATGGTGAGATCACTCACCTACAGCCAGACGTCCTGGAATGCAAAGTCAAGTGGGCCTTAAGAAGCATCACTATGAACAAAGTCAGTGGAGGTGATGGAATTCCAGTTGAGCTATTTCAAATCCTAAAAGATGATGCTTTGAAAGTGCTGCACTCAATATGTTAGCAAATTTGGAAAACTCAGCAGTGGCCACAGGACTGGAAAAGGTCAGTTTTCATTCTAATCCCCAAAAAAGGCAATGCCAAAGAATGTTCAAACTACCACACAATTGTGCTCATTACACAGTCTAGCAAAGTGATGCTCAAAATTCTCCAAGCCAGGCTTCAACAGTAGGTGAACTGAGGACTTCCAGATGTTCAAGCTGGATTTAGAAAAGGCAGAGATCAAGTTGCCAACATCTGCTGGATCATAGAAAAAGCAAGAGAGTTCCAGAAAAACGTCTATTTCTGCTTTATTGACTATGCCAAAGCCTTTGACTGTTGGATCACAATAAAATGTGGAAAATTCTTAGAGATGGGAATACCAGACCACTTTACATGCCTCCTGAGAAATCTGTATACAGGTCAAGAAGCAACAATTAGAATCGGACATAAGAGACTGGTTCCAAATTGGGAAAGGAGTATGTCAAGGCTTTATATTGTCACCCTGCTTATTTAACTTCTATGCAGAGTACATCATGCGAAATGCCAGGCTGGATGAAACACAGCTGGAAGCAAGATTGTTGGGAGAAATATCAATAACCTCAGATATGCGATGACACCACCCTTATGGCAGAAAGCAAAGAGGAACTGAGGAGCCTCTTGATGAAAGTGAAAGAGGAGAATGAAAAAGCTGGCTTAAAATTCAACATTGAAAAAACTAAGATCATGGCATCTGGTCCCATCACTTCACAGCAAATAGATGGGGAAACAATGGAAGCACTGAGAGATTTTATTTTCTTGGGCTCCAAAATCACTGCAGATGGTGACTGCAGCCATGAAATTAAAAGATAATTTCTCCTTGGAAGAAAAACTATGACCAAACTAGACAGCATATTAAAAAGCAGAGACATTACATTGCCAACAAATGTCCATCTAGTCAAAGCTATGGTTTCTCCAGTAGTCATGTATGGATGTGAGAGTTGGATGACCATAAAGAAGGCTGAGTGCCGAAGAATTGATGCTTTTTAACTGTGGTTCTGGAGAAGACTTTTTAAAGTCTCTTGGATGGCAAGGAGATCAAACCAGTCAATCATAAAGGAAATCAGTCCTGAATATTCATTGGAAGGATTGATGCTGAAGCTGAAGCTTCAATACTCTGGCCACTGGATGCGAAGAGCTGACTTATTCCTGATGGTGGGAAAGGTTGAAGGCAGGAGGAGAAGGGGATGACAGAGGATGAGATGGTGGATGTGCTGCAATCTATGGGTTGCAAACAGTTAGACAGGACTGAGCAACTGAACTGAACTGAATTGAACTGAACTGAGTCACTCTGACTAGATAGATCATTGTTGGCAAAGTAATGTCTCTGCTTTTTAATATGCTATCTAGGTTGGTCATAGCTTTTCTTCCAAGGAGAAAGCATCTTTTAATTTCATGGCTGCAGTCACCATCTGCAGTGATTTTGGAGCCCAAGAAAATAAAGTCTCTCACTGTTTCCATTATTTCCCCATCTGTTTGCCATGAAGTGATGGGGCCAAAGGCCATGATCTTTTTTTCAATGTTAAGATTTAAGCCAGCTTTTTCATTCCCCTCTTTCACTTTCATCAAGAGGCTTCTCAGTTCCTCTTCACTTTCTGCCATAAGGGTGGTGTCATCTGCATATCTGAGATTATTGATATTTCTGCTGGCAAATTTGATTTCAGCTTGTGCTTCATCCTGCCTGGTATTTTGTATGATAGACTCTGAAGATAAGTTAAATAAGCAAGATGACAATAAATAGCCTTAATGTACTTCTTTCCTAATTTGGAACCAGTCTTTTGTTCCTTGTCTGGTTCTGTTACTTCTTGACTGATACAGGTTTCCCAGGAGACAGGTAAGGTTGTCTGGTAGTCCCATCTCTTGAAGAATTTTCCAGTTTGTTGTGATCTACACAGTCAAAGGCTTTGACATAGTCAATGAAGCCAAAATAGATTTTTTTTTCTGGAATTCTCTTGCTTTTTATATGATCCAACAAATGTTGGCAATTTGTTCTCTGTTTCTTCTGCCTTTTCTACATCCAGCTTGAACATCTGGGAATTCTTGGTTCACATACTGTTGAAGCCTGGCTTGGAAAATTTTGAGCATTACTTTGCTAGCATGTGAAATGAGGGCAATTGTGTGGTGGTTTGAACATTCTTTGGCATTGCCCTTCCTTGGGCTTAAAATGAAAACTGACCTTTTCCAGTCCTGTGGCCACTGCTGAGTTTTCCAAATTTGCTGGCATATTGAGTACAACACTTTCACTGCATCATCTTTTAGGAATTGAAACAGCTCATCTGGAATACCATCACCTCCACTAACTTTGTTTGTAGTGATGCTTCCTAAGGTCCACTTGACTTCGCATTCCAAGATGTCTGGCTCTAGATGAGTGATCTCACCATTGTGGTTATCTGGGTCATGAAGATCTTTTTTGTGTAGTTCTTCTGTGTTTTCTTGCCACCTGTTCTTAATCTTCTACTTCTGTTAGGTCCTTACTCTTTTTCCCCTTTATTGTGTGCCCATCTTTTCATGAAATGTTCCCTTGGTGTCTCTAATTTTCTTGAAGTGAAGTCTAGTCTTTCCCATTCTATTGTTTTCCTCCATTTCTTTGCATTGTTCATTTAGGAAGGCTTTCTTATCTCTTCTTTCTATTCTTTGGAACTACGCATTTAGATGGATGTATCTTTCCTTTTCCGCTTTGCCTTTCACTTCTCTTCTTTTTTCAGCTATTTGTAAGGCCTCCCCAGACAACCATTTTGCCTTCTGCATTTCTTTTTCTTGGGAATAATTCTGACCACCACCTGCTGTGAAATATTACTGTCCATATTTCTTCAGGCACTGTGTCTACCATGTCTAATCCCTTGAATCTATTTGTCACTTCCACTGTATAATCATAAAGGATTTGATTTTGGTCATACCTGAATGGCCTAGTGGTTTTCCCTAGTTTCTTCAGTATCATCTTTAGTTAAAGACAAAAAAAAAGCATGTTGGGAGTAGGGGTTTGGGACTTCGAAGGGGAAGAGGGTAATGGACATGGAGATGGAAAAGCAAATGTTTGCTGGGCAAGGCAGAGACAATGGGACACAGAGTAGCTTCATCTTTAAGAGTTTCCCCCACCACACCTAGGCCATATTCTTTCCAGATATCTCTGATGATAGCAATATTCCTCTAACAGGCTCTCTATCTAAATTTTTCAGGTAGTTAGGGAGATGGCCACAGTGTCTTCCTGAAGCTTGACAGTTTTCAGCTAGAAATAGTCTGCATAGTACAAAACATCTGGGGCTGGCAAGTTTTGCTCCCCGAGTCCTTGCTCACAAATGAAAGTGTTTACAAAAAAAAAAAAAAAAAAAAAGAAAGTGTTTACCTCACAAATGAAAATGTTCAGCTATTTGTCATTTGATTCCATTTATACTCCAGGCTCCTTCAGCTGGATCCACAGCACCTACCAGACCTGCTATGATTGCCATGTTTGGTCAGTAAGGCCCCAGAAGACTTTGTCCATCTGGCACCTAGACCCTACTACTGATGACTATAGCTAGAACAGTTAAGGTTCACAACCATTTCTGCACCACCCCTGTCTCCTGACTGTGATGACAACAACCAGAGCCCCAGAGTACTCGTTAAGGCCCAGGATGGCACACCAGGCACTATATTGGCAAGTTCCAGTACTGGAGATGCAAGGCACAATCTTGGACCTAGGGAACACATAATGCAACTACATTATGATGGGTAAAGTGGTAACATAGAGCCCAGGATGCTGAGTCCAAATTGCTTTCTAGGAAAAGCATTAATAACATTTATACTGAAACCCAAAGATAAGGAGGGTTTAGGTAAGAAAGCGTGGCTCAGCTGGTAAAGAATCTGCCTGTAATGCAGGAGATCCAGGTTTGATCTCTGGGCTGGGAAGACGCCCTGGAGAAAGGAATGGCTAACCGGTCCAGTATTCGTGCCTGGATAATTTCATGGACAGAGGAACTTGGTGGGCTACAGAACATGGGTTTGCCAACAGTTGGACATGACTGTGTGACTAACATACTAAGGTAAGAAAAATCAGAACCTAGAAGAAAGAAGAAAGAAGAAAAGAAGATGGAGTGGCAATGGCATTTAGAAATGTAGATGGAAAAGGGCAAACCAATCCTCATGTGGGTTTGTGGTCTGAAATCAAGTCATCCAAATAGGCCCCCCCCCCCAAAAAAAAAATCATTTAGCCAAGATTTTAGTTTAAGTTGATTCTGGCTGGTAGATTCCTCCAGACCTATGGCAGAAGCAAAATCAAACCCTCCTTGATCTTGTTTTCAAACTAGGTCTCATATAATTTCTACAGATAAAGTTCTAGAAAAAGATCTCATAATAAAAACAACACACCTACACTCACACATATGGAAATGAGGCATAATGAATGAGAACCAGCAAGAATATCAGTAAATTTCCAAACACTCAACGAAAAACAAGTATGTTTAACACGCTTCAAGAAATAGAAAATATTACAGTGCAAATGAGTAAAAGACTATAAAATAAGATGGATTATATTAACAAAAGATTTTAGATATCAAATTACAATGGTCAGCATAAAAATGTATAATGAATGGGTGTAATAGTAGGTTGCTGCTGCTAAGTCACTTCAGTCGTGTCCGACTCTGTGTGACCCCACAGATGGCAGCCCATTGGGCTCCACCGTCCCTGGGATTCTCCAGGCAGGAACACTGGAGTGGGTTGCCATTTCCTTCTCCAGTGCATGAAAGTGAAAAGTGAAAGTGAAGTCGCTCAGTCGAGTCCGACTCTTAGCGACCCCATGGACTGCAGCCTACCAGGCTCCTCTGTCCATGGAGTTTCCAGGCAAGAGTACTGGAGTGGGATGCCATTAGGCACAGTTAAAGAAGAGAAATAGTGAACTTCAGATAGATCTGCAAAACTTACCCAAAACTTGCAGAATCAATGAAATGGAAACTCTGATAGAGGTAAGAGAAGTTAAGAAATCACATCAAGTGAGAAGTTGCAGAAAAGAGGGAGGGGGGGGGGGCAGAAGCAATACTTAAATAGGTAATGGTTGAGAATTTTCCAAAACAGGTAAAAGCAACCATTCTACAGCTTTGTGAATTCCCACAAAAATAATATTAGTTCAGAACCTACATCCTGCACATCATAGAGAAACACCAAAGGCAAAGATAGGGTTTTAAACAAATCTAGGTTAAGAAAAGAATACACCTCAAAGGAATGGCAAATAAACCAATTACAGACTTCTCATAGGAACAATGGAAGTTGGGAAACAGCGGAGAAGTATTTCCCTGCACTGGGACAAAAACTTGTTGACTTGAAATTATGTGTCCTTCAAAACTATCTTTCTAGAATGAAAGTAAAATGTAGATGTTTTCAAACAAGAACTGAGCATGTTTTTCCACAACACACTCTAATTTTGAGGATTCTAAAGGGTGCACTTCAGACTGACGGACTGTGATCACAAATGGAAGGGCATCATGAAGGGAAAACTCATGACCAAAAGATGGTATAAATATGTAGGTGAATTTAACAGTTTCTGGTGGCATAAAACAATGATTAGAATATGTCACAAGGTTTAAAAAAGAGGTCACATTCATACCAGCAATAGCATAGAAATAAGGAGAACAGGAAGTCAACATCTCAGAAAGAATGTTTGTCTGAGAGCAAGTTAGAGTAGCCCATGTGATATTACATCTTTTAATTAAACTTTAAGAGTTTGCCAAGTAATACGGTGCATTGCAGATGGTTCAGTTCAGTTCAGTTCAGTCGCTCAGTCGTGTCTGACTCTTTGCGACCCCATGAATCGCAGCACGCCAGGCCTCCCTGTCCATCACCATCTCCTGGAGTTCACTCAGACTCATGTCCATCGAATCCGTGATGCCATCCTGCTATCTCATCCTCTACAGATGGTTACATACCCCATATAGTACAAGCACAAAGCACTCATGAATAGCATGTGTCCATGTTCAGACGCTAAGTCAAGCCCAACTCTTTGTGACCCCATGGACTGTAGCCCACCAGGCTCCTCTGTCCATGGAATTTCCCAGGCAAGAGTACTGGAGTGGGTTGTCATTTCCTTCTCCAGGGGATCTCCCCCACCCAGGGATGGAACCCCCCGTCTCCTGCATCCCCTGCATTGGCAGGCAGAATCTTAACCACTGAGTCACTAGGAAGCCCATATGAATTTGAGTTACACACCAATTTAATGATTGTAGTTAGCTATTAGGAGATATCAGAGAGAAGGACAGAAAAGATTTCAGTTGTCAGTATAATTTTTTTATTCTGGAAATATAAACATATCTGAAACAAATATAGACCAGTTTAAGATGTGTCCAATCTAGGTAGAAGGTATACAGATATTCTTGTACATTAGAAACATTGTAGTAAGAAAATTATTTTGTAGTCAACATGACTGAAAAGGAAAGTTTACAGGGTATTAATTGGAGGTTATGGTGGCTAGAAGGAGTCCCTGTTCTTCTTTTAAAGTAAATCTGGAAGAGAATTCAGCTTGTTGCAATGCCACCAGGACAGAGCCAGGGAAGAGAACAGTTGGTCAGCCTGGGCCCCAGGAGTCCTCCTCTCCCGCTGGGATGTGTGTGGGAGGAAGCCAGGTGCATTTCTGAGTTTTGCACAAGAGAGTTGAAGGTATTCCTAACTGATTGCTTAGGTCAACTCTGCATGAATTTGTCTGCTGAGAGGGAGAGCAGATGTTTGAGGAGGCTGAACAGAGCCTTGAATACTGATGGAGAGGTGCCACAACTGTGTTAGGCAAAGTGGGAGGGAACACTCACCATCAGTTTGTGTAATGTGCTTTCTGTATACCAAAGCCATGTCTCTCCTTTTCTCAACCAGTTAAAAGGGTTTCAGTGAAACAACTCTTCTGGGGGTTCCACAGCATTTAGGCTTGAACCTGAGAGGCTAGGTGGGAAGACAGTCTTCTGTAATCCACCTGTATCAGTACGTCACCCCTTTTCCCTCAACCTAGGGCACAATCAGTGCTTCTTAGACTTTACCTGGAGATCTTGTTAAAACACAGACTCCAGGTCAGTGAGTCAGGAATGGGACCTGACCAAGCGGTGCTGCTGCTGCTGATTGGTAGGCCACACTTTGAGCAGAAAGCTAGCCTGGCTCTGGCTCATTTGGCTGAGTGCTTCCCCCCACCCTCCCTTTCTCTCTTACTCTTGTCATGGCTTTCAGTACTCTCTTGGGAGGTTCTTTGGTTCTCCATCCAAATAGAGTTGTCTTGGTTTTTGCCACATGTGTCCATCTCTGTCAGAACCCCAGTTTAACTAGAACTTTGTCTCAAACCCCATCCTTGGCTCCTGTTGGCTTTCAGCACTCAGCCCTGGTTTTGGGTCAGAGCAGAGGCTCAAGACAAGGGAGGTTCAATTCTAGGAGGAAAAAGCCAGCGTGGGGCTCAGCTTCAGGCAAATCTCATGCCTTCCCTCTTTCCTTTGGACAGCAGAGCACCTCTCTACATTACTGCAGTCAGAGGATGAGAGCACGTGACCCCCAACTTAGTTATCTCATTAACAGAAAAAAATCAGCAATCAGTAGTACTGAATACCATTCTGCTCACAAAACATTAAGCAACTCCTGGTCTGGTAATACTTGTTTGTCTCTTATATAATTGGATTGGTTTGTGTTCAGGGCATCATGGAACTCAAACACTACCACCCCTGAGATTGTCTGATTAGTTTTCCCACATGCAAGTCACAAGTAAAAGCTATAGTTCCTTTATCTTCCTGTATCTGTGCAACTTGGTATTTTCAAATTTTAGTTTCATTCAGTTGTATGATAATAACAGGGTTCTTTGATGTTAGCTTTAGAAACTTGTATTCTTTGACAGGAATCCTTGGGAAGAAAACACCAAAGTTATCAGTATCCACAGACCAGGCCAATGAGCTTCTAGAACAGGGTTTCTCAGTCTTGGCAGTAATGACATTTGGGATGGAATAATTCTTTTTGTGGGAGTCTGTCTTGTGTATTATAGGGTGGTTAATAGCATCTCTGTAGCATCCTCCTAGCTGTGGTGGTCAAAATGTCTCCAGACATTGCCAGATGTCCCCTGAGTGAGAACTGCTCTTCTGTAAAATCATCTAAAGCAGAGAAAGACAGAAATTAGGTGAATTTGATGTTGGATGATTCATTAATTTAGACTGATTGCAGGGAGGCCCCATCCATAACATAAAATACATTATTGCCAGTGCTATTGGTTAATGCATTAACCAATTAAGCCTGAATGCTGGTGATTCTCAGGTTTCTGCCTTGGATCCTTTTATTTCCTTGATTGCTCCCTGAGTATCTCATTTACTTCCAAGGTTTCAATGATTCTCAGTGGGCTGAATAATCAACTTTTCCATATTAACCTAACCTTTCTGCTGAGCTCTGGACAAATAAATTCAATTTCTAATGGCATCTGGACTTTCTCTGGATACCTTAAACATAATTTTCTCCTGATTGACTCATTGCATTAGCTAGGAGGATATTTTGACACTAAAAGTTTGATCATATCGCTCCTCTTGAAACTTTTTGTTGGCACTCCATCACTTTCACTGAAAGTCTAGCCTATTTTAACACAATGAACAAGGCCCTTCATAATCTCACTGTCTGTCCCTTCATTCTGACCAACCCATCCCCTATTTTCCTTGGTACCTTGCTCCAGCTGCACCCATATTCTCTCTCAGTCCCAAGCATTTCATATACTTTTCCCTCCTTCTGGCTCAGGCTTGCTGGTTCTCCTAATTCTAGTTTGAATATTACCTCCTCTTGAAGCATTCTCAGAGGCCCCAGGATTGGTTGAGTCTTATAGCTTGACTATATAATCCTGTGCTTCCTCCTTTGTAATGTAAAGTTTTGCCAGGAGGGTTGATTTTTACTGAGCAAGACCCATTCCAGGGGGCTTCATGTACTTCCTTCCAAAGAGAGCTGGAGAGGCTTGGTGCATGGAATTCCGTTTCCCCAGCTGAGGGCCTTTTGGCCACTCATTGTAAATGATATGTTGTAGAGACTCTGAATTGTTAACTTTCTCTGAAGACTGTCAAGTTTTGTTTTGTCAGGCAGTTAAATTACTGGCAGGCCCATTTGAGTTATTGGAGGCTTGGTCTTAGGTTTTGTTAGGGCAGGTCTGTGGTTTTGCCTCTAGACCAAGCACACACCCTTAACCCTGGGAAGACTCTTAACTCCTAAGGCATAGTCCTTCTAGGGTTTCAGTGGAATTGCTGAGGTTTTTACTGACCCCTTCTAACTTTCTGGAATACAAACTCTGTCTCCCATGCACTGAACAGGAGCTGATATACCAGGTCAGTCTTTTAGCTTTCCAGCTGCTCTTTTCTTCTTGTGCTTCTTGGAGTTATTACTTATATACAGTTTAGAGATAAGCCAAGACTCAGAGGGGACTTTATATATAACCTCCTCTATATTGAGGCCTTCCCAGGTGGCACAAGTGGTAAAGAAACTGCCTGAAGATCCCCTGGAGGAGGGCATGGCAATCCACTCCAGTATTCTTGCCTGGAGAACCCCATGGATGGAGAAGCCTGGTGGGCTACAGTCCATAGAGTCACAAAGAGTTGGACATGAGTGCAGTGACTTAGCAGCAGCAGCAGCCTCTATATTGAGAAGCATTTATAGATGGAACTGGGGACTCACCTTCTCTGTAGTTTCTTCTTTTAAAGGACTTCCACCTTCAATTTCCAGCTACTCTGGCCGTTTGATATGTTAAGTCAATATGACTACAGCTTTCAGCTTGTACCTCCCTGGCAAAGTGATATGACTATGGCTCTCATTCTCTGTGTGATGTTATTTCAATGAAAAAGTCCCATCCAGGTCCTGCCTGCTTGGTTGCTTCCCAGTTCCCTCGAGTAGCCATACTTCATAATTTTTCCAGAGTTTACAATTGCTATATGTGAGAATATTCCACTATTTCTGGAACTGAAAATCTTAACAAATATTATTGAAAAGAGAAGAAAGAATAAATAAATGTGTGATTTTCGTGTTGACATCAAGGATGACGTAGGGAACTTGTGATTTACTGCATGTAAACAATGCATTTAACATATTTGAAGTTAGTTGGAAATACTTTGGTCTCAATTATTTCAGCTATCACTTTGTGATTTTTATCGTTTCTGAAAAATGCTGGGTGGAGGATGACTCAGAGTCTGGTTCTCTCATCATATAAAACAATACATTAAGTTTTTTGTTGGGGGATGGGGAGATGGTGAACCAGCAGATTCCCTTTCTGGGTACCTGATATAACAGCAAAATTCTATAGAAGAGTCATTGATGTGTTCTGTTTTTTTCTCTTGTCCCATAGCTACACTAAGACTCCTAATGACTCATGATGATGACCAAAATTGTCAATGATCAGTGTTCATCTCACTTGTCCTGTTTGCAATATTGGACCAGTTAGACTTAATATCTACAGGTTATTTCACCCAAAAACATGAATTTCACCTTTTTCTCAAGTGCATATGGAACATTCTCCAGGATGGATCACATACTGGGCCCCAAATCTAGCCTTACTAAATTTTTAAAAATTGAAATCATTTCAAGCATCTTCTCTGATCACAATGCTATAAGATGAAATATCAACTACAGGAAGAAAGCTATAAAAAACACAAACATATGGAGGCTAAACAACACACTTCTGAATAACCAACAGATCACTGAAGAAATCAAAAAGGAAACCAAAATGTACATAGAAACAAATGATAATGAAAACATGACAATCCCAAACCTATGAGATTCAGTAAAAGCAGTGCTAAGAGGGAAGTTCATAGCAATACAAGCCTACCTCAAGAAATAAGAGAAATACCAAATAAACAGCCTAACTTTACACCTAGAGCAACTGGAAAAAGAACCAAAAACCCTCAGTTAGTAGAAGGAAAGGAATCATAAAAATCAGAGCAGAAATAAGTGAAAAATAAGTGGAGACAGTAGCAAATATCAACAAAACTAAAAGCTGGTTCTTTGAGAAGATAAACAAAATAAACGAAAGTATTAGCCAGACTCATCAAGAATAAAAGAAAGATGACTCAAATCAAAAAAATGAGAAATGAAAATGGAGAAATTACAATGGACAACACAGAAATACAAATGATCCTGAGACTACTATGAGCAACTATACACCAATAAAATGGTGGAAGGAATGGACAAATTCTTAGAAAAGTATTACCTTCCAAAACTGAATCAGGAAGAAATAGAAAATTTGAATAGACCAATCATAAGCATGAAAATAGAAACTGTAATAAAAAATCTTCCAACCAATAAAAGCCCAGGACCAGATAGATGGCTTCTCAGGTGAATTTCATCAAAAGTTTAGAGAAGAGCTAACACCTATCCTGCTCACTCTTTCAGAAAATTGCAGAGAAAAGAAAACTTCCAAATTCATTCTACAAGGCCACCATCACCTTGATACCAAAACCAGACAAAGATGCCACAAACAGAGAAAACTACAGCCCTTGATAATTCTGTAGTGCCCTTCCTTGTCTCTTTATTTTGAAGTCTATTTTATCTGATACGAGTATTAGTACTCCAGCTTACATTTGGTTTCTGTTTGCATGGAATATCTTTTTCCAGCCCCTCACTTTCAATCTCTGTGTGTCACTAGGTCTGAGGTGGGTCTCTTGTAGACAATACATATAGGGGTTTTGGTTGTGTCAGTCTGTTTCTTTTGGTTGGAACATGTAGTCCATTTACATTTAGGATAATTATTGATATGCATCTTCCTATTACCACTTACTTTACTGTTTCAGGTCTGTTTTTGTAGGTCTTTTCTTTCTCCTGTGTTTCTTCTCTAGAGGAAGTCCTTTAGCATTTGTTCTAAAGCTCCTTTGTTGGTGTGAATTCTCTTAACTTTTGTTTGTAGAGCTTTTGATTTTTCCTTTGAATCTGAATGAGGTCCTTGCTGGATAGAGTAATCTTGTTTGTAGAGTTTTCTTTTTTTTTCGCCTTCATCAATTTAAGTATATCCTGCTTCTTCCTTCTGGCCTGCAGAGTTTCTGTCGAAAGATCAGCTGTTAACCTGATTGGGATCCCCTTGTATGTTATTTGTTGCTTTCCCCTTGCCACTTTTAATATTTGTTCTTTATGTCTAATTTTTGTTAGTTTGATTAACATGTATCTTGGTATGTTTCTCCTTGTGTTTATCTTATATGGTGTTCTTTGGGATTCCTTGATTTGAGTGGTTATTTTCTTTACCATGTTAGTGAAGTTTTCAACTATAATCTCCTCAAATATTTTCTCATACTCTTTCTTTTTTTCTTCTTCCTTGACCCATAGAATTCTAGTGTGGGTATCCTTATTGTTGTCCCAGAGATCTCTGAGACTACCCTCATTTCTTTTAATTCCTTTTTTTCTTTAGTCTGTTCTGCTTCAGTTATTTCCACCATTCTGTCACTTATCCGTTCTTCTGCCTCAAATAGTCTGCTATTGGTTCTCTCTAATGTATTTAAAAAAATTTTTTTTTATTTTACTTTACAATTCTGTATTGGTTTTGCCATACATTGACATGAATCCACCACGGGTGTAAATCTCAGCTATTATGCTGTTAATTGCTGATTGTTTATTCTTTAATTCTTCTAGGTCCTTGTTAAACATTTCTTGCATCTTCTTGATCTGGACCTCCAGTAAATAAATAGCTATGTACCTCCATTTTTTCCCTTAAGATTTTGGATCATCTTTACTATCATTACCCTGAATTCTTTTTCACATAGACTGCTTATTTCCCATTTATTTGTTTGATCTTGTGAGTTTTTGCTATGTTTCTTCATCTGAAACATGTTTCTTTGTCTTTTCATTTTGTTGAATCTACTGTGTTTGAAATCTCCTTTCTGCAGACTGGAGCATCATGAAGTGAAGTGAAGTCGCTCAGTCGTGTCTGACTCTTTGTGACCCCATGAACTGTAGCCTACCGGGCTCCTCCATCCATGGGATTTTCCAGGCAAGAGTACTGGAGTCGGTTGCCATTTCCTTCTCCAGAGGATCTTCTTGACCCAGGGCTCGACCTGGGTCTCCCGCAGTGTAGGCAGATGCTTTACTGTCTGAGCCACAAGGCCATAGTTCCTCTTAATTATGGAGTCTGCCCCTTGTGTATGGGATTGGATCAGTGCATTGTGAAGGTTTCCTAGCTGGGGGGACTTGTGACTTTGCTATGGAGGGTGGAGCTGGATTTTGCCTCTGTAGAGAGCTGTGCCATCCCCAGTAGTGTGTTTTGGGGTATCTATAGGCTTGGTATGGCTTTGGGCAGCCTTTCTGCCATTGGCAGTGTTGTTTTTGTTTTGCTAATGATTTGGCATGAGGCATCCAGCACTGGAGCTTTCTGGTCTTTGGGTAGGTCTTTGTCTTGAAATGGAAGTGTTGAAAGGAAGCATTTGGAAGAGTTCTCATAGATTAATATTCCATGAGGTTAGGGTTTCCCTGATGGTTCACAGTCCTGGGCTCAGGTCTACCACCTCAAGGTTTCAAGTTCAACCCCTTACTGTAGCATCAAGACTTCACAGGCCTCACATCATAGAAGAAAAAACCCCACAGCGAATGGTGCAGGCAACAGTCAATAGCCAAGAGCAACCAAGAAAACTTTCACAATTACAAAGAAAAAGAAAGAAAGAAAAAAGAGGGAAAAAAGGAGAAAAACTGGAGTCAAAAAGAGAAGAGAGCAATCAAGACAGCTCAGACTCTAATCTGGCCCTACTCCTTCAGATATTTGCCTCCAGTGTTCATGGTTGCCAGAGCTAGGTCTTTTTCTTTTGTGTGAATACTCACTGTCCTTTTATGTATTCCATAGACACAGAGTTGATTATATGGATTTAATCTGCAGCTTGTATGGAAAGGTGGAAATGTTTTCAATCCTCTTCCTTAGCTGCCATGCCCCTGGAGCTCGATTGTGGTTTTATCTCCACCTCTGCATATGGGTGATCCACAGGAGTTTGCTCCTGAGGCTGCCTTGGAGGACTTGGGTCTTCCTCAGTGAGGACCAGGCATGCAGCTGGCATAGCAGCTTGGATCATGGGGAACCCAGCAGCACAAGGTACACAGAGAAGCCAGTGGCCACAGGCTCAGGGGATGTGGCGCTCAGTTCAGTTTAGTTGCTCAGTTGTGTCCGACTCTGTGACCCCATAGACTGCAGGACGCCAGCGCCAGGCCTCCCTGTCCATCACCAACTCCCAGAGTCCACCCAAACTCATGTCCATTGAGTCGGTGATGCCATCTAACCATCTCATCTTCTGTCATCCCCTTCACCTGCCCTCAATCTTTCCCAGTATCAGGGTCTTTTCCAATGAGTCAGCCAAAGTATTGGAGTTTCAGTTTCAACATCAGTCCCTCCAATGAACACCCAGGACTGATCTCCTTTAGGATGGACTGGTTGGATCTCCTTGCAGTCCAAGGGACTCTCAAGAGTCTTCTCCAAAAAGCCTCAATTCTTCAGCACTCAGCTTCCTTTATAGTCCAACTCTCACATCCATACATGACTACTGGGAAAACCATAGCTTTGACTAGACAGACCTTTGCTGGCATAGTAGTGTCTCTGCTTTTTAATATGCTGTCTAGGTTGGTCATAACTTTCCTTCCAAGGAGTAAGCATCTTTTAATTTCATGGCTGCAGTTACCATCTGCAGTGATTTTGGAGCCCCCCAAAATAAAGTCAGCCACTGTTTCCCCATCTATTTGCCATGAAGTGATGGGACTGGATGCTATGATCTTAGTTTTCTGAATGTTGAGCTTTAGGCCAACTTTTTCACTCTCCTCTTTCACTTTCATCAAGAGGCTCTTTACTTTCTTCTTCACTTTCTGCCATAAGTGTGGTGTCATCTGCATATCTGAGGTTATTGATATTTCTCCCAGCAGTCTTGATCCCAGCTTGTGCTTCTTCCAGCCCAGCGTTTCTCATGATGTACTCTGCATATAAGTTAAATAAAGAGGGTGACAATATACAACCTTGACGTACTCCTTTCCCTATCTGTTGTTCCATGTCCAGTTCTAACTGTTGCTTCCTGACCTACATACAAATTTCTCAAGAGGCAGGTCAGGTGGTCTGGTATTCTCATCTCTTTCAGAATTTTCCACAGTTTATTGTGATCTACACAGTCAAAGGCTTTGGCATAGTCAATGAAACAGAAGTAGATGTTTTTCTGGAACTCTCTTGCTTTTTTGATGATCTAGTAGACATTGGCAATTTGATCTCTGGTTCCCCTGCCTTTTCAAAAATCAGCTTGAACATCTGGAAGTTCACAGTTCACGTATTGCCGAAGCCTGGCTTGGAGAATTTTGAGCTTTGATATGGCACTAGTAGGGTTTTTTCTAGCTTCTGGCAACTCTGCCCCAGTGAAGGCCAGGCATGGCGGTAGCACCTCTGCTTGATCACACGGAAGCTGATTGGAGACTATTAGAGCATTTTTCTAGCCTCTAGAAGCTGGCATTCAAAGAGATTCGCTGGCTGGTCCTCTTTAGTTTGGTGCAGTAGGCACTCCAACACCCCCCACCCCCTGCCCTCTCCCCCACCCCCCCGCCCTACCCCCTACCCCAGAATCCTTCTCTCTTGCTAGATGCAGCAGTCTCTCCCAGGACCCTCTTGGCTGGGATCCTTCTCTATTACTTGGCATGCCAGATGCTCAAAGCGTCCCCCTAGGTGGGGTACTTCTCTATTGCTTGGTGCATTGGGCACTCCAAGGGCCACCCTCTCTGGGGGATCTCTCTACTGATCAGCTGCCAGCACTGGCATGTGGGGAGAGAGAGGCTATAGTGATGGCTCCACACTCCGTGGGTGACTCAGCAGGATCGCCCAGCTTCCCAGTATTACCCAGTATTACCCAGTGTTACCCAGATTTCCCCCAAGGGCATTCCTTGCCATGATCTCCTCTCTCTCATCCCCTCAGGCTGCCTCCCTGCTGACAATAGCAGTTCTCACTGGGATTGTTCTCCAATCCCTGCACTTCAGCTCCTAGCCACCACATGCACTGGAGGACCAGAATCCCTGTGGCATACTTAGGGCTGTGGTATGGATTGTCTGTGTGGTTTTCACTCCATTCAGACCATCACAGATCAGCTGCTTCACTCTCCAGTAGCCTCAGATGTCTCCCCTCTGTCCCAAACTACTGCTCCAATGTGGGAATCTCACCCCTACTTCAGTTCCTCCACCTCCCTGGGTGCTGATCCAGTCCCACTCACTCCACTCCATTTTTTCCCTTCCTTCCTTTATCCTACCAAGTTTTGCTTGGATCTATGTATTCCTTTCCTGTGTTCAGGGACTCTTGCCCACTCTCAGCTGTTGCTCTGTAAGATTCTTTGCATCTGAAGAAGTATTCTTGATGATCCCTGGAGAGAAGTACTCATCCACCTCCTCCTCCTCTATCTTGTTGAATCACTTCCTTGTTGTCTTGATTGCTAAAATTGCAGTGTCCACATGAGGGTTCTTTGTACATATTCTTTCTTTTATTGACACTTTCCTCCTTAGTGACTGTATTTTTTCTCATGGATTTAAACACCCACACAATGACAAGCTCCCAATTGTCACTTCCATCTTAGACTTCTCCTGTGAATTGTAGAATTTTATATACAGTTGCCTACTCTCCATGTTTATGTAGGTGTGTAACCATCGTCTCAAACTCAAGTTGTTCAAAACAGAACTCCTTCCTTCCACAATCGTCCCCATTACAGTTGGTAGCAACTCCATCCTTCCATTTCCTGAGGTCAAAATTCTCAGTGTCATCCTTGGCTACTCTTTTTGAAAGTATCCCCAATACAGTTTTTTTTTTTTTTAAGAAAATCTTATCACCGTACCTTCAACATTTAATCAAAGTTTCCTAGTTGCCATATCATCTTTAACCTAAATTATTGCATAATTTTACTAACTGGTTTCCCTGTTTCATCCTTTTCCCTTTGTAGTTAATTACAGAGTGCTTAGTTTTAAATGAAAGTAATATTATGACCTCCTCCCTGGTGGCTCAGATGGTAAAGCATCTACCTGCACTGTGGGAGACCTGGGTTCAATCCCTGGGTTGGGAAGATCTCCTGAAGAAGGAAATGACAACCCACTCCAGTCTTCTTGCCTGGAAAATCCCATGGACATAGGAGTCTGGTAGGTTACAGTGGTTGAGCCACTTCACTTACTTCTATTCAGCAAACCCAGTTGCTTTCCATCCATCACATAAAAGCCAAGGTCTTTACAGAATCTAAGGTCATACACATTCTGCATCTTTGCTATCATTCTCATCTTACCTACTACTCTCTCCTCTCTGCCATGACACAATAGTCTTCTTAAAGATCCTGGGCACATTCATGCCTCAGGGCCTTTACACTGGCTTTTTACTATGCCTGGATTGTTTTCCCTTTGGATATCTGTGACTCTCTCTCTCATCTTCACATCTTTTTAAAAACCTTAACTGTAGGATTGTGGCTTTTCTCGTGTTTACTTTATTTTAGTCTTATCTTTCCCTCATTCTCTGCCTTGTTTTTCTCAAAGTAGTTACCATCATATGATGTCTGGTATATTACATATTAATTTTCTACTTATTGTCTGTATTCACTGACTGAACTATGTTTCATAAGGACAGAATTTTTTGTGTGCTTTTTTCATTACTCTGACACTGCCTAGATGAGCACTCAGCACAGAGAAATTACTAAAGGAATATTTATTGAATGAGTTAATAACAAATGAGGATATAAAGTACCTAAATTCTTAGTTGGTGGTTAGGTACTTAAACAGGTGGTTCTTTAAGTACCATGATTTATCAGAAAGCAGAGGATCCAAAAAAGCTGAACTCAAACCAAGGGGTTGAGCATCTTCCTCCTCAGTTTTTCTCCATTTTCTTTGTACATTTCCCAGTATGTGCAAATCACTGCACTTGTTATAACACTTCTGTTCTATCTCCTCTAGATAGTGACTGCAGATTAATTGCATTTTCTTAGAACATTTACAAGAAGCAACTGTTATGTTTACTTGTCTATTATTCATTTCTCCTTACTGAGGTAACAGCACCATGACTGTTTCTCAGGCGATTGCCCTTCCTTCAAGTTCAGCCTATGAAGTTTGGATGGATCTGAGATCTTCTTCACCCAGGCTCCATGGACTAATCCTGAGCAATCAGAATCTTCACCCCCGCCCCTACAACTTCTGGCTCCTGCTCCAATGGCTGTGGATTTGGGGATGGATGGGTTTTCATAATTCAACAAGATCCAGTCAAAGCAAGCAAATTCTGGGATATTTGCTATAAGCACAGGGTAAGAGAAACTTTTTCTTCTTAGATTGCACTAAGGCTAATGGAGACATGACCTGTAGAAATCTACCATATAGAAACAGGCTATCTGAGAATGAGGCCAACACAGGAAAGCAGAGTGGAGAGATGCAGACTGATTTCTGATGATAATGTTTGATTTCCTGGATCTGGCTTCCTTGAACCCTACACCCAATGATTCATTTATATGACCCAGTAAATTCCCTTTTATGGCTACACTGATTTGAGTGGGGTTGTGTCACTTACAATCAGAAGAATTCCGAGACCATATTTGGTAATTTCGCCATGTGTAAACTAGTTTTTTATGCTCACATCATCCTCAACTTCTGTGGAAGCTTGTTGGAGCCGTCTTTGCATTTCCAATACCACTTGCAGTGATCTAGCTGGGAGGTGCTTAATAAATACCTGGATGGATGGGTGAATAAGGAAAATTTTACTGGTTCAAATTGTTTATTTTTAAATAAAGGCTTCTGTTTGATCCTATGAAACGTAGTTATCTTTGCTCTGCAATTGCATGCCTGTATGTATAAATTTGATACATTTGAAGGAAAATATCAATTTTATTTAGTGCAGTTTTAAAAACCACCTTTGAAGATGAGTTTCTGGATATCTTCTGGAACAGGTATATCAAAGATAAAAATCCTTTATGCATAGGTAGCCTATGATAAGACAGTAGAGATTTGGAATTCTGGTTGACTTCTTAAGAAAGGATATGCATCTCCAAGGATGGTTAATGACAACCAATGAGGGGCAGCTAGCTGTGCATTTGGTTGGTTTGCAGTGTGTGACTGGTTCTAACAACTCTCAGAGATTGCACAGTAATTGGATAGTTAATCCACACGTTGGATTGGTTGGCTTTGAATTAAAGACTTACTTTTTTAGTTTCCTCATATTGAGAGTGCTGCAATGGTTCCCAGATTGTTCCTTCATAATTTTTTTGTGAGTGTACAATTATGAAAAAATGTCTTTGAGCTATTGCTTGAATGCAATTATTTTGCATCTTTGCATATTAATATAGAACTTTAGCTATCTTATTTAAATACCATATTTATTCTACAGACTCTATTCTTTGTTTTAATATTAAATTAAAGTTAAATTAATTCCCAAATACCATGAAAAACCTTATGATAGCTTCGTGAGTGATAAACTCACTCTAAAGCTGTTCATTTTCTCTTAGAAGATCTTTATTCAAATATATTTGCTACCAGAAAAACATAAGCAAGATTCTTCTCATGGCAAGGCCAGTTTTGCTTCCACAAAGAAGAATTTCTTTGTTTTCTTGGCCTGACAATACCTGGTGTGATTGGAGAAGGTTTTAGCGAAGTCCAAAGTTGTGACAGAATGTTCCAACCATTACCTTCTCCATGGGAGATATGATGAGACTGCAAGAAGCCAAGCTCTCTCGAAGATGATGAACACTTTCCTTCAGAGGCATTTGCCTGCATATGACTCCCACTTTCTCAGACTCTGTCAGTCATATCTCTGACCATTTAGTGAGAAGGAAGAGAAATCCCAGTCTTCTTCCCAAAGGCTGAACTGTGACAGGAAGTATGACCAAGTTGGCCAGGGCTGCTATCCCACCACTACAGGGCCTGGACAGGTAAAGGTGGTGAGACAAACCACTACTGGTGGCCAGGGACTGCAAACCATGCCTAAAGGGAACACTGCAGTCAGCTCTGTGTGTTTCCAGAACTTTTGAGATGCCAAGTTTGAGCTTTTATATGCAGCTACCCGAGTTGAAAATATTGGCAATGAATTCAACATTTTATAAAACCTAGGGCAACACTTGTGCACCCATTCTCCCCCTCCCCACCTTTGTCTTGACCTTCTCTGCTTCCTTCCTCTTTGTGCTGGGGTGTGGGGAGGTGTTTCTGAGATCTGGCACTGAGAATCCCTGAGTATCCTGGTCTCCTTACCCTTCGCAGGCCTTCTGGGTGAATTTGGCCATCACTTAGCTTCCTTGTTTAAGTATATTCTCTAAGAACCTTTAAACCCTGAAGTAATCGAGGGATAATTATAACTATCATGATATCACCTCCGAGGACTGGGGTGAAAATTAATGAAGTGCTTCTCACATGTTCTCTAAACACTTTTTTTTTTGTTTTCTATTTATTTAATTAATTTATTTTTTATTTTACTTTATAATTCTGTATTGGTTTTGCCATACATTGACATGAATCCATCACGAGTGTACATGTGTTCCCAAACATGAACCCCCCTCCCACCTCCCTCCCCACAACATCTCTCTGGGTCATGCTAATTTTTCACAAAATGTTATTTATCCTCTGCTGCTGCTGCTGCTGCTGCTAAGCTGCTTCAGTCGTGTCTGACTCTGTGTGACCCCATAGACGGCAGCCCACCAGGCTCCCCTGTCCCTGGGATTCTCCAGGCAAGAACACTGGAGAGGGTTGCCATTTCCTTCTCCAATGCATGAAAGTGAAAAGTGAAAGTGAAGTCGCTCAGCCATGTCCGACTCTTAGCGACCCCATGGACTGCAGCCTACCAGGCTCCTCTGTCCATGGGATTTTCCAGGCAAGAGTACTGGAGTGGGTTGCCATTGCCTTCTCCAGGTGGAAATTAGAGAACTTATGGGGCAAGTTTCTCAAAGAGTGGCAAGCCAGCCAACTGCCTCAGAGTCACTGGTGTGTGTGGGTGGGCGCGTGGGCTGGGTTCCTTGTTAAAATGCCTGTTCCTAGCTCCACCCACTCCTATGAAACGAGATCTTGAGAGACGGGACTTTGTGTTTTTAACAAGCACATCTCCTACATCTAGGTGATGCTAGTGTTGTTAAAGTTGAGAAGGATTTGAGTTGAGTCTTCAGAGGTATGTAAACGGGGATGGCTGTGAAAAAAAATCTTTCAGTTACAGGGAACATCGAACTCAGCTTCTCTGAGCCTGTGAAAATAGTTTATTAAGGCTTTGGAATTGGTAATACAGAATGAAAGAATATGCCTAGAGATTTTGAATGACAAGTAGAGGTAAATACAGTTATGCCACATAGATAGCTGTGTTCAGACCCAGGGGTGAGGTCAGAGAAAACTCATTTTACCTCTTTGAGTCTTATTTTCCCCATTATAGCTCAGAGATAGGAGATAAGGTGTTCAGCTCTCCTACAGAAGCCTCATGGGATCAGGGTACTCACAACTGTCAAGAGAAATGGACCATGGATGTAGGTAGTCCTAGTGGAACTGTCTGGAGTCAAATAGATAAGAAGCAAATACATGTCTGCCACCAAAAGAGTCATGACCACGGATAAACCGAGACAGCCTATCTGAGACTTTGGACAACCCGTGAGCCTCATCTGGTCAGGAGGCTGGCTGAGAAAGTGGAGCCATGCTCCCAAGAAGGTCATGTTCCCCACTGGCATCCTTAGAGGTGGCCAAGAAGGAGAGTGGACTGAGGAGGCCTCCCATGGTCCAAATCCACAGGCGGTAAACGGGGTCCTCAGGCCTCCCGAGGAGTGGTATCGGTACCCACCCAGTGGGGCAGCCTCCGCTTCCGTCCCCCTCTTCAGCTGGATGTTTATATGGTTTCCAGCCCTGTTCCACAGCTGCATGTTGGGTATGGGGGTAAGAAAGGCTGCTTCTGCCTCACAGAGATGGTCCTGAGTCTGTGAGGGGGTAGCTGTCTCCCTTGGGTCATGGCTGTGCGCTCCGCTCGTGGAGGGAGATAGCGCAGTTGCAAGCAGAGGAGAGGGTTTGATTCGAGGACTACGTTAGTACTGATGAATATTTGTTTCTCCCTTCCTGGGGCTGAGGATGCCTTATTCTTCCCTACTCCACGGAGATTAGGCTTTGGTCAGTGATGGTGAGCGAATGACTCTTGTTATTTCAGAACAGAAGCTTTAGGCACCGACCACACTGACCATGTCTCTTCTCTCTGCTGGCACAGCTTACAACTGGCAAAGCCCCAGCGAGGAGCTGCCCCGGCCAGGCAGAGAAAGATGGTTATATTCACAGCTGCCTCCGCTGACCGGCGAGGGGACTGGAACACAAATTTAGTTGTTCTAAGTGAGGTTAGCAGCCTTTCTGTAAAGAGCCAGAGAGGAAACATTTCAGCTTGTGGGTCACGTAGCCTCTGTCACAACTAATTACTCAGCTCTGCACCTGTGTCAGGAAAACAGCCACAGACAACACCTAAATGAATGGGCACGACTGTGTTCCAATATGACTTTATTTGCAAACACAGGCAGTGGGCTGGGTTTGGCCTTTGGCAGAAACTGAGGTTTGGGATCCTTTGTCCTAGCTGGCTGGACCTCAAATTTTAACATGTGTCAGAATCACCTGGAGAGTCTGTTAGGCCTGGGGTGGGGAGTATGGGGTGAGAATACATTTCTAACATATTCCTAGCTGATGCTGATGATCTGGCTCCATCATTTTCCTATTAATATCTTGGTCTCTCTTGACTGATATATAATCTGTAAAATGGGGATAATATCAGAACTTCATAGCAGTGTTGTCCCAACTAAATGACATAATACTCTGATGTGATTAGGACAGGCCCTGCACTTTGTATCAAAAAGTCTCAGCAAACATTAGGCACTGCTGTGGTGTTAGTCATTGTGCTCATATGCACAGACCTACACACATACGCACAAACCGCATCATGCCTTCGCTTTCTGAAGATACAGCATGGTAACTAACAGGTGGACCAGTTGCTTCCCAGGTGAGTCCTCACTTCATTGAAGAATCTACCACAGGGTTTACCTGAGCATATTATTGTGGTGTGTTTACAGTGGGGCTTCAATGTCAAGCTGGCTTCCAGCTAGAATGGTCATTACTCAGGACAGGTGCACCTTGACTGTCTCACTGAGAAGATGGCCTTCGGCTTGCTGGCTGGAGGCACACCATGGTAAGGCCTGAGAAGAATTAATCTTTCCTTCTGCTTCAGCTGGCTGAATCCATGCCTGGGTCTCCCAGAAATGCTTCCATACCCAGTCCTCTTGGAGCACCAGGCTTGTTGGCCACAGAGGAATTGGCCAATCTAGCCCTAAACTGAGGCTGGTTGTTGTAAGCCTTTTGGAAAGAGAAGCCAGGAGATGATCTTACCTCCAGAAGGGAGGGGAAGAGAGAAGCCAATTCCCTGAGCAGCCCATCTGGGAGGGCTCCTCTTGAGCAGGAGTGAGAAAAAGTGGCATCTCCATGACTTATATGGAATTAATAGGGAACACATTCTCCCTGTGTTTCCTTTTGAGAGTCTTCTCTCTGTTGGGCAGTGATTTTTATGCCAGTGATTTTTACATCATTGTCAAAGAAATGAGCCATATTAGGCTGGAATGCATTATTTAGTTTCTTTATTTGTAGGGCAGTGTGGATAACCCACTCTTTTGAAGCAAAGTGAGTAGTACAGGCTAGAAACTGGCAAATGAGATCCTAGCTCCCGGTGGCACCGTGTCATTTGCAAACCCCATGGCTTCCAATCCATGTTTGCTCTGAATGGAATGAGAACTGGGAAAGCTTAGGAAAGGCCACCTGCTCAACCACCAGTGGCTTATGCTTCCCATTTGTTCTGAAATTTAGAGTTGGGAAAGGACATGAGAGGCATCCTGGACAGTTCTCTTAAACCTGCTCATCCCAGGTGCCCAGGAGCCAGGCTTCTCTACACCTTGACTCTGGTTTGCTTAAGGGTCCCATAGTGAGGACCATGTGGCTTATGGGGTAAAGAACCAGCATCTCCTGCTTGTCTGCTCCTGTGCTCCATGTCATTTTAGCTCCACAACCTCACTAGCACTGTTACCCCTAATCTCTTTTATGTTTATTTGTTCTCCAATACACCCAATCATGTTCATTTTTTTTTAAGCCAAGCTGTAATCTGGTCACTTCTCTGCTCAAAAATCTTTGTTACTTCCCTACAGCTTATGAGGCAAAGTCCAGACTTTTTGGCCTGACTTTCAAGTTTCAAGTTCAATCAGGCTTCACAGTAACTTTTCTGCCGTTTTCTCTCCTTCTTGTCAAAATGTTCCCTGAAGCAGACACTGTGCACTTTGAAAATCCTTTCATCCTTAACCCCTTAGCGTGCATTAGACTAAGGGCTTACTGCCAGTCCTGGGCTTTGCTGCCCGAGGGCTTTCTCTGGTTTCTGGAGTCCACTTCACTGCTTGCACCAAGTATCAGAAAATTAACAACTCACTGCTCCTTCCTGTCCCCATCAGCAGCCCTTCAGCAGGGAAGATGGGATACAAACAGCCAGCTCCTTTACTTTGCAGCTGGATGGCTCTTCAGGGCATGTCCTCTGCTGGCTTCCATAGGTCTTTGTGATTTCAGCTTGAGTTGCCTCAGAGGTGCCTAAGTTGGTCTTGGAGAGGTAGCAGTGAGCTTGAAGCAAGATCTTAGTTCCCTGCTCAGGAATTGAACCTGGGTAGTCTGGATGGAAAGCAGGAATAATAGGGATAGAATAGAAATAAGAAGCAAATTTTCCTTGGATCTTGCTCCATTGAAAAATGAATTTCTCAAGGAGGCAAAAACTGTAAAAACAGTGCCAAGTTTATTATTAGAGACATAGCACGGCAAGTGGGGGAGCAAATAGAGAAACAGTTTCTTCAGTTAAGACAAGAAACAAGGCAGTGCACACCCAGAGAGAAGGGTGTAGGCCTCCTCCCTGATGAGGAGCCGCACAGTGAGGAGGCAGTTAAATCGTTTATATAGGGCAGTTCTTCCCGTCTTTGCTTACCTTTGGCCAATTATCTGATTTTTTTCCCCACACCTGACCTGCTCCAGGACCCTCCCCAACATATGTCAGCAACTTTGGATTCCAGCCCAGAGGCTTATTGGGGGCCTTGGCTCACCTATTCTGGAGTGGTACTCCCTCCTTTTTGATCCCAAAGGAACCTTTTCATGCATGGGCAATGTCTCCCTTGTCACAAGAATGAGAAATATGTGACCTCTTGATCTTTTACTCAAAAAGGGGTTGGCTCCTCTATGTTTCTGCCATAAATGTTGTCTTTGATGTTTGGGTGCTAAATCGTGTTCAACTCTTTGCGACCCCATGGACTGCAGCACCCCAGGCTCCCCTGTCCTTCACTATCTCCCAGAGTTTGCTCAGACTCATGTCCACTGAGTCAAAGTGCCCAAAGTCTGGCTATTTACCCTGTTCTTATTGTTTTTTTCCTATCTTGAAGTGCAAATGGGCTTCCCTGGTGGCTCAGCTGGTAAAGAATCTGCCTCAGTGTGGGAGACCTGGGTTGGGAAGATTCCCTAGAAGAGGGCATGGCCACCCACTGCAGTATTCTTGCCCGGAGAATCCCATGGACAAAGAAGCCCAGTGGGCTACAGTCCATGGGGTCACAAAGAGTCAGGCAAGTGGGAGGCTAGCTGTATATATCTAGCCTATAGCCCACCTGTCTCCTTCCTCAGGAAATGTAAATCAGAAGCTTATTGTAAATGCCTGGCCTGGACCCTATGTACCTCCCACCTCAGGCTGACACCATGCCCTGTGCTGGCTGGCTTCCCATCTCTGCCTCCCTCCCCAACTCCTCCAGAAGTGCTTCCTGGAATCCTACCCCTAAACCTACTTGTGCTTCATCCTTGTCTTCATAGTTGGCTTCTGGAAGAATCAAAGGTAAAGTGTTGCCTGTGTTGGTTGCCTAGGATGATTGTAACAAAGGACCACATACTAAGTGATGTAAAACAACAGAAATTTGTTCTCCATAATTCATGAGGCTTCATGTTGTTTTCCAGTTGCTCAGCCATGTTCCACTCTTTGTGACCCCATGGACTGCAGCATGCCAGGCTTCCCTGTCCTTCACCATCTCCCGGAGCTTGCTCAAACTCATGTCCATTGAGTCAGTGATGATATCCAACCATCTCATCCTCTGTCATCCACTTCTCCTGCCTTCAATTTTTCCCAGCATCAGGGTCTTTTCTAATGAGTCAGCTATTTGCATCAGGTGGCCAAAGTATTGGAGCTTCAGTCCTTTTAATGAATATCCATGATTGATTTTCTTTAGGTTTGACTGGCTTGATCTCCTTGCAGCCCAAGAGACTTTCAAGAGTCTTCTTCAAACCACAGTACAAAGGCATCACTTCTTCAGTGTGCGGTCTTCTTTATGGTCCAACTCTCACATCCATACATAACTACTGGAAAAATCAAAGCTTTGACTATATGGACCTTTGTTGGCAAAATCACATCTCTGCTTTTTAATATGCTGTCTCAGTTTGTCATAGTTTTTTTCCAGCTCCTGGGAGCAAGTGTCTTTTAATTTCATGGCTGCAGTCACCATCTGCAGTGATTTTGGAGCTCAAGAAAATAAAGTCTGTCACTGTTTCCATAGTTTCCCCATCTATTTGCCATGAAGTGGTGGGGCCAGATGCCATGTCCTTAGTTTTCTGAATGTTGAGTTTTAAGCGAGCTTCTGGAGGCTAGATATCTGAATTAAGGTGCCAGCAGATCACGCTCTCTGAGGGCTCTGGGGAAACGCCTTCTAGCTTCTGGTGTTTGCTGTCAATCCTCGGTGTTCCTTGGTCTGCAGACACATCAGTCTGGTCACATGACATCTTCTCCCTGTGAATTCACAGTGTCTTCCTTCTGTTCATGTTTGTCTTTGCCCAAATGTCCCTTTTTAATAAGGAACCCAGTCATTTTGGTTGAAGGCCCCTCAATGACCTCATTTTCACACGATTACCTCGGTAAAGACTGTTTTACAAGAAAAGATCATGTTCTGCACTACTGGGGTTAGGATGCTAGCACATATTTCCAGGAGACAAGTCAAACTGTCTTCTTCTCCTTGCTCTTCAGAGGCTGACATTTGCTTCTGCTGCTTCCTCATCCCATTACCCCTCAATTCCGACTGTAAGAGTCTCTTCCACCCTTGGCATCCAGCTCTCCTGCACACCCTTTGCACTTTGGGAGTGCCTCTTAATGGACTCTGTCCCTGCCTGCCTGGAGTCATGGTGCTTATGAGTCCAAGCAGGGGTGTTGCAGGAAGATAGCTGGGCCCAAAGTGCTGGCAGTCTTCTTTTCTGCCTCAGGAAATCTAATTAAATAAGTAAAATTGAATCTCCCTTGGATTTTGAACTCTAGTAGCACCTGGGGAGCACAGCTCTCACCACTCACGTGACAGATGCCGAAACGATGGCTGGCTGAGATGTGTCTGTGGGGGTGGGCGGACTCCAGGAATGGTATTCCAGACCTGCATCCCTGCATCATTTTCTGTCAGCTGTTATTTTCTCCTCAGTGCCAAATTCTGAGAAAAATAATCCTGCTGATCTGAAGTTAACAGGGTCTTGAGGGACTAGATGTATGGAGACAGTCCGATAGCAAATGTGGACAGCAGATAGTTCTATTTGGGCTTGCAAGCCTTATAATTCTTTGCTCAATTTTTAACCAAATCTAACTGGCCCACATTTCCTGGAGGCTCATTCCTGTGCTGTTTGCAGGACTTGGGGAGACAAAGGGGGAGGCTGCCTTGGTTCAGTCCAACACTGTACTGTAGCCCCAGAACCAATTCCTGCAGCTGATAGCAACTGAGCAAGAAAAAAATCAAACCAGAGAATCCTTAAGAGATTTGACTCAAAGTTTAGCTATTTCCCACTTCCTCAGAGAATGCTTGCAGGGTTCTGGTTGTGGACAAGAGTCCTAGGCTGCGTTCAGATCACTCACATTGGGGTGACTCAGCTAGGACATGGAGGGCTGACTTCACTAATGGCTCCTATGCTGGATGCAGTCATTTTCAATCCTGCAAGGACCTTATGGGAAGGACATTACTGTCCCATTCTAGCTTGAGGAATCTAAGAGCGAGAGGTTAGGCAGGCACTCCATATCCTACAGAGGCCCAGAGCAGCCTGCGGCCTCCTAACTTCAAGCTAGATGGGTTTGCTCCCCCTACAAGAGCAGTTGTCCACCAAGAAGAGTGCTGGACCCAAGTGTGAGACGTGGATCTGAATTCACGAGTGAAGAGCTCAACAGACAGCCAATTTCAGAGCCCATGGCTCTCAGTGGAGGACACAGGGACTCAAGAAGGAGTGCTAAGGTTGGTAAGGTGGAAACTTCCACCCAGTATTGCTTCACCTTCTCTGTGACTCTCCTTCTATAGCCTGGTGCTTGGCCTTAGATAAAAGTTTACTCTCTAGCAAAGGAAACCAAATTTGATGTATAAGCCATAGTCCAGATATATAAGAAAAATTTCCAAAAAAATCTGCCCAATAAATCCCAGCCATCCCAGGGATTTTTATCATTTTATGTATATGGAGAAAAAGGAGACAGAAATTAAGCCTTTTTATTCTGTGTTTATTGGAAAGAGCTTTTGAACTACAAGTGCTTGGGGCCCCTGGGCCCTGAAGGAAAGCTGTCCTGGATCTAAGCCACAATTGGGAGCTTCCTTCAGATTCTCCCACCTCCAGGCTTTGGCTCCCAATTTGCACAAACCCTTCTTTGCTCTCTTCCTAATTCATCCTTTGAAGCCCAGGTTAGATGCCTTGCCTGTGTTGCTCACAGGGCTTTGGAGCTCAAACTCCACCCTAGGTTGGCCTCCTGTGCCCTCCTCCTTCCCTGCCCACACTCCCTCTGGTGCTCACCCTGCTGGTTCCACATGGATCTGTGGGTACAGAGCACTCAGCAGTGAGTCTTCTGTGTGTTCTGGGAGGGAGCAAGCCCAGCTCCAGCTCACCTAGGAGGCCTGGCACTGGAAGGGATTCCAGCTCAGCCTACTGGACAAGGTGCCAATCACCAGAGAGGTAGAGGAGAATGACATTGCTCTAGGGCTTGCCTGAGTGGGAGGTAGTTCTGTGGCAATAAACAAAGACAATGAGAGGAGGCAAAAGCACTTTATTCAGAGCTTGCTTTAACAAGGGAGGCAGCCATTGTACGAGCGCTCTGGCAGTGACTTAAAGGGGTGGGAAATTTTTATAGTAGGAAGAAGGGAAGGCCCTGTCGGCACAGGGAGGCTGTAAGTGGCCTAACTAGAGGCAATTGTATGTGATTGGTTAGTGATGCGTGTTTGGCTTTCTCTAGTTGGTCTTAAATTGGAAGCTAAGACAAAAATTAGAGAAGCTGTCAGTTATGAACCAAGTTCTGGTTAGTTTGGGCCAACTGTTACAGGGGTGAGTGGCTTCCTGGACTGGTTGCTAGAAATAGTGGTCTGACTAGAAGGCTGACTCGTAGGTAGCAGGCTGGCTTCCTGGATGAGTTACTATAGGTGACATGCTTGTTTTCTGGGCTGGTTCTGCAGATTTTGGGTCAGGATTCTGTTTTCGCACATGATGCAGTGATCATCCATTCGCACGTTCAGTCTCAGGCCAATACTCACCCAGGACCTACTTTACGCCAGGGCGCAAGAACGGGCTGCTGAGCCCATGCCCGTCAGGATCCTGATCCCAGCCTGTGGGCTCTCAAGCAGATCACAGAGGCCCCAGGGCAACAGGGTGAGGCTCATGGGCAGTGTGGAGAATGAATGACCTGGGACCCAGGATGCCAGCTTCTGTTGGCTTGGGGTGGGAGGAAAGGAGGAGATATGGAGCCAAGGAGGGGGCTTCCACGGGCCCCTCCCCATAATCCCAACTCCACTCACTTTTGGTTCCTTGTCAGTCTGTGGGGAGGGCACAAAAGCAGCTGCTGCTCTCCCATGGCCGGTCTTCATTTTAGAACAGTGTTGTAGGACAGGGTTCCCAGGAGATGGGGAAGGGCTTCTCATGCAGTTCAAACAACTGTCACCCACACCCCTGCCCCCAAATCTTTTTTCTCTGAGTGGATCCCCACTGCTTCTGTCTGCCCAGCATCTAGCCTCTGATATAGAAATTGAACTTCATTTTTAAATTTTGCTCCGTGCAGAGAGAGGCTACCAGCCTTTCTAGATTCATGAGAGGGTGTGGAATGAAGACTTGGCCCACCAGTGCTTTACACTCCTCAGGAGGCAGCATGTGACTCAAGGCCCTCCAACCAGAACTAACCCTGGGAACTATGTGGGCCTACTGGGCAAGGTTACCTGTGCTTATCGGTACCACTAAGCTTGTAGGATATAAACCAGGTACTGCTGCAGTCAAAAGAGGAAATTATGCTTGGAAATGAGTCAACATGTAGAAAAATAGAATCAAGAGATGGTAACAGTAAAACTGGATTGAGCTTTGTCTGAAAGACTTGGTCCTGGACATTTTAATTAAGTTAAGTTTTAGTTCTTTTTAGTGTAAAGCCTTTTGAGTTGATTTTCTAGCTTTCCACCGTAAGAGTTGTGATTAACTTGTCCTCCTTTGGGGAAACAACAGCGCAGCATTTACCCCTCATCTCATCTGGGGTGTGTACCTCAGACTCTATCAGTGCCTCTCTTATTCTTTTCTCTCTCTTTCGGCAATACTTGCTGGTGGACAATGAGTTTCCACATGTTAGGGAAAGGGTGCAAAGATTACATTCATCTGGGAAATGGTTTTAATTAAATAAACTAGATTTTCATCCCTCTCAATCTAAGAGTTTTGTCAATATCGATAAGTGGGGACTTCCCTGGCAGCCCAGTGGTTAAGACTCTGCTCTTCCGGTGCAGGGGGCACAGGTTCAATCCCTGGTCAGGGAACTAAGATCTTGCATGCTGCATATAGCCTAGCCTAAGACATGGCATAAATAAAGATAAAAAGTTTCTAAAAAAATCTGTATGTAAACCCAACTATGTGATGAAATTCAGATGAAATGACCATTAACAATCCCAAATGGTGAAAGCTGATCTTTCCCATGTGCAGGTACTGTTTTAAACACTTCCATCTGTTATTCTTAAGCCCAAAAACATGAGGGACAGAGGTTCCCTTTCTCTTCTTGCTGAAGTTCAACAACTTGTGCTTAGTGATACATCCAGACTCGGTGAGTCTCAGCTCCTAACTGCCAGTTAGGGGCCTGGCGTGCATGGTGTTCTCTTTGTCCTCTTTCCCTTCCCATTCAGGTGGACAGCAGCTGCCTGAGCTCCTCAACTTCCCCACCACTTTCTCTGCTGTCACCCACTGGGACCTGGGCCTTGATGGGAGGGGACAGGTGCAGAGCAGTGAGGTTTAGGGGCAGGAGAGCAGAAGGGCATATGACATGAGCTCAGAGGGAGAGTCTATGCAGGGGAGAGAGGCTTTCTCTAGGGAATATCAGAACTGTGGGAGATTGGGGAAGAGATGGGTCGTGTCAGTGTGTGTGTGTGTGTGTGTGTATGTGTGTGTGTGTGCGTGTGTGCATGTGCGTGTGTGTGTATGTGTGTGTTATGGATTGAAATTCCTTTCACATGATTTTAGGGGAAGGACATTAAAGACTTTATTATTAGTAGTAGTCATTTAAAAATTATTTATTTTACTTGGAGGCTAATTACTTTACAATATTGACGTGGTTTTGCCATACATTGACATGAGCCAGCCATGGGTGTACATGTGTCCCTCATCCTGATCCCCACTCCCACCTCCCTCCCCATCCCATCCCTTAGGGTTGTCCCAGGGAACTGGCCCTGAGTGCCCTGTCTCATGCATCAAACCTGGACTGGTGATCTAACCAAGACTATATAAAGATCTATATAAAGACTGGACCACAGGGTTGGGAAGATATAGGGTCTGATTATCTATTCTTCCATTTCTCTATCCATCCAGTTTTATAGCCTCAGTATGTTAGTGTGAGCATTCACCCAGGGGATAAGCATGGAGAGATAGTTAAGAGGCCCACATGTGGAGCCAGAAGGTCAAGTTAGGCTATCTGGAGCTTTGGTAGGAGTGAGAGGTGGACAGACTGCTTGAGGGTCCACTCTGGCTTGGGTGGGGGTCAGCTTTAGCAGCTTCAGGAGGGCTCAGGCTCCCTCTTGGCTTCTGGCTGTTTCACTGCCCATCAGCGGTCAGGACCTACCCAGCATGTGTGCTGTGCAATGCTTTGAGGCCACCCTGGCTCCAGGCGTAAGTGAATATCAGTCATTTCTGTAGACTGTGCTGTCAGGCAGTGCTTTCTGCTTTTGAGGACAATGTTCTGTGCTCTCCTGGAGCGATTATGCTAGTGGATGAAGGCCTCTTCTGATGGATAATGCCAACTCTGCAGTCCAAGCCAAGGGTCACTTGGCACTCTGTCTCCTGGATGTGAAAGGAAACGGTTCCACACTGATGGCTAGAAAAACAATGGTGTCCAAATGGGTCTGATTGCAAAGGTTGGCTGTGTTTTCAGCAGAGTCCAGGCTCCTGGATGTCCCAGGTATGATAGGTTCAAGGCAGTGGCAGTTACAGCCTTCAGGGCACGGGTGTTCAGTGAACACTTGCTGACTTGAACTGAAGGGGAGTTTTGTGGTTTAGCTCCCTAAAATCACGTTTAAGTGACAGCAGCCTCCAAAGCAAGCGGTAGAAGCTGAGATCATGAGCCAGGGTCCCACACAGGTGTTGTTTGAAATTGATGGCATACGTGTTGCTGCCACTGGGAGCTAGAGCTAAGAGGGATCTAGAGAGTATCTGTGTGGCTCTGCACCTCTACTTTCTTATCTGTAAAGTGGGATGGTAGGAGTACCTCTTTTGGGGCAGCTACAAGAAGCCAGGGAAGTGAGGCAATGTGCTCAGAATCTGCATGGTGTCTAGAAGCATGCAGGCTGTGACTCTGGGTTTCCTCTTCCAGTTCTAAGAATTCCAACTGAATTCTTACTACAGCTTGTGTTCCAGTGTGGTCTGGCAAAACCCCACTAATGGTTTCACTTTGTTCCTAGATAGGAAAAGAAAAGGGCCATTTGAATGGAGCAATCTGTGTGCTCATTTGGACCCAGATTCCTGCTCTGCACACTCATTTCCCAGTGCGTTTTCTACTGTTACTGCTGTTCAGTCACTAAGTTGTGTCAGCTCTTTGTGAAGCCATGGACACTGGCATGCCAGGCTCCCCTGTCCTCTACTATCTCCCAGAGTTTGCTCAAATCCACGTCCTTTGAGTTGGTGATGCCATCCGGTCCACAGTGTTCTCCAGGCAAGACCACTGGAATGAGTTGCCATGCCCTCCCCTAGTGGACCGTGTTTTGTCAGAACCCTTCACTATGATCCATCCATTTTAGATGGCCCTACATGGCTTGGCTCATCACCTCATTGGATTACACAGGGCCTTTCACCACGACGAGGCTGTGATCCATGAGGGGACATTTGCTACTCCTACCCACCAAATAGCCCCCCTCCTGTTCTCACCTCATTTCCTGCTAATTCCATTTTTCTCTGTTTTGCCTTCTCTGATGCTTCAAAGTACCATGAACCAGGCCACACAGATATAAGCAGCGCTCCACAGAGCAAGGACCTCTCCAGCCCCTGACAAAGGCGATGTGTGATTCCCAGCAGTGGGGCAGAGGCTCTGAGACACGCCGTCACCGGTTGCCCCATGAGCTCTGGGTACAGTGACGGGGCCGTGAGCGAGGGGGGCTGGGTCCAGCCCCTGGAGCTGGGGCCTCAAGAAGCCTCTCCTGCTGTCCAGCTGGCCACTGGCCTCGCCTGTCTGGGGTGGCATCTGCTCCATCAGAGGTCAGGTTAAAGCACAAGGAAAGGGCTCTGTTTCAAAGGAAGGAATCAGGAGCATTCTGCATGCATCCAGGGACCCTGGAGGAGCAAGGCTGGGATAACCTAGGAAGCCGGCATGCAGGAGAGGCAGGACAGCAGGGCCAAAGGTGTGCAGGGGGACCTGTGAGGTAGTGGGGAGGGGAGATGGAAGGAAAAGGACATCCTCGTGTACCCAGGCGCCAGCCATTAATTCAGTGTTTTTGTAGATTTCATAATAGTTCTGGGGAGCAGGTATTTTTCCCTAGCCTAATTGAGGTATGATTGGCAAATAAAGATTGTTTATATTTAAGGTATACAACATGATGTTGTGATATACATTGTGAAATGATCACTGCAGTCAAGCTAATTAACATATCCATCACCTCACATAGTTACCAATTTCGTGTGTGTGTGGTCAGGACACCTATCTTAGCAGATTTCCAGTAAGCAATATATCATCATTAACTGTCACAGTTTGCATGTGAGGACCTATGTGGAGAGGAGCTCAGAGAGGCAAACCTGCCAAGAGCGCCCCACGGGTGTCTGATTCCAAAGACCCCTCCCTTCACTCACCCGCAACATTGGCCAGGATGCTGCCATCCTCATCCCTTCTTGGAGGAAAGGCCCTTTTGCTCCGGTTTACATACAGCCAGTTGGATTTTCCCTCAAAGTCGTCCCAGACCCAGGAGAGCCTGTAGCCTGCAAGCTCATCCTCAGTTATACCAACGTGTTTCTCTCACGCTCTCATAAATTGCCCTCAGTAGAACAGGGCCTTTCTTTCTGATCTAAACCCTGCTGCTCTATTGATTACTATAATTCAGCCCTAATTGGACTTCTGCAAAGCCACAAGCTCAGACAGCGGGGTTCTTGGCGGCACAGCATCCATTATTAATGTGGCGGTGCTGGCCTTTGCCCCACTCCCTGCTTTCAACTCAGGAGCTCTGGAAAACAGCCCACTGAGTAATGTGGCTTCCCTGTGAATTTACCTCTTCAGGGCATTTGTTTCCTCTTGAAGGAGAAGAGGGATGCAAACCACACAACTAGCCAACAGCTCTTTAATTGCCTCTCTGCTGGCCCAAAGAATGGTCTGGGTTAGGGAGGATGCTCAAACCCTCTTGTATCTAAGATATTGGGCTCTGTAAGTGGCAGTTGCAAGGGAGCCTTGGACTGGCCCGTGAGTCAGCCAGGTTCAAGAAGCCAGTAGGACAGACCCAGAATCTGTACCTGGTCCCTGTTGGGTTGGCTAAAGGAGAAAGATCACAATGGGCCAAACACGTAACAAAACCAAACTGAGGCAGAGAGGAGCACGTTCTGTGGGCAGAAACAGAACAGACTCATTATCAAGACACATCTGGGAAGCTCACTTCCCAGCGAGATCTTGGAGACAAGTGAAGTGTTTCATGGCCCCCCAGGAGAGCAAATGCCAGACCCCAACTGACAGACCCCGCTTAGTACCTCGCCCAGGTACTGATTCTGGTTAGACAGCCCTGGGCTGAGCCTCTCCACGTGGAGGCAGGCGTCGGTGCAATGTGAGAGTAGGGTTACTGCTGTTCAGCTGCTTCAGGGATTCAAGAAGGGCCACACTTCTTGTGCCTCCAAAGTCTGGGGCACCTTCTCTGCCCACCGGAAGTGGATGAAGCCAGGGGGCCACTGTGGATCTGGTCGGGTGGGGGCTTCAGGGCAGCTGCATGAGTTGCTCAGATACTGAGAGGAACGTGGACAGGCTAGGAGTAGACTGAGCCCAGCTCACACTCTGGGGGTTGTTTGTTCTACAGACTATATACCAACTCTTAATACTGGCAGTCAGAAGACAGTCCCCAGGTCCACAGAACAACCACTTTTCATTCTGCATCAGTCAGTCATTTGACAAACCTGATTTCTGGCATGGGCTTCCCAGGTGGCACAGTGGTAAAGACTCCAGTGGCCAGTGCAGAAGACACAGAGACGCGAGTTTGATTCCTGGGCCAGGAAGATCTCCTTAAGTATGAAATGGCAGCCCACTTCCACATTTTTGATTGGGAAATTCCATGGATAGAGGAGCCTGGTGGGTTCAATGTATGGGGTCTCAGAGTTGGACACCACTGACACTGAGTGCACGCACATGCAATTTCTGGCATACTCTGGCAGATTCTGGGAAAATAACAACAGGTAACATTGACAACATTCGCCCTCCTGTAGTTTGCATGAGAGTGGGAAAGACAGATGCTGAACAAGTCAGTAAACACACAGACAAAGGCTTCTATAGTGCGAGGGCTGGAAGACGACTAAACGGGATTGTGCCAAGGGCCTAGAGGGCAGGTCTCCCCTAAACTTGTCTCGCATCTTCAGGTACCTTGAGCAGGGATGGTCCCAGGCTTCCACCCTCTTTGAGAGGGTGGAAGAGTCTGGCCCTAGCTGGAATTCCTGCAGTTTGCTCTCCATAGGGAGGATGGAGCAAGGGATCAGACAGGCCCTGCGGAGGTCCCTTTCCTTCACTAACCTGGCACAGGACTCTCTCATTCGCTCTCACTCTGCATGCCCTGGGCTTGTTTTGCAGTATACACAGGTGCTCCTTGGGAATGCAGTCTGTGCAGGCAGCCTCTGCCTTTCTTCAGTGCCCAAGAAGTACTTAGTAAGTGAAGACGCGATAAGAGCAGAGGGGTCACTGGTGCAAAGAGAGGCTGGGGGCTGAAACCCTGTCTCTGCAAAATGCTGCTTGCCAAGATGAATAGCTATCTTTGCCCCTTTGCAGGGGCTGTGAACCGGTGCGTGACCCCTGCCGCAGGCAGCCTCAGACCCTCTCATTTGCTGGCATGCTTCTGCTAGGAGCCAGGACAGCTGTCTGCACTCTCTTCTCAAGCTATGCAGCTGGGGCCCTGGCCGCTCTGGCAGGGCCTGTTGGCAGTTGAGTTCTTTGCACCTTTCTCTTCTTCTGTCTCCCTGTTCCTTCTCCTGGAGTGAATGTCTGCCTGGGTCAAAATGTAGATCTCAATCTCAGGGCCACCAGTGTGGGGCAGGGGCCTTCTGTTGGTTTCTGGAGAGTGAGGGGTGGCGTGTCCCTCCTGCCTCTTGCATGGGCCCACATTTTGCTCTCAATCAGCTTCCGTGTTTGTCTTTGCAGAGTAGTCCTGATTGTCATGTCAGTTCAAAATCTCCAATTCTCTGTTAGAAAAATGAGCTTCACCTCCCTTCTAGTTTTGTTTCTCTTGGGGAGAGGCATAGGGCAGAACTGGGAAGACGTGAGCCCTCTATCCTAGTCTCCCCACCCCGGGGCCCCCCATCTTCCCTGCCTTCCCACTGACCAGTTGCCTCCCCAGCCTTCCCTGCCACCTCCACCCTCCGCACTGGACACCTCCACCCTCCGCGCTGGATGCCTCCGCCCTCCTCGATCCGCGCTCACGTTGGAACTGGTCCCCAAGCCTGTCTGTCCTGCCTCTTACCGTCTTGCTCTCAGTGGGGCCGAGGCCATTGGCCGCTAGTATAGGCCATGGGACCTGATCCCCGTTACCGCACCCCAGCCAGGGAGCTGCCAGCTGTGTGCTTAGGCAGTTCTGTTAGCCTTCCCGTGTCCCTGTTTACCCGTCTGGAAAGCAGGGTAATTCAAGAGGTGGTGAGGCTGATGAGGTGAGGCAGAGCCTGGCGAGTGCGGGTGCTGCATGGGTCGCTGGCCCGTCTTGCGCCCTCCGTCTCTGTCTCTGCTGCCCTGCCCTCTCTCAGGCTCCTCTCCTTTGCCTGGACCACCTCTGAGCCTCCCAACAGATCACCTGCCACATCACATCCATCCCCTTCACCTGGACATTTTCCTCGCCACTTCCAGAGAGCCTGTCTTCCTACCTCTTGAGACCTGCTGCTGGCTCCCACTGCCTGCAGGACAAAACCTCAATCCCTCCTCCAGGTGCCCGCACCTCTCCCCAGCTCTCCCTGTGCACACTGCCCTGACCCTGGAGAGCCTCCCAGAATGCTGGGCTCCAGGGCCACGGGCGACTCTAGCTTGCCTTGGCATCATCTGTGGGGAAGCCAGTGTCTGACTCTCAACTTCTGTAGGTAAATGCTGTGTGATGAGTAAAATGCATTTTCCTTTAAGTGTCACTGAGTGAACAAACGAAATGAAATTTATGTACTTTGGAAGATAAAAAAAAAAAAAAAAACTGCAACATTTTTGATGCCAGAAAGATTTTTCTACCTGAGCAGTTTGGAAATTTCACAGGGCTGCCTACTCACTCTCCCCCACAGGACTTGCCCTTTTGTGACCTGCCTCTCTCATGCTGTTCCCATTCTCAGAATGCTCTTCCTTTTTCTGCAGATGAACATCTAGGCCCCTTGAGGCCATCACCTCCTCTCTGAAGGCTGTTCTCTTGCCACAGGCCTCCACACAAACCTGTGCGTGACTCCACATTTGAAGGACAGGGCTTTGCAATGACTAAACACCATCTGAAACTGGTTTGTCTCTGTTTAAAACTAGGCTCCACTACCTACCAGCTGTGTGAGTTTCTTAACCTCTGTCTGTCTGTCCTCCCTATTAGTAATGGAGGCCTTATGCCACAGGTGCTCTCAGAGGACTAAATCTGTTCATACATTTAATATGCTTGTATCTGTTCCTGGCATATTAGTACTATTTAAGCTTTTGCCATATTATTTAAATAAGGTGTTTTTGTGTGCTAGCACTCTTTCCAGAAGGTTGAGAGACCTTGAGTGGCCAGGTCTCTTTGGTTGCTGGCTCTCTGCCTCTCTGGCTCCTAGGATGGAGCTGTGTACAGTAAGTGTTGGGAGAGTGTTGGCTGGAGATGCAGAGAAGGGTCCAGGCTCGGGTGCCACCAGTGCTGGGGAGAGCTGGGCCCAGGCTTTGCTTCTGGGACCTGGTCTTGATCTCAGGTTTGGTGTGTGATCACATGAGGCCCCAGGAGGAGCTGCCCAGGATCTGGGCTTCTTGCCAGTGTGGACACTGAAAGCTGCTTCAAGTCTCATCAAGAAACCTTGCCCAAGCACCCTGGGGCTCTGCTGGGGACACTCATCACCTTTAGGACAAGGTCACCAAAGTGTGTGATGTGGCCTGCACAGTGCCTGGGGCTTGTGAAGGTTGTCTCTCACCGTCTGTTGCCCTGTGAGGACCCACGGTGTCTCCCCCTCACCCCCTCCCACCTAGGCAGCGGGCACCTGTGACTCCTTCAGAGGAGGGAGGCTTGATCCCGGGGCCTCCAGTATCCATACCCTGTGGTGGAATTTGTTCACCCACACTCAGAAACCAGGGAGGAACTGCAGAGGGTGAGGGGCTGTTTTCCACCTTTCCAAGCACGTCTCTGGGCTCACTCCAGGGAATCAGGGGCTCAGGTGGCTGAGGACCAAGACTCGGGCTCTGCAGGAGGCAGGCGAGCAGGTAAGGGGCTGGGATGGACGGCAGGACCTGGGGACCCTCGGGCCATAGTGGCGGGAGGGTCGCCTCAGTCTCCCGCTCCGGATGCACACGCCTCCTCCTGAGGGAGTGGGCCTGGGCCTCCGGCCCCCTTCTGGGCTGAGCGCGCGGGAGTCTGCTCTCTGCAGACAGGGCGAGTCTGGGTGAGCAAAGATTCAGGGCCAGTGCCCAGCAAGGGGACTGATGTCCCTGTTAAGTGGGGGAATCTGGCAAAGCCGAAGGAACTGCTCTGTCAGCCATGCAGATGGTGAGGGATAGGGAGACAGGGCCCAGAAGCCCTTGGAATGTCGGTGCCATGCCCTGTCCAGCAGAGGGAGGGAGTGAGTGAGTGAAGTCGCTCAGTCGTGTCTGACTCTTTGCAACCCCATGGACTGTAGCCTACCAGGCCCCTCAGTCCATGGAATTTTCCAGGCAAGAGTACTGAAGTGGGTTGCCATTTCCTTCTCCAGCAGAGGGGGCTCAGGGCCAAGCTTTCATATGTGCTGCTGCCTGTCCTCTTCACTGTTTCTTCTGGAATTTGGAGTGAGAAATCCTTCCTATGAGGGCCATTCCTGTACATGCTGGGACACTTAGCATCCCTGAAGCCTGTCCACTCTAATGCCAGTAATGTCTCTTCCTGCCCCAAGAGTCGCTGGCACAGCCACAAACATTTCACAGACATCTGTTTTCCTTTGTCCCCCAAGACAAGAGCAGGACCAGTCATGGTCTCTGCCAATGACCACACGCCACCCTTCACCACCCCCCAGGGCAGCTCCTGAAAGGCAAGGGGTGGCATCGCTAGCAGTGCCACAGAAGGCCAGGGGGCCCATTGTTCCAGGAGAGATGCCAGCCCCTGGCTCCTACATCGGGCTCGCCTGGAACTTCCCTTTCCCTGCACCACTCACCCGCAGTGGGAGAGCAGACAGTGGTGGGTCCTGGCAGGTGAAAGGGTTGTTCGGGCCAGGACCTCATCTCAAGGCCACAGCAGGCAACGGTCCTAACCCAGGGTCTCAGAGGCTGGCCGCCACTTCTCCTGTGGTCCCTGGGAGGGTGTCCCCACCCCAAACTTCTTTCTTGCAGTTAGTGTGACTGCTTGGACACCTTCCAGTCCTTTACCTGGGCTTCTTTAACTTCCTCAGTTTGGACAGAAATGCACGGATGCTCTTCTGTGTGATGCCTTGGCCATCAGTCACGAGGTGGGAGGGAGTCTTCATCTCTTGCAGTCTTCATCTTGCTGCGCTTCGGGGGCCCAGGAGAACAGAGCCTCAGGGGAGACAGAGCATCAGAGGCTGGCCGCTCACTCCATTCCTCTGCTCCCCTGGAGCTTCCTCCCACATACGCCACCCTCCACAGGGCAGGCCCATCACAGCCCCCTCCATCCTCCACTCCTGGCTTTACTTACCCAGTGAACTCTCAGCCCTGTACCACCGCCAGCTCCCAACACTTATGTCAGCACCCCCATTCCTGCTCCCAGCCTCCCAGCATTGCCTGGGGCCCAGGGCATCGAGCTGCTCCAAGGATACCGTCCTAGGTCCTCCGTCCCCTACCGGCTGTCTTTCTCCCTCTTTCTATGCATTTGTGGGGCTCTGACTCCCCTCCTATATACTCCTTCTTCTTACAGGAAAGGTGAGGTGGGGATGGCATCTCAGGGTGGGTAGAGGGCCGAGGCTGAGACCATCACTGCAGGGTTGGAAGGCAGTTAGGAATCATCCTAAAGCCTTGACATGGGCCGATTTTCTAGAGAGCAGGGACAAGTTAGGGCAGAGTGGCCCCAGGGCAGAGAGAGGGAGAGACAGAACTGGAATCATCACAGGTAAAATAATCTCACGTAAAAGGCATTAGAACTCTATGTCCAAAAAAAAAAAAAAAAAAAAAAAAGAACTCTATGTCCAAAGCACTCCTGGAGTCAGTCCTACTTCAAGCCTGGGCTTTCAGTAACGCAAACCACTCTTCTCTTTCCTTTGTAAACTTTCCTTTTCTTTGTAAGCCTGCTTAGAGTGACATTCACTGCGGGGCGGGGGGGGATGTCACAGAAATCTTTGAGTAATAAAAGGAGTTTCTAAATGCTGGTCTTTAACTCACTTATTTTCTGCAGCATCCAGGGTGAAGGTAGTAAAAAATGTTGCCCTGCTGGGTTGGGAGATACTAACTGGAAGGAAATGTGACCCAGAATGAACTCGCTGCTCTTCCCCTTTCAGTGTCTATGCAAGAGGCCCCATAAATGGGAAGAGGTGATTGTTCTCCTCCCAACTCCCAATCTTATGGCAGGTGGCACAGAAGGCTTTTCCATAGTCTCTTTAAGAAGCTGTGACATGGACAACATTTCTCTGAAGGGGAAAGCAAAGTATCAGAGAGTTTTGCTAGTGTTGGTTACATACCCAGGTCTGAAGGCAGGTCACAGAAGCTGACATCCCAGCCCTACCACTGCCTGGACCTCTGACTGTCCCAGAGTCCTATGACTTTGTGTAAAATGAAGATGGCGGTGGAACATAACCTGCAGCATTGTTTCCAGGATCAAATGAGTTGGCACACAGGAGGCATTTAGCCTATTCCTGGCATGTCTTTCCCTGGCTGCTACCTTATGGGGATTTGACATAGAGACACTTACACCCACGGCCTCTGTCCACAAACTTGGTGCCAGATTCTGTGTTAGACACAGACTCCACCCAGTCTCATGGGGCTCTGGTCATAAACCAAATGATGTGTGCCGTGCAGCAAGGCAGACAAACTGCACCAGCTGGGGTGATTGTGAGTGATGCCCTTCAGGATACACCATCGGAGTTGGCTTCATCAGAAGGATTGGGCCCCCAGGGTGTGAGGGGGAAAAAGAGGGCGTGGGTGTGGTGTTGGGGGAAGTGATGGGCACCCTGCTAGGTCAGTGGGTGTCTGTGTGTCCAGAGAATGACCCTAGATGTTGGTTGCAGATGGGATTCAAGGGTTTTGTTGGTTTGTTTTAATTTTAAAACATCTTTTTTTGCTGATATAAAAGTTACAGTGAAACACTTTGGGAAATTAAAAATGAAAGCGACAGTGAAAAACAAACAGTGAACGGTCCTGCACCTGCCCAGAAGTGTAGGGTTCTTAATTCTAGAGTTATGCAAGCTGTGCCATCAGTGACTAGGGAGGGGTGCGGGTACTTCACCATGAAGGCTCCCATCCCGCTTGTCAGGGAGCAAAATGAACTTGAAACTGAGCTTCTTCAAGCTCCTCTCTGAGTCAGGACCAGCTTCCCCTCTTACACATACCCTGAATAACCGCCTCTCTTCATCTGCCTTCCTCCTGGGTTTCCTTGCTCCTTCTTCAAGTCTCACATCAAACCTTGGTCTCCTTGTATCTCCACCTTCATCTGAGTGAAACATCTGTAAGACTGACACAGCTTTCTCTTGCTAACTCCTTTTTTTTTTTCTCCCAAAGACTCTTCCCATTAAGGGTGGGATGGAGCAGGACATTGTGGGTTAAGGGGACCTGGTACCCATGTTCTCCCACTGGTCGGACAAGAATAAATGGGTGGGGGGAGCAGAGAACTCTGGGCCTCTCCCCTATCCCTCCCTCTCCTTCTCAGAATGCTGAGATGTCAATGGGGACCTCGACAGTTGGCAGGATAGAATAGGGGCCACTGAAACTTGATTGGGTGCCGTTTGGGACCGCTTCACGCAAATGAATCCTGGTAGGATTCCAGTGTATCCTGGAGGCCCCTCTGCTCCATATCACTTCGCCTGCTCACTCTGCAGGTTCCAGGTGCTGGTGGAGTCCAGGTGCTGGTGAATTCTGATCACCACCTAGGCAAGTGAGCTCTCTTGCATCTGACAGGTTCTTGCTGCACCAGCCTTCCCAATCTCTGGCAGGCAGAATTTTGCAGTGTTTCTACCTGCAATGAGGCTTTTCCATTTCCAGAGTGTCGAGCACTCACACATGCTTTCCCCATTTATATATACCAGTAGGAAAGTGAAAGTTAGTGAGATATATAGGCTCAAATCTCTGTGTTACGAAGAAACTTTACAATTTTCTGTAAAAAGAAAATCAATATTTTATTAATGATACCTTTAAAGATAAAGTAAATGAACAAAGCCTACCTTTACCATATTATAGCAGTCATACTCTACAGACCCCATCACTCGCCTAAAGCTCTGAGGACCTCTGAGAGTTTGACAGCCACTTCACTGTCTCTACCAAGAGAGGCTGTGGATTGATCCTCTTAACTGGGTGTGTTAATGGCTTCCCCTCAAGCCTCTTTCTTGGTGGACCGCTTAGGAAGTTAGCCAATCCACCTCTCTGTGCATGTGTGGCCAACCCAGACCCTCTTTGTGTACTGTACTCATCTTGCCAAGAGAAGTCCTTTCTAAAGATTGAGAAACTCCGGTTTAGCTCACATGGTTATCTGCTTTCTCCTGGGCATGTGACAAAGGTTAAGGTTTGGAAAATCATTGAGTTATTTGGCCTATAATAAAATCTGGATGTTGTCAGTTCTCTTGGAGGTATTTATTTATTACAGGAAATCTTCAGATCTGAAGCAATAATCTAACAATCTGTGTGTACTGGCACCACATTTGTAAGCATCTTTATAGCTCACTTAGTATGTGCTCTGTGCTATGCTTAGTTGCTCAGTCATGTTCGACTCTTTGCGACCCCATGGACTGTAACCCACCAGGCTCCTCTGTCCATAGGGATTCTTTAGGCAAGAATACTGGAGTGGGTTGCCATGCCCTCCTCCAGGGGATCTTCCTACCCAGGGATCAAACCCAGGTCTCCAGCATTGCAGATTGATTCTTTACTATCTGAGCCACCAGAGAAGCCCAAGAATACTGGAATGGGTAGGCTATCCCTTCTCCAGGGGATCTTCCTGACCCAGGAATTGAACCAGGGTCTCCTGCATTGCAGGCAGATTCTTTACCAACTGAGCTACCAGGGAAGCCCTCACTCAGCACACACAAAGCTATGATGTCATTTGTTCCTTATAGTTTATAGGAGGCAGTTAAAGGCAAGGATTACCAAGCTTACATTATAAACTGAAGTGAAAAGAGATGAAGAAACTCACCCAAGACTACTCAGTAAAACATTGACAAAAGTAGAACTCAAATCTAGACCCATGGCTCCTACACCAATTCTATACCAACCTCAGAAAGTTTAGTTAGTAGGAATTAATACTTTGGCCACTTGATGCAAAGAGCTGACTCATTAGAAAAGATCCTGACGCTGGGAAAGATGGAAGGCAGGAGGAGAAGGGGACGACAGAGGATGAGATGGTTGGATGACATCACCAACTCAATGGACATGGGTTTGAGCAAGCTCCAGGAGGATACCACCTTCCCTGGTGAAGGACAAGGAAGGCTGGATTGCTGAAGTCCATGGGGTCACAAACAGTCAGACAGGCCTGAGTGACTGAACTACAACAACTAGGAATTAGAATTTAGGAATTAGATATCATCTAGAGTATATATTTGACATTAATGAACAATCACCCAGGCTAAACTCTAAAAGCTAAATCTCAGGTTTTTCAAATCTTATTGACTTAAACAGTGAAACAACAGCAAAAACATCAACACCCTTATGTGCACTTTAGAAGACTTGCAGTGATCAGTGTGGTACCTGAAAGAACCCACGCAGATTATACCTCAGGATACGGGCGCATCCTACTTTGTTCTCAGGGAAATAGCATTACCATCACAGTTTTATTTTCAACAGGGTTCAATGGTTCAAAATTCAAAAGATTAAAAGGTAAGAAACAGTGAAAATTTTCTCTCTTATTCCATTCCCCAGTCACCTAGCACACAATAAAGTCACCTGTACCAAGTGTCCTTGCAGAGAAATAAGTAAGTAGGTAAGTGTTAGTTGCTCAGCTGTGCCTGACTCTTTGCAACCCCATGGACTGCAGCCCACCAGGCTCCTCTGCCCATGAGATTTTCCAGGCAAGGATACTGGACTGGATTGCCATTTTCTTCTCCAGGAGATCTTCCCAACCCAGGGATTGAACCTGGGTCTCCTGCACTGCAAGCAGATTCTTTACTGACTGAGCTACAAGGGAAGCAGATAAAGTAGATATATGCAAATAAGTGTCAAGAAGCACAAGCTGGAATCAAGATTGCCAGGAGAAATATCAATAACTTCAGATATGCAGATGACACCACCCTTGTGGCAGAAAGTGAAAAGGAACTAAAAAGCCTCTTTATGAAAGTGAAAGAGGAGAGTGAAAAACCTCAGCATTCAGAAAACTAAGATCATGGCATCTGGTCCCATCACTTCATGGGAAATAGATGGGGAAACAGTGGAAACAGTGTCAGACTTTATTTTTGGGGGCTCCAAAATCACTTCAGATGGTGATTGCGGCCATGAAATTAAAAGACGCTTACGCCTTGGAAGGAAAGTTATGACCAACCTAGATACTATATTGAAAAGCAGAGATATTACTTTGCCAACAAAGGTCCATCTAGTCAAGGCTATGGTTTTTCCAGTGGTCACGTATGGATGTGAGAGTTGGACTATGAGGAAGGCTGAGCGCTGAAGAATTGATGCTTTTGAACTGTGGTGTTGGAGAAGACTCTTGAGAGTCCCTTGGACTGCAAGGAGATACAACCAGTCCATCCTAAAGGAGATCAGTCCTGGGTGTTCACTGGAAGGACTGATGCCGAACCTGAAACTCCAATACTTTGGCCACCTCATGTGAAGAGCTGACTCATTGGAAAAGACTGATGCTGGGAGGGATTGGGGGCAGGAGGAGAAGGGGACGACAGAGGATGAGATGGCTGGATGGCATCACTGACTCAATGGACATGAGTTTAAGTGAACTCCGGGAGTTTGTGATGGACAGGGAGGCCTGGCGTGCTGTGATTCATGGGGTCGCAAAGAGTAGGACACGACTGAGCGACTGAACTGAACTGAACTGAACCCTATTTTGTATGAAAAGTGTTAGCTCACTGCTATACACAATGCTTGTCTTCACTTGCTGCATCTTGGAGATTTTTACCTAGAAGTGTACACGAGTGACTGTATTCCTACTACAGTTATAGCACTCTCTGTTGATGGGAATCTATATGATTTCCAATCTGTTGCTGTCATAAGCACTGTTTCAGTGAATAACTCTCTGCATTTGTCACTGTGCCATGCTTCCTAGAAGTGGAATTCCTGGTATATGCATTTATAATTTTTAAAAAACAGTTATTTATTTACTTTTGGCTGCACTAGGTCTTTGTTGCTGCATGGGGGCTTTCTCTAGTTGCAGCAAGTAGGGGCTACTCTTCACTGTGGTGTGTGGAGCATGGGTTCAGTAGCTGTGGCTCGTAAGCTCAGCCCTTGAGTTGTGGTGCAGCTGCCTAGTTGCCTTATGGCATGTGAAATCTTCCTGGACCAGGAATCAAACCCATGCTCCCTGCACTGGCAGGTGGATTCTTAATCACTGGACCACCAGAGAAGTCCACATTTGTAATTCTGATAGACATCAACAAGCTCCCCTCCACAGAGGTTGTACCAGTACATATCCAGGGCAGCCATTAGACTCCAACACCATTGACTCAACTCATTACAAGTCATGCTGGGTGCTATCTGCTATATCTTTATAAAACCTGATGGCTGTGATGGTCACATCAGCCCAGCTCCTGAGAGGCCACAAAACAAGATAGTGCATGATTCTTACCGATGTTTCCTGGGACCTTCATGTTTCTAAAGCCAAAGGGCACTTTCAGTTCTGATCCTACTGACCCACAGCAGCACTTGGCACAGCTGAGCCTCCTCCTTCCTGCTTGATTTTCCTGTTTCTCTGCATGATACTTTGTTTCCTTTGCAGCCTATTTTTCTCTTCCCAGCTGTTAAGTTAGTAATTTTCAACCATGGCCATACATTAGGACCACCTGGGAAGCTTTTAAAAAACGAGATGCTCAGGTCACACCCCAGACCAGCTCAATCATAAATTAATAAGTTCTGTAGGTAGAACCCAAGCATCAGAATTTCTAAAACTCTTTACATTGACTCAGTTCAGTTCAGTCCAGTTGCTCAGTCGTGTCCAACTCTTTGCGACCCCATGAATCTCAGCATGCCAGACCTCCCTGTCCATCACCAACTCCCGGAGTTCACTCAGACTCATGTCCATCGAGTCAGTGATGCCATCCAGCCATCTCATCCTCTGTCGTCCCCTTCTCCTCCTGCCCCCAATCCCTCCCAGCATCAGAGTCTTTTCCAATGAGTCAACTCTTTGCATGAGGTGGCTAAAGTACTGGAGTTTCAGCTTTAGCGTCAGTCCTTCCAAAGAACACTCAGGACTATCTCCTTTAGAAGGGACTGGTTGGATCTTCTTGCAGTCCAAGGGACTCTTTTCTTTAAAAATAAATTTATTTATTTTAATTGGAGGTTAAGAGTCCCCTCTTCTCCAACACCACAGTTCAAAGGCATCAATTCTTTGGTTCTCAGCTTTCTTCACAGTCCAACTTTCACATCCATACATGACTGCTGGAAAAAACATAGCCTTGACTAGATGGACTTTTGTTGGCAAAGTAATGTCTCTGCTTTTGAATATGCTATCTAGGTTGGTCATAACTTTCCTTCCAAGGAGTAAGCATCTTTTAATTTCATGGCTGAAATCACCATCTGCAGTGATTTTGGAACCCCAAAAAATGAAGTCTGACACTGTTTCCTCTGTTTCTGCATCTATTTCCCATGAAGTGATGGGACCAGATGCCATGATCTTCATCTTCTGAATGTTGAGCTTTAAGCCAACTTTTCCACTCTCCTCTTTCACTTTCATCAAGAGGCTTTTTAGTTCCTCTTCACTTTCTGCCATAAGGGTGGTGTCATCTGCATATCTGAGGTGATTGATATTTCTCCCGGCAATCTTGATCCCAGCTTGTGCTTTATCCAGCCCAGTGTTTCTCATGATGTATTCTGCATATAAGTTAAATAAGCAGGGTGACAATATACAGCCTTGATGTACTCCTTTTCCTATTTGGAACCAGTGTGTTGTTCCATGTCCAGTTCTAACTGTTGCTTCCTGACCTGCATATAGGTTTCTCAAGAGGCAGGTCAGGTGGTCTGGTATTCCCATCTCTTTCAGAATTTTCCACAGTTTATTGTGATCCACACAGTCAAAGGCTTTGGCATAGTCAATAAAGCAGAAATAGATGTTTTTCTGGAACTCTCTTGCTTTTTTGATGATCCAGCAGATGTTAGCAATTTGATCTCTGGTTCCCCTGCCTTTTTTAAAACCAGCTTGAACATCTGGAAGTTCACATTGACTAGCAACCAAAATGGAGAAACACTTCATTAACATAGGTTTTATAGAGTCTGATCCATTTCTATTCTCTTTTCATTATTGGGTTGCCCAAAACAAAAGTTTGGGTTTTTCTGTAACATTGTTTGGGATAAACTAAAAAAAAAAAAAAATTTTTTTTTTTTTTTTTGGCTAACACAGTATATCATCTCTTAAAAACTGCATGGAAGTTCATAACTTCCTCCTTACACATTCATATCTCCATCTGAGAGCCTGGGTATGGAGCCAATTTAAAATCTCTTTCACAAAGACCCCAAATTTAATGATCCAAAACCAAACTCATGAGCTTTATTCCTCAAACCTGGTACCTTCCCATAGTTTCCATTTTGATGAATGGCAGCTCCTAGGAAAAGTTTTCTACACCCTTGAAGACTGGACCAAGTCAGATCTCCCTCTGAGGAACCCCAAGTAAACTGTATATCTTTCCTTTATGGTAATTGCACATTTATAATATTGCTTTTTCTATGTGGTCCTTCGATTAATACTTCTCTCTGTCTTTGGACCAGAAGCTCTGAAATTAGGGATGGTGGCTTTTTTACTTTGTCATTTTATTCCCAGGGCATCATTAAATGCCTGGAACCAAGCAGTAATATACGCTGCAAAGTAAAGTAACTGAAGGAATGATTGCTTCTCATTTTATAATTGGGGAGATAGAAGCACGTGGAGTCAAGGAATTTGCCTTCAAAAGGAAGATTTCGGAGCAGTGTCATCCATCTGACCCTGTAGGGGACATCTTCCTTCCTGTCATCTCCAGTATGAGTCCTTTGGCAGCTCCTTCAGAATGAGAGAGTTATCAGTGAAAATCATTCCCGTCCAGTAACTTCTAACAGCACTATGTAAATATTAGAAAAAGTATGAAGAAATGTTTACAGGAGCTGCATCTCATAAGGGAGATTTACAAGGCGATTAAAATTGTTATACTTCTTCCACAACAGAGCAGCTTTCACAAACTGTGCTGCACAGCTTCCCATATCCAGGCTCTGCAGAATGTTTATGTTCATGTTTTCAAAATATTGTATTTCTTATACCATTAAATTTTATCTCAGCAGCGTTGTTTTCAAACAACAGTTCCCCCAATTCTTCTGATCTTGTAATTCAGCTCCAAAATATGTTGCTTTGGAAACCCTCTGAAGATCATATGGGTCCAAAGCATGGCTGCACGGACTGTACTGAATAATGCACGAGGCTTCTGAGGATTGTAGGCTTCCCTGCTGACTCAGCGGGTAAAGACTCCACCTGCAATGTGGGAGACCTGGCTTCAATCCCTGGGTTGGGAAGATCTCCTGGAGAAGGGAACAGACACCCACTCCAGTATTCTGGCCTGGATAATTCCATGGACTGTATAGTCTATGGGGTCTCAAAGTGTCAGACATGACTGAGTGGCTTTCACATTTCTGACAAGTGCAGGGTATAAGTGTGCATGTGTGTGTGTGAGCGTGCACGCACATGCACACACCCTAAGCTTCCTGGTCTATCATTGGCTGGGACTTCCTGGAAGAGGTGGAATGTGGGCTTCTGAGCCTGGTTTGGCTGTGGAGGCACAAACCTGCCTGTCTTTATTTCCCCTGTGACACCTGCATTATTATCATGTACAGAATATGAACTTGAGTCTCTCTGGAGTGTTAACCCTGACTACTGTCCACATCCTCTGGCATACCTCAGCATTGTCAAGGGCTGGTAGGGATTCCTTCTTCTTGAGAGGCTGACAAGTTGCCGAGGCTCTCGGGGTAGAAGAGAATACCCTTGTTTAGTGATGGGATGCTGCTTCTGGTCCAGACTCCGCTTGAGACCCAAAGCTGCTTGAACCATATCAGATGGGGATGTCTATGGTGTGATGATTTGTGCCCAGAAAAGAGGTTTGGGAATCTTGATATGTTCCTAGGGTTTAACAAAACGGTGGCCAGCTCTCATGAAAGTCCCTGCCATTGCCCTTTTGGAGTGCCTCCTCTAGCCCTTTTAGTCCAAGGAGAAATCAAGCACAAATGCCACTCCCATAGCTTTTGGAAGTGACTCCTCTCCATTTGGGCAGCTGCTCCTCAGCTTTCTGAGAAGGTCATATGCTCTGCCCTTGGGGTCCTGGGTACTGTAAGTCCAGTCCTTTTTGGTACAACCTCACTGTCTAGCTGGTGAGGTCCACTGACTCAGGTGGTCACAGGGGCCAGGTTGGTGAGATAAATAAGGGAAGCTGGCCCACAGGTGGCTAGATGAATTGCTCATCACCACAAGAGAATGTGGACTCAATGTGGCTAACTTTTTTGATTTTCTGATTGAAGCCAGGAATTTAGGGTTTTATGTAAACTCTTCTGATTATGTGTGTGTGTGTGTTGCCTACATTTAAAAATACTGCAGTCTGAGTAAAGCATATAAAGCTGGTGACCAACCTTGCACCTAGACTCTTAGTATCCATGACCTCACTTTTCCTCCCCCCAGGTCCTTTCAATGTTCCCAGAGCCCATTTTCTAAGAAACGCAGGCAGGCCCAAAGTTCAGTAAGGCTCAGGAAAAGGCTGAGCACACCCCAGTGCACCCCTGGGTGATCCCGCAGGACCTGTGGTTTCCATGGTTCTGGGCAGACTCTGCAGCGGCCCTTGCTTGTCTCCCCATGCGATTCTCTCTGTATCACTTTCCTCCAAAGATTAATTCCATATTTAGGAGCCCCCTTTTTGGTGGCAGAAAGCTGAAAAAAGAAGGAATCTTGTGGGAATTCCTATCCTTTGCACATCAGGAGAGCTATTAAACAGCAGCTTGGAATCTCTTCTGGGCTCCATTCCCGCTACCTTAATGAGGTGAGCAACCCCTGGTTGGGAGCCCAGCACAGGAGCTCCTGAAAGCCTTACTTAGCCGAACCTGTGCCTGGCAACCCCTCTGCCTGCTGGGCTGCAAGTACAGGTGACCATTAGCATATGGTCCTATTAATTAATATAAATCCTGAGTGGGACAAGAATTTCCATCATAGTCACACAGCTTCATCAGAGCTCAACCTCTTATGGTAAATCAAGACAAGGAAAGTGGTTTATTCAAGGTAGTCCTAGTTAAACCAGATAAATTGTCTACATATCCCACTGACCTCATTTACAGAGGAAGAGGATGTGATTGACATTCTGAGGACAGATTCATCAGAGATGCCTGCACAGAGAGAGGTGCTGTGAACCCCACTTGGAGGCACAATAATGCTGTTTTAAGGAGCATTTTGGCTTTCATCTTTCTGGGTCAGGTCTGCCTTGGGACCACTTAGCAAGCCTTGCAGACCACTGAAGCCTCGGTAGTGGATTTACCTCCAACATCAATGCCCTGAATGGCTAAAAATAGGAAGGGGGGCTTTTGGCCACATGGAGATAGAATAGTCTGGAAAATGCCTCCCTACACAGGGCCAGTGCTCCTTTGGTTCCCAGCCTTCCCTAGAGAAGGAAGATCTTATTTTATGCTGAGAGCTCTGGGCCAGCTATTCTATCTCTAGCCTGGACTTGATGGGAAGGGAAGGGATGAGCCCATTGTCGGCAAGGCACACTTGGCCCCAGGCAAAACCCATCCTGTCTGTCTTCAAGGTGCTCTCCACATCTCTGGCACAATCTCCACCACTCCACCCTCGTTGGGGGGATGGGTGTATGTGCGTGTGCACACATCTTTACTGTTTCCATTTGTGCCGAACCTGGGACTTTTGATGCTCCAGTTTGGCCCAAACTCATCCTTCCCCAGATTCTCACACAGGTGGCTTCTTCTCATGAATCAGGTTACATTCAAACGTCCCCTCCCCAGTGAAGCCTTCCCTGTATTATTATTCTTATACACCCTCTTCCAACCCCAAATTCCAATTTACTTTTTGCTTATTCGTCTGTCATCTCCATGGCAGCAGGGACCTCATGTACTGGATGATGTGTTAAAAACCCTAGTGCCTGGCTCAGCGCCCAAACTTAGGGGACACTCCACTGGTCGCTGCCTAACAGAGACGTGCACGGGTGCCAGGAGGGCTCTGTGGGCTCAGGGGGAGTGCCTGAGCCAGGGTAGAAGGTGGAATTTGGCTCCCACACTTGCTTAAGATGGACTCTAGCCCCCATCAGGGCCTCCTTCTTCTACTTCAGGATCAGCCCAAATGCTACCCCTGCCATGCCACGTTCCCCAATTTCTCTGCCTCCCTCCTAACCCCCAGCTCTCAGGCACAGCTCCTAGGACAGCCTGACAGTGTCTGCTCTGATAGCCTCTTGCCCTGCTGAACGGTGTTACTTCTTGTGCTTCACTGTGCACTTGGGTATTAAACTCAGCTGGAATGCCTCTCTCTCACCTCTCAGACTCAGCCTAGACTCCCCAGGCCAGTTTTAGGTACTCTGGATGGGTTTGGGGAGTTGAGTGCTGGAGGCAGCTGTAAGAGGGCTTGGGAAAGCCCCTTTTCCATTTGTGGGGGCTTCCCTGAGTAGTGACTGACTGCCTCAATTAAATATTGCTCCTGTGTGTCTTCAGGAAGAGACTGTGTGTGTGTGCTCAGTCTTGTCCAATTCTTTGCAACCCCGTGGACTATAGCCTGCCAGGCTTCCTCTGTCCATAGGGCTCTCTAGGCAAGAATACTGGAGTGGGTTGCCATTTCCCCTGGGGAGCAGGATACAGAGGGTAGAGGGACATTTTCGAACCTGGCAAATTTCAGAGTTTTCCCATTTCATCCTCTGGGACTTCAAATGTAACCCAGGACAGTAAACAAACCTAATCTTTGTTCCAGAAGGAGATATTCTGTCTTCCAAGGCTATTCACTGTAGTCATGCTTTTTAAGATTATTCAGAATCAAGTCAATGGTTCTTGACTCCGCTTATAAGATGTGAGGAAAAATGGGAGACCCAATGAGGGTAAGAATCTCTTATGTAGACTCACTGAGGGTGTTTGCAGATTGTCTTTGCAATAAAAGATGTGACATTTATTGTGGATAGCTAGGAACAATCAAAGAGAAACAAACCAAAATGAGGCAGAGAACAATCCAGACTAGAAGGTCATCCTGTCCTTTCTCTAGCCAAGCAGTAGAAAATGGCAGGGGAGATAAACCATGCCTGGAAACGTGCCCATACCATATAGGGGGAAGCTCAGGTCTGGAACAGAGGGTGGAGGACTGGGAAAGGATAAGGTGGCCATGCACATCATTCCCGTCAACAGAAGCTGAGCCAGGATGGCCTTGGGCGACAAGGGGTGAAAGGAGAGGCAGTGTTTTGACTGGGGACCAGTAGCAATTTTTTTTACTTAATTCTGTTCATTTTGAATTTTATCACTGAGAGCTTAGTCAGTTGATTGAGTCTGCCCAGGATTCGGAGAATTAAGGATCATTTGGGGAGGGAAGGGATTGCCTCTCTTGATACTCCATTGAGAGCCAGCCACAGATGACTTCTGTGTGGGCAGAGGAGTGGAAAACACCTGGAGAGAGAGGCGGGTGGTGATTCTCTCAGCATTTATTCCTCTTCTCTCTCGAAGCAGAGAAGGATGTACCCCAAAAGAGAAAGGGCTGCGCAAAGGCTGACTCTTATGATGATCATATGTGAGGACAGGAGCGTCTGGGTCACACATCAGGGCAGGGCTTGGCAAAGCGTCAGAGTGGGTATAAGTGTTACAAGAAATACTTCTCCATGTGACAATTCTGAGGTAGCTATGACCAGAAATTTCTCTTCCCTGGGAAGCATTAAAGCCAGAACTGCACCTGTTGGAAGGAAGAGGAACACTTGAAGATACCTGCCTCAAATTTCAGACTTGATTACCCCTGTGGTCCATTTTCCCCAGAAAGTATTTACTGAGCCCACCTCTTCTCCCTGGGCTGACTCCTTATGACTTCTACTCTAGGGGCTGGGCACCTTCTGCCTTGTGAGCCATTGGATAACACTTACCAAGATATTTGGCCCCAATTTAGAAGGATGAGAGAGAAAAAGCAGTGCAACCACATGGCATCAAAAGGGGGCTTTCATCACAGTCAACCTGGAGTTGGAGATGAGCTCCCTTGCTGTGGTCAGCAGTGTGCATTCCTGTTCCACCATAAGCAATGCAGCATGCCCAACAGAGCTGCACATGTGTGTCACACCACTTCCTGGGAATCTTTAAGGATAAATGCCAGGACATTTCAGAGCCAAGTGGGCTCTGAAGTAGAAACAGGAAGGCTGCTTCTGAGCACGGCAGCTTTACCACCTCTACCACAGACACTGAAAGTGAGTCACTCAGCTGTGTCCGACTCTTTGCTACCACATGGACTATACATCCATGGAATTCTCCAGGCCAGAATGCTGGAGTGGGTAGCTGTTCCCTTCTCCAGGGGATCTTCCCAACCCAGGGGTTGAACCTGGGTCTCCCACACTGCAGGCAGATTCTTTACCAGCTGAGCTACCAGGGCAGCCCATGGGCACTGAGTGGGTGGCAAATAAATGATCACCCTTAATCACCTTGCCTGTGGGCCAAATGTTGCTAATGAGAAATAAGCACAGAGGAGACTGGTAGGTGGGATGATTCAGTTCCTAGGTGTCAAGACCTGTTGATCCTATTGGTGAGGATAACTACCGAGGCACCCTCTGTGGAGGAGTTCACAGGGATTCCCTTGAGGGCTAAAATTTACAGAGACCCTAAACAGCACAAATGTGAGGGGCAATTTCCCCAGACAGAGGGGATTGAGACAGGCAATGAGAAGGGGAATATTGCACACAGAGACCATGTTTGGAAATTAGGAAGCAATGCTTCCCATATTATTGTGTTTGGATGGTTAACCCTCTTCTCTGTTTTCTCATCAGAAGTGCTGTCATCATCAAGGGAGTCTCTCCTTTCTCATCAAGGTAGGAGAAGGGTATTCAGAAAGATATTTAATTTTATGGTACAGAGAAACAAATACTATTTATTTATAGGTATAATTAGGACAGGAGACAAAACACATTTCAAGTATGTTTGAGCACGTTATTACTGAAGATATTGTCTTTCAAAACATCTTAAAAGTAAGCCATGAAGTAGCATTCTCAATCCTCCAATTACCACCAGGATGGGTTTCTTAGGGACAGCAAGGGGAGCTGCTACAGTTGGGTCATATGGACTTTGTTCATTAGGCTGTAATAAGAATTTTACCATTTTCCATAAAGGTGCTATTTCAAGTCCCATCAACACATGAGCCAGGATTCCAACAAGTGTGAAATTCTTCATCAACATATTCATGAGGAAGCAGAATCACAACTTAACTATTTAAAATAAAACTCTTTAATATGGTATGGACCTAACAGAAGCAGAAGATATTAGGAAGAGGTGGCAATAATACACTGAAGAACTGTACAAAAAGGATCTTCATGACCTGGATAATCACGATGGTGTGATCATTCATCTAGAACCAGACATCTTGGAATGTGAAGTCAACTGGGCCTCAGAAAGCATCACTACGAACAAGCTAGTGGAGGTGACGGAATTCCAGCGGAGCTATTTCAAATCCTGAAAGATGATGCTGTGAAAGTGCTGCACTCAACATGCCAGCAAATTTGGAAAACTCAGCAGTGGCCACAGGGCTGGAAAAGGTCAGTTTTCCTTCCAATCCCAAAGAAAGGCAATGCCAAAGAATGCTCAAACTGCCACACAATTGCACTCATCTCACATGCTAGTAAAGTAATGCTCAAGATTCTCCAAGCTAGGCTTCAGCAATACGTGAACCGTGAACTTCCTGATGTTCCAGCTGGTTTTAGAAAAGGCAGAGGAACCAGAGATCAAATTGCCAACATCTGCTGGATCATGGAAGAAGCAAGAGAGTTCCAGAAAAACATCTATTTCTGCTTTATTGACTATGCCAAAGCCTTTGACTGTGTGGATCACAATAAACCGTGGAAAATTCTGAAAGAGATGGGAATACCAGACCACCTAACCTGCCTCTTGAGAAATCTGTATGAAGGCCAGGAAGCAACAGTTAGAACTAGACATGGAACAACAGACTGGTTCCAAATAGGAAAAGGAGGACGTCAAGGCTGTATATTGTCACCCTGCTTATTTAACTTCTATGCAGAGTACATCATGAGAAATGCTGGACTGGGAGAAACACAAGCTGGAATCAAGATTGCCAGGAGAAATATCAATCACCTCAGATATGCAGATGACACTACCCTTATGGCAGAAAGTGAAAAGGAACTAAAAAGCCTCTTGATGAAAGTAAAAGAGGAGAGTGAAAAAGTGGGCTTAAAGCTCAACATTCAGAAGACGAAGATCATGGCATCTGGTCCCATCACTCCATGGGAAATAGATGGGGAAACAGTAGAAACAGTGTCAGACTTTATTTTTTTGGGTTCCAAAATCACTGCAGACGGTGATTGCAGCCATGAAATTAAAAGACACTTACTCCTTGGAAGAAAAGTTATGACCAACCTAGATAGCATATTTAAAAGCAGAGACATTACTTTGCTGACTAGGGTCCGTCTGGTCAAGGCTATGGTTTTTCCAGCAGTCATGTATGGATGTGAGAGTTGGACTGTGAAGAAGGCTGAGCACTGAAGAATTGATGCTTTTGAACTGTGGTGTTGGAGAAGACTCTTGAGAGTCCCTTGGACTTCAAGGAGATCTAACCAGTCCATTCTGAGGGAGATCAGCCCTGGGATTTCTTTGGAAGGAATGATTCTAAAGCTGAAACTCCAGTACTTTGGCCACCTCATGCAAAGAGTTGACTCATTGGAAAAGACTCTGATGCTGGGAGGGATTGGGGGCAGGAGAAGGAGGGGATGACAGAGGATGAGATGGCTGGATGGCATCACTGACACGATGGACGTGAGTCTGAGTGAACTCCGGGAGTTGGTGATGGACAGGGAGGCCTGGCGTGCTGCGATTTATGGGATCGCAAAGAGTTGGACTGGACTGAGGTACTGAACTGAATTGAACTGAATAACAGCATAACAGCCAAACAGATGTTAAATTACTATGTGCTATCATCTGGGCCCAATGTGGATGCTCCTGAGTGATTGTGACATCTCTGCCTCAGAGAATTGGGTGACCTGATCTGCTTAATCAAGCTGAGCACATTCTGGATCTAAGGTGATGGAGAACCACAGAGCAGTGGGCAAGAGCCACAACGCAGTGCCTTTCAAGGAATGGAAGCTGATGATCATGGCCCTGGGATCCCTGCCTGCATCATCTGGTCATAAGGAAGAGTGAAAGACAATGAAGTTCTATGAAGGTCAAGTATGGTTTGTATCAGATATTTGTTGATTTCTGTATGGTATCCACACCCTTTCTCCTGACTAAAAGTACTACTTTTGTCCTTTGGGAAATTACCTCTGTTTCACTCTGTTAAGTCTCACTGGGATTATCAGACAGAGCATCTTGCCACCTCACCCCATGTGACCAAAGTTCGCCTGGCTGGTTTCTCTTTGATTCTCTAGTGGAGTGAGTTAACATTGGATGAGTAGTTAGACTTGCAAGCTGCCAATTAGCTCTGACTGCCTGGGTCTCTGGAGTGGCCACCATTTCTGTCCTTTTTGTGATTGTTCATCTGGATGGCCCTTTGATTTGGTGAGCTCTTCCCATGAAATTTCAGTTTTTAAGTTAGCCAGGGTTGCATTTGTTACTTGCAATTAAAGAACCTTAACTGACATAAAAATAACAACCTCAACACCAACAGACACAGATGTTCTTTATTAAGCACTAAGGGAATGGCAACCCTCTCCAGTATTCTTCCCTGGAAAATCTCATAGACAGAGGAGCTAGCAGGCTATGGTCCATGGGGTCACAAACAGCATGACTGAACAACTGGGCATGCACACAAGAGTTTTATAGCTGACACCTCACCTAATGCTCATGATGACATTCTAAAGTAGATATTATTATTATGCTTATCTTTTATCAGGGGGTAGAATCATAAGCAACCCAAGCTAAATAACTCTTCAAAGTCCTGTGATGCCAATGAAACTTTCTTTGTGAGGTCTCTAACTTATCCTCCATCATCTTGTCTGAAGGGATTCCTGCATGCCCAAATCCCCACTCTTGGGGTAAAAGTAACTTGAAAAACATCTCCACTGATGGTAAGAGATGGGCCTAGAAAATTAGGAGAGACCTGCCTACCTGATTCCAAACCCCTGTTAAGAGAAGTATTTTGTCTTTCTTCTGAAATCAGTGGTCCATGTGAATCAAGAATTCTCCAATGGAGAGAAATGAATTCTCAATACAGTGACTGGAGATCAGGATTCAGAGGGCCAAAGGCCTGTTGTCAAGAGAAATGAACAAGAACAATACCCAGGATGAAACACAGAGGTGGGGTGCCTCTGAACTGAAAAACCATCTGTGGAACAGGTCTACCCAGTGACAGAGCTGTTGTCCTTCAGAATGTCTGAAAGGCATTCACACCACTCATGGGTGAACAAGCTTCGTTATCCAAGGACAAGTTCAGAGTTACAAACTCAAATATTGACAGAAGCCAAGTGCAGGTGGGCTTTAAAAAAAAGCGAACAGAATGAAACAGGTCTGATGTAACACAAGACGGACCATGAGGTCCCTGCCACAGTGGAAAGTGATTGTTCATCTCATGAGGATGCCCTGAACCTAGTGCTAGAGTTTCAAGACCTCAAACAGGGGTAGAACATATTTGGAAGCAAGGCACCCTTGAGGAGGGAACATTTCATTCACCAGATTTTCTTAGAAATATTTGGGAGGATGCCATGAAAAATGTTTGTTAGAAGAACTGTCCCATCTTTCTCTTACTTTCTAACTAGTTGCACTTGTAGCCCAGTTACAAACTGGCATTTCATTTAGAAGCCTGGGTCTCCACTTATCTCCAAAACTTTGGCTTTCTCCTTTCTTTTCATGTATTGCATTGTGTTAGCTCTGATTAGCTAACAAGTGCATGAGAGCCAGGCCCCACGAGGCTGGGACACCGGTGGTCACTGAGACCTAGAAGGGAGGTTGAGAACGTAAACACATCAGTGACTTCACTGCTTTGTTTTGGACCTGTCCTTCACACAGCATGTTCTTGGCTTGAGATGACTTATAGGGGTGATAACTAATTAAGGGACACCAGCAATTCTAGCTTCTCAGGTGAGACTGGGAATGTTCTCTCTTATGGGGCAAGAGAGACACATTTCTCTCCTGCAAATGAAGGCCTGACAGATGAACTTATTACCTCAGAACTAGCCTGTACCTCCAAAGATGACACTCACTTTGTTAACTCCAGAGGCTTCAGTGGTGTGTCATCATCCACTCCCAAAAGATCCAAATAGTTTCGATTACTCTGGCCAGGGTATATTAAGCAACAGATTCTGACTTAATAGTCAGGCAATGTGTTAAACTGCTTTAGGAGTCATTTCATTTGAATAACATTTGCACCCAAATTTAAATTCTTGGCTCTTTGAATATGAAATAATTATTAGGCACAGTGGCTTGCCTTCTTTGCCACTGACACTTTCCTCCATTTATACCCCAGTGCTGGTGATCTAAGGCCAAGAATAGTGGAGGGGCTTTTCCTGGTGACAGCACACTGAGTAGCCAGTATGCTCCTTCTTCTACCAACTGCTCAGTTAATGGGAGCAAACACCATCCTTCCAGAGCCTGTCCTGAAACTTCCACCAGGCAGTGAAGCCTCCAGCAGAGAAGAACAAAGAGAAGAAGGATCTTTTTTTTTTTTCCCCTCTCTCTCTCTTTTAGAAACTTTTACTGCACATAAAATGGCCCATTCCGCTTTGTAGGTCAGTTGTTACCACCTCTAAAGTTGTTTTCTGTAAACTCTCTCCACTCTCTGCCCTACTGAAAAAGTCCTGCTCTTGGAAAATATCGAGAGTAGTCTCTCATTGCTGGTTAGGGAAGCTGGAGGATGGCTCCTGGGGCGAAGGCTGGAAGACACCATCTGAGCAGGCTGGGCCCATGGCCTCGGCGCTGGCTCGCTCACACCAGCCGTCGCAGAGGGAGACTTCCTGCGGCCCTGCCTGCATCGGGACACAACAGGAGCCATGCATTCCCAGAGCTGGAAACTGCAGCGGCCCATCAGCAGCTACTACAACAACCTGCCCTCTATGGTTATGGCATAGATTGCACTTATAGATTATGGCACATATGGTTATGGTTATGGTTACTCTATGGTAAACTCATCCTCCACCCGGGTGAGCAGGGACTCGAGGGACAGGCCTGGCAGTCAACGGTGCACTGGGCGGTGGGTGGGAAGGGTTGGCAAAGGATGCACAGGGGATGAATCCTGTCCCAAGCCCAATTTTATCTGAAGGTTTATGGATGGAATCTAGAACACCCTCTGCTCCCCTCTTAAGAAAGGAGGACAGAAATAGAGGCTCTGCCTCAACAAGAAGGAGGAAAGGGTAGAGCCGTGAGCCCCCTGAATCCCAGGGGGTACAGATGACAGCTTTGGAACAGCCTCAAGAAGACAGTTCTCTGCTCGTTTGCAGTGAGAATGAATGTGTTCAAGCTGAGGCATGATATGGTTCCCCAAGGACGTTCCGAGGCTGGTGTGGATGCCACGCATCCTGCCCTGTGGCCTCCCTCCCCGGCGAGTGGCCCTGCTACACCAGGACGGCTGGAGGGCCTCGGGACCAGCCTGGCACGACCGCACTCCTCTGTGGATGGGCATGGCCCCTGCAGATTCTGACGGCTCTGGAAGCCGGACATGGTTGGCCTCTGGTTGAACCGTGGCCTCAGCTGGCTCCATGGTGCTTCTCATTCTGCACCTTCCCAGGAAGAGGCATGAGCTGGGGGGCCGGGTGGGAGCTGCCACAAGGACTTCGCAACTGGCGTCCCTTCTGCAGGCTGTCACTGCAGCACCGGCTGCTGGGTCCCAGCCTCACCGAGCAGGGTCCCTCACGCTGGTGCCGTGGCCTAAACCATCTGAAAAGCAGGATCTTTTTCTTCCTGCTCCACAATTTGGCTGTGTGTAGGAGTGGGGAGTGGAGAAGGCAATGGAGCCCCACTCCAGTACTCTTGCCTGGAAAATCCCATGGATGGAGGAGCCTGGTAGGCTGCAGTCCATGGGGTCACGAAGAGTCGGACTCGACTGAGTGACTTCACTTTCACCTTTCCCTTTCATGCACTGGAGAAGGAAATGGCAACCCACTCCAGTGTTCTTGCCTGGAGAATCCCAGGGACAGAGGAGCCTGGTGGGCTGCCATCTAAGGGGTTGCACAGAGTCAGACACGACTGAAGTGACTTAGCAGCAGCAGCAGCAGGAGTGGGGAGGGGGTACAACCATGCTTCCCAAAGCCAGACAGATGTTATTCAGGACTAAAAGAGGCCAGAGCAGGCAGAGGTACATCAGAGAGTACAAACTGTTTAAAAGAGACAGCAGATACTAAAGGACCCTATATCAAACCCTCTGAATTTTTTCAAGAGAACTGATGATTTTTCTGTGGAATCTCTAAGCTTAAAAAATGTTGGTAAAAATGTTACCCAGCTTAGATTTGGCTGCTTGTCATTTAAAAGTCAAAAATTGAGATGAAAGCATCAGAAGAAAGGAAAGATGCTTTAATCAAGAAAGATGACAATCTGGCAAGAAGGTGGATTCATGTCCCAAGATCAACTGAGATTCCGCTCACCCATGACAATTTTTAAAGGCAAAAAGAGGGAAAGAATCTCAGTGAACTGCAAAGGCAGAAGGGGGTCAACTATATGGTCATGCTTTCTGCTGTATTCTCCACTGCATGCAGGCTGTCGACTCTTCAGATGTTATCTTATCCACTCTGTGATCTGCCTGCAGGATTGTTAATGGGGCTGTTGAGGGTGGGGAGATAGTCATTCTTTCACTAGTTAATTCTTCATTATTACTTATTTTAACCTAGGAAAAGAATCAGTAGATTAGGCAAGGTATAGTATACTTTCAAGAGAGCATAAATCAGGAGCTAGTTTAAATTGCCTAGTGATTGCCTTATTCCTATAATTAGGTTGAAGGGGAATAGAAATGGGCAAACAAGAAAGGGGCAGAAGAGCTGCTTTCAAAAACTCAAGGTTAAAAAAACATTTTTTGTTTTATGTTTCAGGTATACAGCACTATAATTATAATCTGTATACACGGCAATGTGATTACCACCACAAACCCAGTTACCACGGGCCACCATACGGCTGACCCCCTTCTCCCATTTCATCTACCTTCCAACCCCTTTCCCCTCTTGGTAACCACAAATCTGTTTTTATGTCTATGAGTTTACTTCTATTTTGTTTGTTCATTTTGCTTCTTTTTAGATTCTACTTGTGAATGAGGTCATATGATGTTTGTCTTTCTCTGTCTGACTTATTTCATTTAGCATAATGGCTTAAAGAGCCTTCTATGTTATTGCAAATGGCAGGACTTCACACTTTTGTGACTGAGTAGTATTCTATTGAAAATATATGTATTTTTAATGCATTCATCCATTGAGGGACATTTAGCTTATTTCTATATCTTGGCTACTGTAAATAGTGCTGAATGAATATAAGGGTATATATATCTTGTTGAATTAGTGTTTTTATGTTCAGATAAGTATTCAGAAATGGGCTAGCTGGGCCATATGGTAGTTCTATTCTTAATTTCTTGAAGAACCTCCATACAGTTTTACCATAGCAGCTGCACACAGTCCCTCCAACAGTGTTCTCTTTTCTTTACATTCTCTCCAACATTTGCTGTTTCTGTCTTTTTCATAATAGCCAATATGGGTGAAGTGAGAAACTCAACTTTTAAAACACTCTGGTGTCACTGCAAGCTGGGTTTGAACCATGGGCCACACATTTGTGTGATGCTGGCAGCTCATCAGGCCCAGTGGCTGTTCTTTGTGCTCTCTTCATTGTCAGTAGAATTGAATCTGTAGTGTGAGTTTGAAAGGTATCAACTTTGATAAGATGCTTTGAAGGCAAATAAGAATTTAATTGTGTTTATGCTAAATATTATCCATTCCAATGTTAGAGTCATTTTACCAGAGATGATGCTGGCAAGTAGCAATGGGTAGGGTAATTGGTCCATGGGGTCTTTGGCCTGGAAGTTTAGAAACCTTCAGTTAAAATACTGGGACTGTTAACCATAGAATGTGTGTGTGCTCAGTTTCTCAGTTATGTTTGAATACTTTGAGCAATTTCTGAGTTATAATTCAGTCCTTTTGGAGCTCAGAAAAGGCCCTGCTTTGTCCTCATAAGAATACTAGGCTGAAACTGCAATTCCATTTTGAACAAGTGAGCTATCGTTCTTCCTCCTGTTTTCTACCCCCATATCAGTGTCCACTGCCACTGTCAAAGGCAACCGACATTAGCTTAAGGATCCAACCCAATGTTGACTGGGTTTGGAGACCAATGTGTTGTTGCTGTTTGGTCGCAAAGTCATGTCTGACTCTCTTGCGACCCCGTGGGCTGTGGCCTGCCTGGCTCCTCTGTCCATGACATTTTTCAGGCTATGCTGGAGTGGGTTGCCTTTCCCTTCTCCAGGGAATCTTCCCTATGACTCAGGGATTGAACCTGTGTCTCCTGCATTGCTGGCGGATTCTTTATCACTGAACCACCAGGGAAAACCTAGAGATCAATTACACATGTTCAACCTTCTAGGAAGCGAATGTGACAGAAAGTACTTGCTGCCCATCTAATATTTATCTACCCTTCTTCCCAACCTTACTAGCTGTCCAGACAGCTATAAGACTTGTAATTCCCACTCCATCAGAGCTAGAAGTGACATGGATCTAGTCATAAAATATAATCTGAAGTCTAGAGTAATAAAAGTGAATTACAACTTGGGGGAAAAAAAAGAATACTAGGCTGAATGCCTGTGCTGGCCTGAGTGTTGTGCTAAGGAGGCATTGCTTCCTGAAGCTCCTGACCCCTGGGAGGAAGGGTTGCCCATTAGTTAGCATGTGCTTTAGCCAGAGTTCATTGCACTTGTGAAGGTGCCATTTCACAGCTCTCCAAATGGTAAGACTTTCTTGAACTTTCATGTAAGCTATGAGCAGACCAGCATTTTCAGTTCTTAAGGCATAGTCACAAGCGATAAGGGCTGTAAACTGAGGCATGACAGCAACATATTTGCTCTGGTTATGGCTGCGAACGTAGTGCTGTGGAATTGTGTTTACGTAGAGTGTGGAGGGTAACAATGGCAACCTAATGTAAGGGCCAGGAACCTCTCTGTCAAATTTCTGTGGGGACCCATTTACCCTCAAGGTAAAGACAGGGAGGGAGATTTTAAAACAACCATTCTCAAGCTCTGATCTTGGAATGTCTCCAGTGAATCAAAAGTGATGCTTTAAATAGAACTTTTTCCCCCAGTTACAAAAGCAGCTCTGAGTCAATGTAGAGAAAATTATGGGGAAGAACAAAATTGGAAAAAACCCAAAACATGTTTAATTTCATCACTGTTCACTCTCAAAGGCTGATACAGCTGGACAGCTGGACAGCAGGTAAATTGGTAAGGATAGATTTGAATCAGTAATATACTATTGCAATAGGGGAAAAGTCCAACATTGTTTGAACTCAAGTTCAATTTGCATAGAGATAACTAGGTATTTTATTTTATTTTTATTTATTTATTTTAAAATATAAATTTATTTATTTTAATTGGATTTTAATTACTTTACAATATTGTATTGGTTTTGCCATACATCAGCATGAATCTGCCACAGGTATACACGTGTTCCCCATCCTGAACCCCCCCTCCCTCCTCCCTCCCCGTACCCTCCCTCTGGGTCATCTCAGTGCACCAGCCCCAAGCATCCAGTATCGTGCATTGAACCTGGACTGGCGATTTGTTTCATATATGATAGTATACATGTTTCAATGCCATTCTCCCGAATCATCCCACCCTCGCCCTCTCCCACAGAGTCCAAAGACTGTTCTATACATCTGCGTCTCTTTTGGGGTCTTGCATACAGGGTTATCGTTACCGTCTTTCTAACTAGGTATTTTAAAGGGAGAATGAGGGAATAAGGAGGAGGTATGAACAACGTTCAGAGATTCCTAAACCCTGAGCCCTTTTGTCAGAGATAAGTCAACCTGATAAACACATTTAAACACATGTGATGAGGATGTAGGAGATTTGCTCTCCTGGGCATTTACACCTTAGAAAAGGACTTGGGCCACTGCTTAACCTGAAGAATGATGAGCTAGTGGGCTAATCTTGGCATTTGGTCTGTAGAGATTTTTGATATAAGGAGCCTTCTGGTTTCCCCAGACTGCATCACTGCTTCATTTACAGTCCAGGCTGGCTCTGTTCCCTCATTTTCCCTCTTTGAGATAGCATCCAGCTCTGAGTCACCTAGGTGGGGTCCATGGCAGTAGCAAGGCCACGCCTTGGCTTTGTGCCTGATGCTCCCCACCTGTGAGCTTTCCTCTGCCAGCTGAGAGCCTCCAGACACAGGCTAGATTTCATTCCCTCCTTGTTACCAGGCCTGGCTCAAGTCCTGAACAAATGAGTGCTTAGATATTTGAAGGAATTTAAAATACACTTGGGCCCACTCAGTGCTGGGGAGCTGGCCAAGGTCAGAAGTGGGGCCGGAATCCCTGGCCTCTCTCCAGGCTTGAGAGATATAGGCAACTGCTCATGTAAGGAGGTATCAGCCACTGGTAGGAAGACAGCTGTGGCTTTAGGCAAGGGAGAAGAGCACAGCCACTGCAGTTTCTCTTGTCTCTATTACCTTCTGAGCACCGTTCAGCCAACAGCCAGGACTCAACAACACACATATTCAGGCCATGTGCGACTTGGTGAATGTGTTTATAAATGACTTGCTGTCCCCAAAGCAGAGGGACATAAATGCAGATAACTAATAAGTTATCTAGTGTGTGTGTGCATGCGTGCTCTGCCATATGTGACTCTTCGTGACCACAAGGACTGCAGCCCAACAGGCTTCTCTGTCTATGGAAGTTTCCAGGCAAGAATACTGGAGTGCTTTGCTATTTCCTCCTCCAGAAGATTTTCCTGACCTAGGGATCAAAACGTCTCCCACATTTACATTGGCAGACAGACACCCCACCGTTGAGTCACTTGGAAAGCCCTAGTGCCACATAACAAATCACCACAAATTTGGAAGCTTGAAACACATTTATCATCTCCCAGATTCTGTAGGTCAGGAGACAAGCAAACCTTATCTGAAACCTCTGCTTCAGGGTCTCTAATAAAGCTGCAGCCAAGGTGTCAGCTGGAGTCTCATTTGAAGGTTTGACTGGGTAAGGTCTTTGGAAGAATTTAGTTTCTTGAGGGCTGTTGGACTAAAGGTTTCAGAGCTGCTGGTCAGGGGGCACCCTCATTCTCTTGTGGCATGGAATGCTTCAATATGGCAACTCATTTCATCAAGCATGCAAGCCAAGAAGGAAATAGAGTCTACCAGCAAGAAAAATCAATCTTGGTAACCTAATTTCAAAAGTGACATCCCATCGTCTTTACCTTTGCTGTATTCTTTGGGTGAGAAGCAAGTCACAGGTCCCATCTCACCCAAGGAGAGGGGATGGCACAAAGATATGACCAAGAGGTGGGCATCACGTTGGTCATTTTAGAGCTTGTCTGTCACAAAGTAGGTGGCTGGTAATTCTCTCATGGTCTCCGTTTGGGCAGCTCTGCCCCCTGGGGTTTGAAGCTTCACCGTGTGCTCTCCTAGCTCCCGGAGCTTTAGCTTGTCTGTCCCTCCTGCTAGTTCATGAGCTCTTTGAGGGAAAGGCCTTTGTGTGTCTCACTATCTGCAGTGAGAGGACCTGTGTGTGCTTAGTCACTCGGTCATGTCCAACTCCTTGTGGCCTCACGGACTATATAGTTCATAGAATTCTCTAGGCAAGAATAATGGAGTGGATAGCCTTTTCCTTCTCCAGGGGATCTTCCAAACCCAGCAATCAAACCCAGGTCTCCTGCATTGCAGACAGATTCTTTACCAGCTGAACCACAGGGGAAGCCCAAGGATAGGGCCTATTGACTATCACATACTAAATTCACCCTTGGTGGATGACTGTGTGGGACGCTGAGATCAGAGAGTCATAGCCCCTGCCTGCCTGCCTGCCCAGCTCAGCCAGAGCAAGGGCTGATGCTACTGGGGACAGCCATGCAAGGCTGCACTCTGGTGTGTGCTGTTCTTTAAATACTTCTGCAAAGCCCATCTCTTCAGGAAATCTGGTTCTATTCGCCTAACTCCAGTCTCTAATCTTTTCTAAACCACTCATTCAGGTTTCCCTACCCTGATGCTGACAGAATTTTCACCTTTGCTTTCCAACTTGGAATAAGAATCAGGGAAGTTTCCTCTTTTTAAATGCCTACACCTCTATCCCTCCCCTGTTCCCCACACAAATATGAGTGCCTACAGCAAGACCCCAGACAATCTTTGTTTTCATTCAGTTGCTACCATGGTACTTTCCAGTGTTCTGAATTTTCAAGGAAACTTGGAAATCTGTACTTTTATGTACACTTTACACATTTAAAAAATGTGTATGTAAAACAAACACATCTGCCAACTATATTTGACTTGTGGGGCAATGATATTTGACCCTTGGTTATAGATTGCACTTTACTGTTTTATCTTTGAGACTAGACTACAGTGGCAACTACAGTGTGTGGTCCTGAAGTGCTCAGTAAATTGTTGTTCAGTTGCTAAGTTGTGTCTAAGTCTTTCTTTGCAACTCCATGGACTGCAGCATGTCAGGCTTCCCTGTCCTTCATCATCTCCCAGAGTTTGCTCAAATTCATATCCATTGGTTGGTGATGCCATCCAACCATCTCATCCTCTGTCGTCCTCTTCTCCTTCTGCCTTCAGTCTTTCCCAGCATCAGGGTCTTTTCCTGTGAGTTGGCTTTTCACATCAGATGGCCAAAGTATTCAGCTTCAGCATCCTTCCAATGAATATTCAGGGTTGATTTCTTTTAGGATTAACTGGTTTGATCTCTTTGTTCTCCAAGGGACTCTTCAGGGACTCTCAAAAGTCTTCTTCAGCACCACAGTTCAAAAGCATCAATTCTTCGGTGCTCAGCCTTCTTCATGGTCCAACTCCCACATCCATACATGGCTACTGGAAAAACCACAGCTGTGATTATACACAACTTTGTTGGCAAAGAGATGTTTCTGCTTTTTAATACACTGTTTAGATCTGTCATAGCTTTTCTATCCAGGAATAAGTGCCTTTTAATTTCATGATTGCAGTCACCATCTGCAGTGATTTTGGAACCCTGGAAAATAAAATCTGTCACTGTTTCGACTTTTTTCCCCATCTATTTGCCATGAAGTGACGGGACCGGATACTATGATCTTAGTGTTTTGAATGTTGAGTTTTAAACCAGCTTTTTTACTCTCTTCTTTCACCTTCATCAAAAGGCTGTTTAGTTCCTCTTTACTTTATGCCATTAGAGTGGTATCATCTGCATGTCTGAGGTTGTTCATATTTCTTCTGGCAATCTTGATTCCAGCTTGTGATTCATCCAGCCCAGCATTTTGTATGATGCACTCTGCTGCATGTAAGTTAATAAGCAGGGTGACAATATACACCTTTAAAGTACTGCTTTCCCAATTTTGAACCAGTCCATTGTTACATGTCCAGTTCTATCTGTTGCTTCTTGACCTGCATACAGGTTTCTTAGGAGGCAGGTAAGATGCTCTGATATTCCCTTCTCTTTAAGAATTTTCTACAGTTTGTTGTGATCCACACAGTTAAAGGCTTTAGTGTAGTCAATGGGGCAGATGTTTCTCTGGAACTCCCTTGCTTTGTCTATGATCCAACAAATGTTGGCAATTTGATCTCTGGTTCCTCTGCCTTTTCTACATCCAGCTTGTACATCTGGAAGTTCTCAGTTCACATACTGTTGAAGCCTGGCTTGAAGGATTTTGAGCATTACCATGCTAGCATGTAAAATGAGTGCAATTGTATGGTAGTTTGAACATTCTTTGGCATTGTCCTTCTTTGGGATTAAAATGAAAGCTGATCTTTTCCAGTCCTGTGGCCACTGCTGAGTTTTCCAAATTTGCTGGCATGTTGAGTGTGACACTTAAACAGCATCATCTTTAAGGATATGAAATAGCTCAACTGGAATTCCGTCACCTCCACTAGCTTTGTTCATAGTGATGCTTCCTAAGGCCCACTTGATTTCACACTCCAGGATGTCTGGCTCTAGCTTAGTGAAAACACCATTGTGGTTATCACGTGGTTTTATCATTAAGACCATTTCTGTATAGTTCTTATGTTTATTCTTGCCACCTCTCCTTCATCTCTTCTTTTCTGTTAGGTCCTCACCATTTCTGTCCTTTATAGTACCCATCTTCGCATGAAATGTTCCCTTGATATCTTTAATTTTCTTGAAGAGATCTCTCGTCTTTTCCATTCTATTGTTTTCCTCTATTTCTTTGCATTATTCACTTAAGAAGGCTCTCTTATCTCACCTTGCTATTCTTTGGAACTCTGCATTCAGTTGGGTATAGCTTTCTGTTTCTCCTTTGCCTTTCACTTCTCTTCTTTTCTCAGGTATTTGTAAAGCCTCCTCAGACAACCATTTTGCCCTCTTGCATTTCTTTTTCTTTAGGATTCTTTTGGTCACTGCCTCCTGTACAATGTTACAAACCTTTGTCCATCAGATCTAATGCCTTGGTACTATTTGTCACTTCCACTGTATAATCATAAGGGATTTGATTTAGCAAATGATGCTTTGCAAATGGCCACTGGGCTCATGTGCTCTTTGGGTGGTGATGGGGGGTGGGGTACCCACTCTGAAACTCTTCCAGAAAAGTAGAAAAAAAAAACCCCACAAAAAACTTTTGTTGCTGCCCTTTGGAAAGCCCCTGTTGAGAGTGCCCCTTTGGGAGTGGTTTCGGCCCAGAGCTCCTCAGCCACATCTTGGTAAGTTGTAGAATTGCTCAGCTTTCAGCAAAGCAAATGAAGGAGCAGGAAGTCAGTTTCTGAATCTTTGAGAAGCTGCATGGAAACAGCACTAAAGGATTTATTTATGTCTGCACTCACAAACAAAATGCATATTAACAGTTCAAAATCCCAAATGAGTTAAAAAAAATTGTGCTGGAGATAAAACAGCCAGCAGGGAAAGTCCATTAGCAGCTGATCTGCATTAATGATCTCTAGTGAGCTTGGCTGCTGACAGTGGGCAATGGAGGTGGGGAGTCACAAGATGCCATCACTCACAGCCCCTCTGTGCTGGTTTGGGCTCAGTGCTGTGTACGACCATCCACATCACTGTTGTTTCAAAGAGTAAGCAGTACTGGCTTTCAGCCAAGCCAGGGAAACCTCTCTCAGAATATCTGAGCCAATGTGGGGCAGTAGAAACTCTGGGGATTAGAGTGGTGAGGACATTCTGCTTTGCTTACTGGCCTCAGGTGGGGTGATGGGCTTTCCTGACATAAAGAGAAAAAAATGAATGGGAACTAACTCTGGAACTAAGAAGAGTTTGGTTTTGGCAACAGAAGCGGATGGAGAGGCTGCATGGCCAAGCTTCCCAACTCGAGTCAGCAAAAGACTAGGTTTTTATTTCCCATCAGTTGCAGACCAATACTTTTGCAAAATACAATAAAAATTGAGTGATGAGAAAAATGAGATTAAAAAAAAGCCATACGAAATACAAGGGCCCAATTCTTTATTATTAGATTGAACAGTCATACGCTGTTACCTTGTCAAATTGCTATTGAGGTTTCGAAACTAATTTCAGTATTTCATCACAGTCACATTCAGGCAGGAGGGAATCACAGGGCTCACTTGCCTCCAGGCTGTCCCACTTCGTGTTCTTGCTGGGCTGTTCCCTTTGCTGGGACTATCCTTCATCATCGTACCCTTCTCCACACCAGATGAGTGCCCATCCATTTCCTCCCCTGAGTGCCCCTGAGGGTCCACAGCTGCCTCCTCTGCTCGTCCGCGATGCTGCCCCTGCAGTTGGGATGAGCTGCTTGTCCCCTGATGCACCTCGCTCCTCCTGTCTGGGCCCTGCTCTCCTGCTCCTGCCATGCCCTCCTACTTTCCCTCCACAAAGATGCTGGAGAGGTTAACTTCTTAAAACATGCGTCTGATTACATCACCTGCCGGCTGAAGTTCTTCAGCACTGTGCAAGCAATTACATTGTGGTACCCAAGCACCCAGTGGTGGGCTGAGGCTTCCACAGACCTGGCTGCCTCCCTCCTGGCCCCACCGCCAGCATGCCCACGCAGCCCCCAGGCATCTTGCTCCAGCTACATGGGCTCTACTGTCCCTGCCTTGAGCTTTCACTGTGCTGCTCCTCTGGCCTAGTCTCCCTTCCCCTCACTCTGCAGGATTTCAGATCTACCCTCTCCTCTAAGAGGTCTTCGCTGATAGAGGTAGAGCTAGTTAAACCAGGCTTCCTCACCCACTGAGTGCGACAACTTGAAGGCGTGTTCTCCCAGCCTCTTTCTGGGCAGGCAGAGCCTTGGCCATGGGTGTAACTTGCCTGGTGTCCTCACTTCTCCTTGGGTTTCTAGGCATCACCTTTCACACAAAAGACATGCTCTTAGCCTCTTTGTCTCAGGTCTGTTTCTGGGGACTCAGGACCCAAAAGTCGTTGTTGCCCTCCCGTCCCTCCTGTCACAATCTAATGTGAAAGGTGGGAAAGCGCATCCCTGTAAATTGGAACAAAGACTAAGAAAAACACACTGGGGCAGGAAAAGAGTATTACATTGGGCCTTGTTAGTCAGAGAAGGCCCTAGAGACCAAGTGACATTTACAAAGTTGTAATCCCATGCAACAAAGTGTCAGTAGACTGTCAGTAGCAGTGTGGTGGGCTCAGAAGAGGAGAGACCAGAACTATTTAGGGTCAGAAAAAGTTTTGCTGAAGCAGAGATTGCGCTGAGTAAAGTGGTGCCAAGTGTTGAGAGCTGAGGAAAGCAGAAAAGGCCTGCAGTGGTGTGACTGATACCGGGGCTGCTGTGATAGACGCCATCCACGAGGCATGTCTGTGTGCCAGGCCCTGGGCTGGGTGTGTTACATGCCTCACCTCACTAAATGCCCACAGAAACTTTCTGGACCATCCTTAGTTTACAGAAGAGGAAACCAAGTTGGTGCAGTGCCAGGGTGTGGAGTCAGGGGCAGAGAGAGACAGGAAAGATCACAGCCATTGCTCTTTGTGACTTCACGTAGATTTCTTAAAGGTTCATAGTGGGCTGACCCAGTGCCCACTCATTGGAAAAGACTCTGATGCTGGGAGGGATTGGGGGCAGGAGAAGCGGACGAGAGAGGATGAGATGGCTGGATGGCATCACTGACTCGATGGACATGAGTTTGAGTAAACTCTGGGTGTTGGTGATGGACAGGGAGGCCTGGCGTGCTGCAATTCATGGGGTCGCAAAGAGTCGGACACAACTGAGTGACTGAACTGAACTGACCACGTGCCAGGACCTGTGCTGGGCCATTCATACCTAGTGCTGTGTCCTAGGCTAGCTCTTTCTAGATTAACATTAATATTAATATTTTTCTTGTGCAAATGTGCTTGTGTTGGGTGAATAATTTACATGGCTCTGAAAGTATCACCTCAGATGCTGGAGACAAAATGCTGCAGAGCATCTTGTTGTGTCACTATGGCCAAGCAGCTCCAGCATGTTCCAAACTGAGAAGTGGCTGGCTTGGCCTCTCTGCTACCTGCTACTGAAGAACAAAGATGAATGGAAGGTAGGGGAACAGGCAGAGGCAGAATGAGTGACCCCTGGGGGCTTGAGACTCACACAGCCAGAGTCGGTCCCTGTTCCTGTGGCACACTGCCCCTCCCCTCCCTCCTCTTGGGGAAGGCTGGGCCTCTTCTGCCCAGTCCTCCAGGAAGCTTCAGCTTGCGCTGATGGCTCTCTGCCTTTCCACCCATCTATGTTTCTGTCTCTGTCACTCTTTGTCTCTATCTCCGTCTGTTTTTCTCTACATCTCTCTCTCTCTACTTTTTCCTGCCTGTCAACTGTCTCCATCTCTCTGTGTGAGTCTCTGTTTCTCTGTCTGTTTTTCTGTGTCTCTTGCCCATTTTATTCACTCCACACCACTGTGGAGACCTTGGCTTTCACATGCGGCCAGATTCATCATTATTGGCTCAAGTCTAATGGCTCCTCTTTCTTTGGATGTGTCCCCCTAAAAGTGTGAGTTTTCCTGAAAGCATAGCCAGAGACAAGACCTAGGGAGGTGGAGCTGGGAAGCAGAAACAAAGTGGCAGGCCAGTGGGACAGGTAAGCAAGAACATGCAACTAAGAGTGAATTCTGGGCGCCATGAATGCTGTGGACACTGCGGCTCAAGAGAACACATGTATCATGTGCCTGGGACACACCCTCTGCCAAGGATGGGGCCTGCACATACCTGCCTCCAGGGGCTGGGAACTTCGCTAACTCTGGGTTTCCCTGGGAGCAGCTGAGGGAGCACCACAAATTTGGGGAAAGGCTACAGGCAAAAAAGTGTAGAAACTCAGAAGGGCTACTTTTGAGATGCAGCTTGAAGTCTGAGTGGGGCCCAGGCAGGGCCAACAGCGGGCACACCTCTCTGTTGCCTGCAGTGTGACATTCAAGGCCCCACGACATGGACAGTTGATGTCTAGCTGCTACTGCTCCACTGGCTGAAGCCAAGGTAGCCTGCTCTCTTGGTCCTAACAGCTCTCATGCTTACCCACATCACAGCCTTGGCATCCCCGTTTCCACATGCTGGGATATCCCATCCCTCAATCCCTTCCCTCTGCATCCGTCTAATATCTGTGGGTCTTTTAAGTCACACCTCTACCAAGAAAGCTTTGAGAATCTCTTTAACCCAATGTGAGCTCTAGGCTCTGCCCTTAGGGTCTAAGCTACCAGTTTGTCATGTATTATATGTATCTTCTACATTTCTTGTTCACTTGCTTTATTTTTTCAATTAAAAAATTTCCATATCATGTACCTTCAATTTACCAGATATGACGCCAGGTAGAGGAGTATGGAAAAAGGTACCTGCCCCATGGAGTTGGCATCTGAGAGCAGATGGAGCCTGGATTCTTTATTGAAAGAATTATCTTATTGTCCTGTGGTATCTAGAACTCAGCATGCTGCTGGCCTCCTAAGGGTGTTGCTCTTCCATTCTGAGTGTGTAGCTTCTTCCTTTTCTCATTTAGTCTAAATTCTTCAAATGAAATGACACTTGCTTTGCCAAACCTTGCCTCAGTCCCTCAGTCTTCGGGAGTGGGGAAGCTTCCAGGTCCCACTATAAAAATCCTCCAGCAGCCTGGGCACTAATTTTGAGTGGCTGCCATTGGCAATCTAGCAGAGACTGCTTTGCAGGCAGACAGTGACCCACCAGCAGTAGAGAATCAATCCTTCAGGGCCAGACAGCTCCATAAAACCCTCTTTGACAGACAACTGCATTTCCTTGGATGTTGGCAAACTCTTCTTTCCTCTGAGTGCTGAGATTCCTCCCATGCTGGCTCCTTTGGAGTCTTGGCACTGGACATGGTCTCTGGGAAGTTGCAGGGATGCTGAACCACATCCCCACATCAACGTCACCATCCCATGGCCAGATGTCCCAAGACAAGTGCTGACTTAGCACCTACAGGGAGTGTGTTCTGAACCCAGAGGAGACCTGATAGTCTTGTCTTTCTGCCAATCCTCGGTGCAAGCTAAGATGAACTGTAAAAGAAGTCTGCAACAAAAGGGTCTGTCTAATTAGGTAGGAGAATCGATTTTTAAAAGTTTTAAATTGTGAAATGCGATCTATCTTAAAGTATACATAATGTGTTTAAAGTGATAAGATGAGGAGCCACCATCCAGTTTAAGAAATAGAACATCACCCTCTGTGTCCCTCACCAGCTGCATTCTTCCCCCCGCTCCACCCCGAGGTAAAATTACACTGAAGTTTGTATTTACTATGCCTTACTTTTCTTTGTAGTTTTATCACATTATATACATTCCTGAACAGTTTAGTTATGCCCATTTTTTAATGAAAATGTTCCTACTGCATAAGTGTTTTGTAATTTGTTGGTTTTCTTCCATATTTTAAAAAAATTCACCCACACTAATGAATATGGCTTAGTTCATTTATTTTCGCTCTTAGAGTATTCCACAACATACATTTAAGCATGCATTTATCCAGTTTGCTGTTAATGGAGATATGGGTTGTTCTCAGTTTTCCTTTTCTTTCTTTTTCTTTTTGCTTTTGAAAGTCATGCTGCCAAGAATCCATTTGTACATGTCTTCTGGGGTATGTGTGCAAGTACTCTTCTTCAGGCAGTGGTTCTCAAAACTAGTGCCTGCTTTTATGACAAATATTGGCTGATGTTCTCTTTACTATCTTGAAATGAATTTCTTAGATATATTTTACCTATATCTATATATTTCTATAATATACTATAATATTATATATAATATAATGTATATTCCTGTATATTATAATATATATAATATAATAGTAGGTATAATATACTATACCTAGCTTTGGATTTCAAGAAATCAATCTAATTTTCTAGCTGTAGTATAAAAGAGAAATAAAACAAAGCAATTTATAATAAGAGATGGCTGTACCAATATGTACATATGTAAATTTGGGGGGACAATTATACCAGGAGCCAAAATAATGATGTCAGATGCTTGCATCTATATGTAGAATCATTATGATTTTTCCAGCTACAAATGCAAACAGACATGGGTATTTTAAATTGGTCATCCCAATACCATGTGCAAGGTTCTCAACAGACAGATGGCTTTCCTGAATTATTGAACAATTCTTGACAAAATTCCAAGCAGTACAACATAAAGCAATCTCTTCCTCCAATTTAGAAGGTAGTTGTATTCAATACACTAAAAGCCATGAAAACAGCTTGCTGTTGTTGTTCATTCGCTAACTTGCATCCAACTCTTTGCCACCTCATGGACTGTAGTCTACCAGGCTCTTCTGACCTCCACTATCTCCCAGAGTTTGCTCATTCTCACGTCCATTGAGTCAGTGATGCTATCCAACCATCTCGTCCTCTGGTCCCCTCCTTCTTCTTTTGCTTCAGTGTCTCCCATCATCAGGGTCTTTTCCAATGAGTCAGCTCTTTATATCAGGTGGCCAAAGTATTGGAGCAACTTCAGAATCAGTCCTTCCAATGAACATTCAGGGTTGATTTCCTTTAGGATTGAGTGGTTAGGTCTCCTTTCTGTCCAAGGGACTCTCAAGAGTCTTCTCCAACATCACAAGTTGAAAGCATCAATTCTTTGTCACTCAGCTTTCTTTATGGTTCAACTCTCACATCCGTAAATGACTACTGGAAAAACCATAGCTTTGACTATTCAGAAGTTTGTCGGCAGAGTGATGTCTTTGCTCTTTAAGAAGGCTGTTGGGCTGTAATGCCATGGTCTCCAGATGTGTAAGTGGGAAAGATAATAACCTGAGAGACGTTTGCATCTTGGCCTGACCAACTTGCATCTTGGCTGGAAGCCTCGGCCTCCCCATCTCTGCAATGAAGATACCCCTGAGAGAGCTGGGTGGATGGATGAGTTGGTGTGAGTATGAAAGGTTTGAAAGCAAAGGTCTGTTGAAGTTGGTGTGAAGGCAAGTCCCACCCATTTTTCCCTCTAAAATTTTATCTCCTAGTAAGTAAAAATGTCAATAAAGTTGACCAATTAAATGATACAGAAAAACAGGGAGACAATTGCTTCCTGTGAGTAGTCAGTTTTAGTTTCTTCCAGAGGTCCTGGTATTCTTTACAAGGTGACTTTTCCCAAGCTTGGCCACTTGAGGGCTCAGCTTGCCTCAGGAGCTGGGGGCTGGGGGCCACCAGTGCTGGCTGCAGTAGATGTCAACATCAGATCTCTTTGACCTGCAACTCTAAGTGAGGATCTGACCAAGCCTTCAGACCGGAGATAATAGATGGATTTGTGCTTAATGCATTTCCCAATCAATGCATTAACTTGAGGGCTAATTTATGAAAATTGAAAATGGTGACAAAATGCTCCATTAAAATCCTACTTATCTTTATGGATTAAAAGTTAGTGTTGGTGGTAGATTTATAGCTGGTTTGAGGAGCCCACAAGATAATGAAGAAGAATTTTCTTTCCTCTTTCCTCGTGCATTGAGGGTATTCCTGAGGGTAGGAGGAGGGCTGGGAAATTAAAGGCTCTTCCCAAGGAGGAGATAATAGCTCTTCCTTCCAGAATATTCCAAGGCATTGCCTCTCCTTTTCTATTCCAATGACAAAACACAGACTCTTTGGTCTCCTAACACCCACCCTCACCGCGAACCCACAACTCAATAATGAGATTTGAGAAATGTCTCAACATCTGAGCTGAATTCCAAGTTCCAAGTGAGCCAGTTCTCTAAAGCAGAGCCACTTTCTAGTGAAGAAGTGAAGTGAAGTGAAGTGAAAGTCGCTCCATTGTGTCCAACTCTTTGCGACCCCGTGGATTGTAGCCCCCCAGGCTCCTCTGTCCATGGGGATGCTCCAGGTAAGGATACTGGAATGGGCTGCCAGGCTCTCCTCCGGGGGATCTCCCCAACCCAGGGACTGAACCCAAGTCTCCCACATTGCAGGCAGATTGTTTACCAACTGAGCCACCAGGGAAGCACCTGACTCAAATGGCCAATGGTTTCCACACGCCTACATTTCCTTCTGAGCAGAGAAGACCCTTCTATCTGAGTACCTATCCCTGGGCTCTGATACTGGAAGGATGGTCCTGCAGATCTGTGATACTGTTCTCTAAAAGGCTTTAAAATACAAGTTGACAACATCCTTCCCCATTGAACCCATCCCTCCAAAAAGCCTCACAGAAAACTTGAAGGCCCTTTGCAAAGCTCCTAATCAGAGAACGGGGGGAGAAGAGAAACACTTATTTTATTGCATTTTGTTTCCATGGGCCAGGGAGATTGTAAAGGATGAAAGCCTGCGTGTTTTTGTGGTTAGTATGAAAGGCAGCATCTGGCAGAAGAAATGCTCCCTGACAGGACATGGGTGCAAATGCTTCTTGACAATTTTAATCAAGGAGTGTTCTCATTAACATTCAAGATGGCTGGGATGATAAATTATATGAATAATTTTGTTTTTTTGTCAGGACTTGGAAGATATCTTCACACAACACATCTGTTGCTATGCATACTTAATTACTAGCTAAGGAACAAACATGAGGCATGTGGTGTGGGCACATCCTTGTGCTGCAGAATGTCACTTGCATTTGATGGGGTGTACATTAGATAAACAGATGAGATAGCCAGCTCCTCAGCCAGAGCCGTCCTAGGAGCCTTGGATGAGCAGAGACTGGGCTTGTCTCTTTTAACCTGGAAACAGGAAGGAGGCTTGGATCTGAGCAGGATTAATTTGGGGGCTGGGGCTGGGTCACCACAACAGCAACAATCTCTGACCAGGCACCCTGCAGACCAACTTTGCATTCCCAAGTTCAAACAAACAGCGCATGAAGACTATGACAAGTTTGAACACTTAAAATGTGCCAAACAGTATGTGAGTACTTCATAAATGTCACTGGTGTGGCAACATTATCACCTTCAGGGATAGTACTTTGAAAAATAATGTTGCTAAAACTCAACATATTCTATGTGGTGTAAAGGATTCACTATTATTCGATAATTTGAAAAGCCACAATATGGTGATACTGTGGCCCTTCTAAAATTAGTCATCATCGAGCATCTTTCTTAATTTAGCACTGGTCTGTCTCTGTTCTGTCTATTGTGTCATTGATTTTCTCTATTAAGTTCCCTGCCTGTTACAGGCTGCTATAAACCTCTGATTTTTTAAAATATGTAAATGATTCAGAGTAAATTTTCAGATCTTAGAACTGGAGGAAAATTTATTGAGTTAATGAAAGGGTTGTGGGAAAACTGTTCAAATCCCATTCAGCTCCCAAGGCAAGTGAGGATCTGGCTGAAGTAGTCTAAGTAATGATGGAAGAGAACACTAACAGGATGATAGTGCTTAAAGAAATAATTTGAAAACCAAGAATAAAGAGGCCCCTGGGAAGATTAAATGTAATATTTTAACAGTCATTAAACAAAATAGTGTTTAGAAAATAAAACATGAAACAAAGGATATATTTTACCACCTTACATATTACTAGCTTTGTTGTTGTTGCTCAGTCACTAAGTCATGCACTCCAACCCCATGGACTTCAGCACACCAGGCTTTCCTGTCCCTCACCATCTCCCAGTGCTTACTCAAACTCATGTCCATTGAGTCGGTGATGCCATCCAACCATCTTATCTTTTGTCACCCCCCCTTCTTCTCTTGTCCTCAATCTTTCCCAGCGTCAGGTCTTTTCCAGTGAGTTGGCTCTTCACATCAGGTGGCCATAGAATTGGAGCTTCAACTTCAGCATCAGTCATTTCCAATGAATACTGATTTCCTTTAGAATTGAGTAGTTTGATCTTCTTGCTCTCCAAGGGACTCTCAAAAGTTTTCTCCAGCACCACAGTTTGAAAGCATCAGTGCTTCGGTGCCCAGCCTTTGATGGTTCCCCTCTCACATTCATACATGTCTACTATAAAAACCACAGCTTTGACTATACATACCTTTTTGGCAAAGTGATGTCTCTGCTTTTTAATACACTGTCTAGGTTTGTCATAGCTTTTCTTTTAAAAAGCAAGCGTCTCTTAATGTCATGGCTGCCGTCACTGTCCACAGTGATTTTGGAGCCCAAGAAAATAAATCGTTCACTGTTTCCACTCCCCACCCCGCCACCCCATCTATTTGCCATGAAGTAACAGGACTAGATGCCAAGATCTTAGTTTTTTGAATGATGCATTTTAAGCCAACTTTTTCACTGTCCTCTTTATCCATCATCAAGAGACTCTTTAGTTCCTTGTTGCTTTCTGCCATGAGTGGTGTCATCTGCATATTTGAGGTTGCTGATATTTCTCTTAGCAATCTTGATTCCAGCTTGTGAGTCATGCAGTCCAGCATTTCACATGGTGTACTCTGCATAAAAGTTAAATAAGCAGAGTGACAATACACAGCCTTGATGTACTCCTTTCCCAGTTTTGAACCAGTCTGTTGTTCTGTGTTCGATTCTAACTGTTGCTTCTTGACCAGCATACAAGATTAGATGGTCTGTTATTCCCATCTCTTTAAGAATTTCCTACAGTTTTCTGTGATCCACACAGTCAAAGGTTTTAGCATAGTCGATGCAACAGATATAGATGTTTTTCTGGAATTCCCTTGCTTTTTGTATCATCCAACATATGTTGTAACTTAATCTCTAGCTCCTCTGCCATTTTGAAGCCCAGTTTGTACATCTGGAAGTTCTTGGTTCACATACTTCTGAAGCCCAGCTTGAAGGATTTTGAGAATTACCTTGTTGCCATGTAAAATGAACACAAATGTACAGTAGTTGGACTTCCCTGGTGGCTCAGATGGTTAAATGTCTGTCTACAATGTGGGAGACCTGGGTTCAGTCCCTGGGTCGGGAAGATCCCCTGGAGAAGGAAATGGCAATCCACGCCAATACTATTGCCTGGAAAAATCCCATGGACAGAGGAGCCTGGTAGGCTACAGTCCATGGGGTTGCAAAGAGTCGGACACGACTGAGCAACTTCACTTTCACTCGGAGCATTCTTTGGCATTGCCCTTTGGGATTGGAATGAAAACTGACATTTTCCGCTCCTGTGGCCACTGCTGAGTTTTCCAAATTTGCTGGCATATTGAAGTGCATCACTTTAATAGAATCATCTTTTAAGATTTTAAATAGATCAGCTGAAATTTCATCACCTCTGCTAGCTTTGTTTAACAATGCTTTCTAAGGTCCACCTGACTTCACACTCCAGGATGTCTGGCTCTAGGTGACTGACCACATTTTCATGGTTATCTGGGTCATTAAGACCTTTTTAATACAGTTCTTCTTTATATTATTGCCACCTCTTCTTAATCTCTTTTGCTTCAGTTAGGTTCTTATCATTTCTGTCCTTCTTGTGCCCATCTTTTCATGAAGTATTCCCTTGATATCTCAAATTTTCTTGAACAGATCTTTAGTCTTTCTCATTCTATGGCTTTCCTCTATTTCTTTGCATTGTTCACTTAAGAAGGCTTTCTTATCTCTTCTTACTATTCCTTTGAACTCTTCATTCGGTTGGACATACCTTTCCGTTTTTAGCTTAGTGGGTCTTTAAACACAGCCATTGGTTGTGGAGCTTTCAGCATTAGCCATCAGTGTACTGAAAACAGCCCCACACTCATGCTTCCTCTCCTGCTCCTAATTTAATGTCACGATGCTGTTGCCCTGAACACTGAACCTTGGATGGGTTCTTCTAGACCTCCCAGCCAGATTTGAAACCTGGAGAATGGGATAGACAAATGTACTTGCTGACTCACCTTGGCCAGCAAAGTGAGTCAAAATGACACCTGTCACTTTCAGGAAGAAGCTTTATGAGCCCCTGTGTGAGTTGCAGAATTGCTTTTTCCACCTTATAATGCCCATGGAAGCATGTATTGAGATGAAACTCAGCAACGATGTCTTTCTCCAAGGTTATATGCTCTGTCCATCTATTCTGGTGTATACTGACTGCTTCTATCAGATATTTTATCTCTGCTATGATTCTCTGTTACTGAAATATTCAATTATTAGTATTTAAATAACACTATGAAACATTTAAAAAATAATTTTATTTATTTATTTACTTTTGGTTCTTCTGGGTCTTCATTACTGTGAGGATTTTCTCTAGTTTTGGCAAGTGAGGGCTATCTCTAGTTGACATGCGCAGGCTTCTCTTATTGCAGAGCATGGGCTCCAGGGTGCACAGGCTCAATAGTTGTGGCGCATAATGGGCTTAGTTGCTCTATGGCATGTGGGATCTTCCCAGACCAGGGATCCAACCCATGTCGTCTGCATTGGCAGGCAGATTGTTTATTATTGAGCCATGTACCAGGGAAGCCCAGCTACATGTTTTATACTGATTGTGTCATTTAATCTCCATAAGAAGTTATGAGACAGCCTCTGTTAGCTCCAACTATAAAAGGTAGGGACTTCCCAGGTGGCACTAGTGGTAAAGAACCCACTTAAAAGTGCAGGAGATGTAAGAGACAGGTTTGATCCCTGGGTCCGAAAGATCCCCTGGAGGAGGGCATGGCGACCCATTCTGGTATTCTTGCCTGGAGAATCCCATGGAGAAAGGAGCCTGGTGGGCTACAGTCCATAGGGTCACAAAGAATCAGATACAACTGAAGTGACTTAGCACGCATGCATGATCATTGTAAACAGTACCCTACATAGTAATGTGAAGACTTTTGGGGCTTTTCTGGTGAACCTTCCAGTAATGCAGGATACCTGGGTTTGATCCTTGGGTCAGGAAAATCCCTTGGAGGAAATGGAAACCCTCTCCAATATTCTTGTCTGGTGAAGTCCATAGAGAGGAGCCTGGTAAGCTATAGTCCATAGGGTTACAAAGATTTGGACATGACTGAGCGACTAACACACACACATAAAAGGTGAGGAAACTGAGGCTTAGAGAGAAACGGATTTGTTCTCTCATCTAAAGTCAACACATGTTTATTTAAATTCTATGACCTGAGTTTCTGGCAGGGCCCCATCTTCTCAGTGAACATGCAAAAGCCTAACTTTTAAGCTCATTGAGTTTGTTGGTGGCAGGATACACACGCTCTTTGATGTTGGCCTAATAGATTGTTGAGAGTGTGCAGCTGTGCAGTGCACATATACACAACTGCATTGAAAATACATGGTGTGTGTGTGTCTGTCACAGTGTGCTTATATCCTTAAAGGTGCTAAGCATTAATTATGCAGTTTCTGCAAGCACTGACATGGCAGGAAGCAGTCCATGGCAAGCATGGGCAGGCACATGTGTATGAGCATGTGGTCACGTGATTTGTGTATGTCAGACGGAGGCATTGACTTGTGTGCCCAACAGAGCAGCTGTTTATGTTACTTAATTGCTGATTTCTCACACTCATTTCTCCAGGAAAGAGATGGACCTGACTTTGCTCATAATCCCACCTGACTTTGCTCACAATCCCACTCTAGAGAAACAGGGGCCTGATAAGAAGTGACAATTCTGAGGTGGGTGCCTTTGGGATAGGCACCCTTCCATAAGCTCTGGCAATCACTAAGGCCCTACACTGTTTCTGTGTGTGTATTTGTGTGTGTGTGTGTGTGTGTGTGTGTGTGTGTGTGTATTGGGGTTTGGGAGGAGAAAAACTTGAGGGAAAGCCCTCCCTTCTCATACAGCTTCCTCTTTGTAATGCTTGAAAATAGCTTTCAGTTCAGTTCAGTCACTCAGTCGTGTCTGACTCTTTGTGATCCCATGAACTGCAGCACGCCAGGCCTCTCTGTCCATCACCAACTCCTGGAGTTCACTCAGACTCATGTCCATCGAGTGAGTCAGTGATGCCATCCAGCCATCTCATCCTCTGTCGTCCCCTTCTCCTCCTGCCCCCAATCCCTCCCAGCATCAGAGTCTTTTCCAATGAGTAAACTCTTTCCATCAGGTCACCAAAGTATCGGAGGAGCTTCAGCATCAGTCCTTCTAAAGAACACCCAGGACTGATCTCCTTTAGAATGGACTGGTTGGATCTCCTTGCAGTCCAAGGGACTCTCAAGAGTCTTCTCCAACACCACAGTTCAAAAGCATCAATTCTTCGACGCTCAGCTTTCTTCACAGTCCAACTCTCACATCCACACGTGACTACTGGAAAAACCATAGCCTTGACTAGTCACTATGGAATCATAAAATTTTTTAAATTCAGTGTTTTGTAATCATTCACCAAGATTATTCCTTTTGATCCACAAAGTTTCCCAGATTTGGTCAATGGAATCCCTTTCAAGTTGGCTTCTGTGTCCTTTTGATATGAACTATTGCAAATAGCTTTATCTTGGGTCAATATAGATTGACATGGAAATCTATCTAAGAAATACTTTGTAGAAATTCAAATTGTAGACTGAATTTATTTCTGGAAAAAAAACATGATATATGTAAAATTTGATTCAAGTATCTATCTCAGCAGTAGGTCCCATGGAGTCTTGGCAGAAAGTTAACATGCATTTTCCCCACTCACCTCTAAGTTTGTGTTCTGGGTTCTGGCTGGCTTACTGAGTTTGCATCCTGTGACTGTGTCTTCCTAACCCTTCACCCTCCTTGAATGGAAATCAGTCATTTCCCTTTTTCCCAACACCTGCCAGTGTGAGGTAGAGGCTGGCATGGACTTCAGAGGTGTAGCTGCTGCCTGTGGTCTGCAGAGCTGGTGAGGACCCTGATCCAGATGGGGATGCCTCAGCTGAACATGGGCAAGGAGGGGCTGGTTACTAAAGGGAGCCTTGTTCTGAAGAAACCAATAGACAGGTAGAAGCTCTGTGTGAGCAAGAGCTTGGAGATGAGGAGTATGGGCATGTTAAGAAACAGTCCATGAGTGTACATAAAAAAAAAAAAACAACAAAAAACAGTTCTTGGTTTGCAGAATGTTTTCTGAGACCAGGGGAGACAGGCTGATAAGACACCAGAGCTGGAGTCTTGCCTTGTCCACAGATGCCCACATCACCAGATAGTACTTTGTTAGCACCACTGAAAAAGCACTGACAGTCTCTGAGCAAAGGTACAGAGCTGGGTCTGAGCCGTGCTGAGACCAGGCTCTCTAAGAGTGTGCAGGAATGGAAAACTCGTCAAAAATCCATTTCCATAGCCTCGTGGGAGGAAACAAGGCCTGAACTAGAGGAACAGAAATGAGGGCAGAAGTAGAGGTGCATGCACGACAGCCTATTGCAAATTCAGGTAAGGGCATTAGGGTAGAGAAGGTTGCAGACCAGAGGTTCTTGCAATCTCTGGAACAAGAGAATAGTTGGATCCATAGGAAGAGAGCCGGAGGAGGGTCAAGGTTGCCTGCTGCCAGGAGAGAGACTGATGACAGGCTCCTCAGTATGACTTGCAGGCATGAGCTCACACAGAACAAGCTCCCAGCTCTAGGGGAGATAAAACCATCAAAAGATGGTGGACAGTCTGTGGTTCTTGCTGGGTGGGACACCTCTAAGGAGCAGTGGAGCCCAGAAAGGAGACCCTCACCTATTGGAGGAAGTTATACCATACCACTGAGGAGAGGGAGTTGGAGCTGATCCTTGGAGACTACGAAGTTTAACAGGCAAGGGAGAGCTGAGGTTCTGGAAGAGGAGGGCATTGTGAGCAGAGGGGACCACCTATGCTGCAAATGGACTGATGCTCTCAGGTGTCACAGCTCTGTTTCAAATGCCCAAAACGGTGTGATTAGTTTTATTCTAGAGGATGAAGGGAACTTTAACCATTCCTCTGGTGTTCTGCCCCAGGACCAGGACTCTTTATCATGCCCATGGGTTCCTGACTGTGAATTTCTCATTTGCACCCAAGGTCAAGCAGGGACAACTTCTTACTGGGAGGGTGACCAAGAGAAATTACCTGTAAGAAGGATGCAGCAGAGCACTCCCTGCACAGTGGGCACTCAGCATTTGTCTTATTATCATCATTGCTATTTTATCCAGAGCTCTCCAAAACACAGGGAAAAATGTGTTTTGAGCATGTAAGTCCTTAAGTGTCCAGGAAGTTTATGGAAACCATGATACATGAGTCCTAAAGGCATGTGATGAAGGGATCACAGTGTTCTGGACAGTTTCTTAGCTTCTAATTTTTTTTCAGGCTCATATCAAGGACATGGAGGCATGTGAATGCCTTGAGTCACAGAAGGGGAGCATGTGAATGCTGCTATCCTCTGCATGTGGACAGAAAGTTATGTCTTGATTTAATAAGGTTCAAGGAATCTCTTAATTTTAGTACAATGTGAGAGGAAGGAGAATATAATATCACAAAGCTTTACCAAGCATAAGTTTTGGAGCTGGGCTTTCTGAGTTAGAAAGCCAGCACTGCTGAGATTTTACCCAGCTTAGCCATGTGATCTTCAACAGGTTGCTTCACCCTTCTGTGCCCATTTTCCTCATATGTAAAATGGGGCCTTACAAAGTTTAAAGAACGTAGTGTGCATTTATAAAGTGGCTGGAACATAAATCGGTTCATTAAATGTCAGTTGTATACTTTGCTTCCGTGTGTGTGTTATGTTAGTTGCTCAGTCGTGTCTGACTCTTTGTGACTCTTTGGTCTATAGCTCGCCAGGCTCCTCTGTCCATGGAATTCTCCAGGTAAGCATACTATAGTGGGTTGCCATTCCCTTCTCCAGGAGATCTTCCCAACCCAGGGATTGAACCCAGGTCTTCCTCATGGTAGACAGTTTCTTTACCATCTGGGCCACCAGGGAAGCCCAAAAAGCTTCCATAAGGTCATATACTTAAAGTAATATACTTGATCTTATATTGATATGAATTGAAATTTAGCGACAAATGGGACCATCTCAGTGTGCAAATTGCTTGGTAGGCCAAATTATATTAAGATATTTGAAGGAAGGATCAGTCTTCTGAGACTGCCCTGGTTCACCCACAAATATTTCCCTGATATTTTCATCAAGAGGTTTTACATATTTGTTGTCTTTTCTATTTACCCTGCAACATGAATGTGAATGAATAAGGCTGTGGCAATTTCATAATGAAGTTCAATAAGGTTTTTAATATTTAAATCTACCCTTGTTGTTGGGGGTCACTGCTGCTGCCCTGGTGGGGCCCAGGTAGGCTGAAGAGCACCAAGCGAAGCAGTAGATACTCAGGTAGAACACAGGCCCCTTCCTTCACTCTTAGTTTTGAGTAGGGTTGAGAACTCAGTATTAAGTGCTGGCTGTTCTGCTTGATCATTTACATGCCAGCTTGGTCATAAAGGAAGGTTTCAGGAACATGCACTCTTCTTATTGAACTGGTTGAGAAACAGGTATAAGAGGTTTCTGTCTGCTGAAGGTGGTCTCTGCCAAGACAGTTAGATAATCGTAGAGGAATAATCCAATAAAGATGGTTAAACTCATTTCCTTATCTTTCAGGTCAGAAAATTAAGACTCAGGGAGGGGCAGGAGATTTCTTAAGGGTACAGTCTGCTTATTCAGAAACATCGTGTTTCTCACAATGTTATTCACAATTATTTAGGTAATAATTGGTTCTGTGGCTTACTTTTTGCAGTTCTATATAAAAACTTGCTGTATTGTCAATGGGAAATTTTCTCCCAGGCTCTTGGAAATGAAGAAGTTCAAATAGCTACAATTTGAAGGAAATCCTAAGCGAGGAGTTCAACAATTCATAAAGGGAGCAAGTGGGCCAGGGAAATACCGTGGGGAAGCAGAGATGGCATAGCCCTACACCAGATATCAGGTCCCACTCAGCACCAGTGGGTTTTGCCATGAGAGGATTCAGGTACAGAGTCACTCATGTTATTTCTATATTTCATTGTAGCTCTAATTTTTCTAGAGAAGTTGTGAATCCAGAATTTTTTTTTTTTTTTACTTTGTGATCATTTTATTTTTATTTTTACTTTATTTTACTTTACAATACTGTATTGGTTTTGCCATACATTGACATGAATCCACCACGGGTGTACACAAGCTCCCAATCCTGAATCCCCCTCCCACCTCCCACCCCATATCATCTCTCTAGATCATCCCCAGAATTTTATGTAAAACCCTTAGTTTTCCAGTTGGCAACTCAGTGGGCCAAATAATATCAGTAGAACCCTATCAATCTGCCACATCTGGCTTGAACATGTGGCAGGCTGGCAGGCAGTATAATTGGGTGAGTTTTAGGAGGTGAGTAGCAGCCACTGATGCCTCCAGCTGTTTCTATGGTGCACACAGCTTCCCTCACAAAGGATGATGGATGACTCCATATACTTTCTACATCATCATGTTAAGTCATCAAGGATGACACTTTTCCCATTGATTTTGAAAGCAGAACTTTCAATCATTCTGAAGAACTTGGAGACTCAGAGTGAGACTAGAGTAGCATGTTTCACTGTCTACAATAACAAAATATTATGAAAAAGCTGCCTGCAGCCCTCTTTCATGCAGATACCACTACCCTGTGACACCCAGGCTTTCTTCTCTGGCCTTTGCTGCCCCTCTGTGGGTCTTGGGCAAGCTGAGTTCAGGGGAAACACAGGCCCCTTCCCTTGTTCTTGGTTTTGAGCAGTGTCAGGAGCTCAGTATTCTTAAGAAGAGTGCCCAAGAGCCTGTCTCTGTCTAGGTTCCAAACACTGGAGTTCCCTTTCTTATTCCTTATGCCTGAAGGGATTAGGTAGCTTGTCTCAGAGGTCAATTGTTGGTAGTGGGAAAGAGTAAACACCAGAGAACATGCCCTTTTGAAATTGAGGTATAATTTATATGCTCATCAAATGTACTATTCAGTTTTGACATACGTGCTTCAGGAAAGAATATTTATATCATCATTACCTCCTCCATTGTGCATATAGCCTGGCTTCATGTAAATGAAGTCATACAGCACATTTTTTGTGTGTCTAGCTTCTTTTGCTCAGCATATTTTTGAGGTTCAGTTTATATGTATAAGTACTTTATTCCTTGTAATTCCTGAAGCAAATTCCACTGTATAAATATATTACAATTTATTCATCAGTTAATGGACATTTAGATTTTTCAACTTTGTTGTTATTGTGAATAAAGCTGCTATGAACACTCTTGTGCAAGGCCTTTTGTGAATACATAGTTTCGCTTGTTTTGGATAAATACACAGGAATATATTTGCTTGGTCACAGTGTAGAGTTTAGGCTTCCTTGGTGGCTCAGATGGTAAATAATCCACCTGCAATGCAGGAGACCTGGGTTGGATCTCTGGGTCAGAAAAATCCCCTGGAGAAGGGAATGGCTACCCATTTCAGTATTCTTACCTGGAGAATTCCATGGACAGAGGAGGCTGGCAGGCTACAGGTCATGGGATCACAGAGTCAGACATGACTGAGCAACTAACACTTTCACTTACAATGTAGATTTTAAGAAATAGCTAAATAGTTTTTTAAGTAGTTGTACTATTTTATACACTTGCCAGCAATACATTGGGTCTGATTGCTCCACGTTCCCTTGAATAGCTATTTAATTTTGGTCTTTCTAATGGACCTGTCGTGGTGTTTCATTATGGCTTTTAGACCGTGCACTTTTGGCTTCACAGCAAAATTGAGCAGATGGCAGAGAGATTTCCTGTATACTTTCTAGCCCCACCCCCCCAGCCACCCTTTACCATAAACTTGCACCAGAGAGGTACATTTTTTTACCATTAATGAAACTTATTACCCAAAGTCCATAGCTTACATTAAATTTCACTCTTGGTGTTGTATTCTATGGGTTTGGAAAAATACATTATGCCACGTGTCTACCATTATAATCTCTTATAGAATAGATTTACTGCCCCAAATCCTCTCTGCTTTATTTATCCCTCCTTTACCATGAACCTGTGGCAATCTTTAGCTGTCTGCAGTTTTGCCATTTCTAGAATGTCATATAGTTGGAAACATACAGTATGCTGCTTTTAAAAATTGTTTTCTTTTACTTAGTAATATGAACTCAGGATTCCTCTGTGTCTTTTCATGGCTTGGTGGCTCATTATTTTATACCACTAAATAATATTCAACCATCTGGATGTACCACAGTTTGCCCATTCACTCACTGAAGCGTATCTGGGTTGCTTCCATATGTAGGCTATTATAAATGAAGCACATAAACATTTATGTGCCGATTTTTGTGTGGATACATTTTTCAACTCTTTGAGTAAATATCAACTAGCATGATTGCTGGATCATATGGTAAGAGTATGTTTCAGTTCAGTTCAGTTCAGTCACTCAGTCGTGTCTGACTCTTTGTGACCCCATGAACTGCAGCACACCAGACCTCCCTGTCCATCACCAACTCCCAGAGCCTACCCAAACTCATATCCATTGAGTCAGTGATGCCATCCAACCATCTCATCCTCTGTCATCCCCTTCTCCTCCTGCCCTCAATCTTTCCCCACATCAGAGCCTTCTCAAATGAGTCAGCTCTCCGCATCAGGTGGCCAAAGTACTGGAGGTTCAGCTTCAACATCAGTCCTTCTAATGAACACCCAGGACTGGTCTCCTTTAGGATGGTCTGGGTGGATCTCCTTGCAGTCCAAGGGACTCTCAAGAGTCTTCTCCAACACCACAGTTCAAAAGCATCAATTCTTTGGCACTCAGCTTTCTTTATAGTCCAACTCTCACATCCATACATGACTACTGGAAAAACCATAGCCTTGACTAGATGGACCTTTGTTGGCAAAGTAATGTCTCTGCTTTTGAATATGCTGTCTAGCTTGGTCATAACTTTCCTTCCTAAGAGTAAGCTTCCTTTAATTTCATGGCTACAATCACCATCTGTAGTGATTTTAGAGTCTCCAAGAATAAAGTCTGACACTGTTTCCACTGTTTCCCCATCTATTTCCCATGAAGTGATGGGACCAGATCTTAGTTTTCTGAATGTAGAGCGTTAAGCCAACTTTTTCACTTTCCTCTTTCACTTTCATCAAGAGGCTTTTTAGTTCCTCTTCACTTTCTGCCATAAGGGTGGTGTCATCTTCATATCTGAGGTAATTGATATTTCTCCCAGCAATCTTTATCCCAGTTTGTGCTTCTTCCAGCCCAGAGTTTCTCATGATGTACTCTGCATATAAGTTAAATAAGCAGAGTGACAATGTACAGCCTTGATGTACTCCTTTTCCTATTTGGAACCCGTCTGATGTTTCATGTCCAGTTCTAACTGTTACTTCCTGACCTGCATGCAAGTTTCTCAAGAGGCAGGTCAGATGGTCTGGTATTCCCATCTCTTTCAGAATTTTTCACAGTTTCTTGTGATCCACACAGTTTCTTGTGATCCACACAGTTTCTTGTGATCCACACAGTTTCTTGTGATCGACTTTGGCATAGTCGATAAAGCAGAAATAGATGTTTTTCTGGGACTACCTTGCTTTTTCAATGATCCATCGGATGTTGGCAATTTGATCTCTGGCTCCTCTGCCTTTTCTAAAACCAGCTTGAACATCTGGAAGTTCATGGTTCATGTATTGCTGAAGCTTGGCTTGGAGAATTTTGAGCATCACTTTACTAGTGTGTGAGATGAGTGCAATTGTGCGGTAGTTTGAGCATTCTTTGGCATTGCCTTTCTTTGGGATTGGGCTGAAAACTGACTTTTTCCAGCCCTGTGGCCACTGCTGAGTTTTCCCAATTTGCTGACATATTGAGTGCAGCACTTTCACAGCATCATCTTTTAGGATTTGAGATAGCTCAACTGGAATTCCATCACCTCCACTAGCCTTGTTTGTAGTGATGCTTCCTAAGGCCCACTTGACTTCACACTCCAGGATGTGTGGCTCTAGTTGAGTGATCACACCATCATGATTATCTGGATTGTGAAGATCTTTTTTGTACAGTTCTTCTGTGTATTCTTGCCACTTCCTCTTAATATCTTCTGCTTCTTTCAGGTCCAAACAATTTCTGTCCTTTATTGAGCTCATCTTTGCATGAAATGTTACCTTGGTATCTCTAATTTTGTTGAAGAGGTCTCTAGTTTTCCCCATTCTATTGTTTTTCTCTATTTCTTTGCATTGATCGCTGAGGAAGGCTTTCTTATCTTTCCTTGCTATTCTTTGGAACTCTGCATCCAAATGGGTATATCTTTCCTTTTCTCCTTTGCTTTTCACTTCTCTTCTTTTCACAGCTATTTGTAAGGCTTCCCCAGAGAGCCATTTTGCTTTTTTGCATTTCTTTTCCATGGGGATGGTCTTGATCCCTGTCTCCTGTACAATGTCATGAACCTCATTCCATAGTTCATCAGGCACTCTGTCTAGTCCCTTAAATCTATTTCTCTATCAGATCTAGTCCTTTAAATCTATTTCTCACTTCCACTGTATAAGGGATTTGATTTAGGTCATACCTGAATGGTCTAGTGGTTTTCCCCACTTTCTTCAATTTTAATTTTACTTACACTTATTCCTTTCTGATACTTATCCTTACTCCATGTAGATCTAAATTTCTGACATATCATTTTACTTTCCTCCTAAGAAATTCTAAAATTTCCTACAGTGAAGTCTGATGCTGTAAAGAACAATATTGCATAGGAACCTGTAATGTTAGGTCCATGAATGAAGATAAATTGGAAGTGGTCAAACAGGAGATGGCAAGAGGAAACACTGACATTTCAGGAATCAGTGAATTAATTCAGAGGATCTACTACTGTGGGCAAAAATCCCCTAGAAGAAATGGAGTTGTTCTCATAGCCAACAAGAGTCTGAAATGCAGTGTTTGGGTGCAATCTCAAAATTACAGTATGATCTCTGTTTGTTTCCAAGGCAAATCATAGAATATCACAGTAATCCAGGTCTATGACCAAATCACTAATGCCAAAGAAGCTGAAATTGAATGGTCCTATGAAGACCTACAAGACATTGTAGAACTAACACCAAAAAAAAGGTGGGGGGGGGAATGGAATGTAAAATAGGATGTCAAGAGATACCTGAAGTAACAGGTAGGTTTGGCCTTGGACTACAAAACAAAGCAGCATAAAGGCTAACAGAGTTTTGTCAAGAGAAAAACACTGGTCATAGCAAAGAAAAGACACAACTCTACACATGAACATCACCAGACAGTCAATACTGAAATCAGATTGATTATATCCTTTGCAGCCAAAGATGGAGAAGCTCTATACAGTCAGCAAAAACAGGACTGGAAGCTGATCGTGGCTCAGATGATGAACTCCTTATTGCCAAATTCAGACTTAAATTGAAGAAAGTAGGGAAAACCACTAGGCCATTAAGGTATGACCTAAATCAAATCCCTTATGATTATACAGTGGAAGTGACAAATAGATTCAAAGGATTAGATCTGATAGATAGAGTACCTGAAGAACTATGTATGCAGGTTTGCAACACTGTACAAGGGGTAGTGATCAACACCATCCCCAAGAAGAAATGCAAAAAGGCAAAATGGTTGTCTGAGAAGGCCTTACAAATAGCTAAGAAAAGAAGAGACATGAAAGGCAAAGGAGAAAAGGAAAGAGATATCCATCTGAATAGAGTTTCAAAGAATAGTAAGGAGAGATAAGAAAGCAGAAGATATTAAGAAGTGGTGACAAGAATACACAGAAGAACTGTATAAAAAAAGATCTTAATGACCCAGATAACCATGATGGTGTGATTACATGCCTAGAGCCAGACATCTTGGAGTGTGAAGTCAAGTGTGCCTTAGGAAACATCACTTGAACAAAGCTAGTGGAGGTGATGGAATTCCATCTGAGCTATTTCAAATCTTAAAAAATGATGCTATTAAAGTGCTGCTTTCAATATGCCAGGAAATTTGGAAAACTCAGCAGTAGCCACAGGACTGAAAAAGATCAGCTTTCATTCTAATCACAAAGAAAGGCAATGCCAAAGAATGTTCAAACTATCACACAATTGCACTCATCTCACACGCTAGGAAAGTAATGCTCAAAATTCTCCAAAGTAGTCTTCAACAGTACATGAATGAAAAACTTCCAGGTGTACAAGCTGGATTTAGAAAAGGCAGAGGAACCAAAAATCAAATTGCCAACATCTGCTGGATCACATAAAAAGCAAGAGAATTCCAGAAAAAAAGGTCTAGTTCTGGTTTATTGACTATGCTAAAGCTGTTGACTATGTGTATCACAGTGGAAGATTCTTAAAGAGATGGGAATATCAGACCACCTTACCTGCCTCCTGAGAAAACTATATGCAAGTCAAGAAGCAACAGTTAGAATTGGACATGGAGCAATGGACTGGTTCCAAACTGGAAATGGATAACATCAAGATTTTATATTGTCACCCTGCTTATTTTACTTTTATGTAGAGTACATCATGGGAAATGCTGGGCTGGTTGAAGCACAGGCTGGATCAAGATTGCAGGGAGAAATGTCAATAACCTCAGATATGCAGATGACACCACCCTTATGGCAGAAAGCAAAGAGGAACTGGAGAGACTCTTGATGAAAGTGAAAGGGGGAGTGAAAAAGCTGACTTAAATCTCAACATTCAGAAAACTAAGACTGTGACATCTGAACCCTTCACTTCATGGCAAGTATATGGAGAAACAATGGAAACAGTGGTAGACTTTATTTTCTTGCACTCCAAAATCACTCCAGATGGTGTGAAATTAAAAGATGCTTGCTCCTAGGAAGAAAAGTTATGACAAACCTAGACAGTGTATTAAAAAGCAGAGACATTACTTTACCAACAGAGGTCTGTATAGTCAAAACTATGGTTTTTCTGGTAGTCATGTATGGATGTGAGAGTTGGACTATAAAGAAAGCTGAGCACCAAAGAATTGATGCTTTTGAACTTTGGTATTGGAGAAGACTCTTGAGAGTCCCTTGGACATCAAGGAGATCAAACCAATCAATCCTAAAGATGATCAGTCCTGAATATTCATTGAAAGGACTGATGTTGAAGCTGAAGCTCTAGTAATTGGCCACTTGATCTGAAGAACTGACTCATTGGAAAAGACCCTGATGTTGGGCAAAAGGAAAAGTAGATGACAGAGGATGAGGTGGTCAGATGGGATCACTGACTCGATGGGCATGAGTTTGAGTAGGCTCTAGGTGTTGGTGATGGACAGTGAAGCCTGGCATGCTGCAATCCTTGGGTTCGCAAAGAGTTGGACACGACTGAGCTACTGAACTGAACTGGACATTTCGTACAAGTCAGATCTACTATCAACAAACTCACTTAGTTTTTGTTTGTTCGAGAAAGTCCTTCTTCACTTTTGGAACATAATTTCATAGGGTACAAAATTCTAGTTTATGGGATATTTTCTCTCAACACTTTAAATACTTTGCTCTCCTCTTACTTACATTGTTTCTGAAGAGAAGTCAGATGCAATCCTTATCTTTTCTCCTCTATAGATAAAATATTTTCCTCTCTGGTTTCTTTCATAATTTTTCTATAATTTTGTAGAAAATGATATGCATAGATGTTATTTGTTGTTGTTTGTTTTGGCATTTATCTTGTGTGCACTATTAGAGCTTCCTGGGCCTGTGATTTGGTATCTAATACTATTTTGGACTCCCCTGGTGCCTCAGATGGTAAAGCGTCTGTCTACCATGCAGGAGACCTTGGGTCGGGAAGGTCCCCTGGAGAAGGAAGTGGCAATCCACTCCAGTGCTATTGCCTGGAAAATCCCATGGACAGAGGGGCCTGGTAGGCTACAGTCCATAGGGTCGCAAAGAGTCGGACACGACTGAGTGACTTCACTTTCACTACTTTGGAAGAACTAACTGATGCTGAAGCTGAAGCTTCTATAGTTTGGCCACGTATTGCAAGTAGCCAACTCATTGAGAAAGACCCTGGTGCTAGGAAAGACTGTAGGCAAAAGGAGAAGGGTCAAGCAGAGGATGAGATGGTTAGCTGGCATCACCAACTCAATGGACATGAATTTGAGCAAACCCCTGGAAATTGTGAAGAACAGGGGAACCTGCCATGCTGCACTCAATGGGTTCACATAGAGTCAGACATGACTTAGTGACTGACAACAGCTAATTTGGAGAAATTCTCAGTCATTATGGCTTCAAATATTTCTTAATTTGAAGAATGAATAAATTCATTTATCTTTTTCTTCCCCTTCTGGTATTCCAATGACACATGCTACACTTTCTGCAGTTATCCAGAGTTTCTTGCATTGTATATTCTGCTCTATGTGTGTTTCTAGTCTTTTATCTGCTTTACTTTTCCATTTTGGAAGTTCTTATTGATATATCCTCACCCTCTGAAAATTTTCCCTCAGCCATGTCCAGGTTACTAATGTGTGCATTAAGGAAATTCTTCATTTCTGTTACACTGTTTTAATCTCTACTATGTCTTTTATTATTTTTTCCTAAAATTTTCATCACTCTGCTTACCTTGTCTATCTGTTCTTGCATGATGTCTACTTCATCCATTAGAGCATTTAGTATATTAAACATAATTATTTTATATTCCTAGTTTGATAATCCCAACATTTCTGCCATGTCTCAGTATGGTTTTGGTGTTTGCTCTGTGTCTTCCAGTTATGCTTTTTGCCTTTTCGTATGCCTTGTAAGTTTTCTTTGATAGCCAGACATGCTGTAATCAAGCTTTTACTAATTAGTGTTAAGACGTGGGAGAGGGAAAGCGTCCTGGCCCTATGATTACACCTCATATTTTAGTGAGTGTGTGCCTCTGGACTGTGAACTTTGAATGTACTTCTCAGTATCCCCCTTATAAGTAGGACATGAAAGCCACAGTGGGCTGGAGTTAAGGTCAGAGCAGAATAAGCGTTGGTATATTGTTTCCTCCATTTTTTTTAAAATTTATTTTTTATTTTACTTTACAATTCTGTATTGGTTTTGCCATACATTGACATGAATCCACCACGGGTGTACATGCGTTCCCAAACATGAACCCCCTCCCACCCATGCTGGAACTGGTACTTCTCTTTCCCCTTATTGGTTTGTCTCTGGAAAAAACTCAGTAATTTAGGCTCTGGTAAACTAGTGCAGATGGTGACTGCAGCCATGAAATTAAAAGATGCTTACTCCTTGGGAGAAAAGTTATGACCAACCTAGATAGCATATTCAAAAGCAGAGACATTACTTTGCCCACTAAGGTCCATCTAGTCAAGGCTACGGTTTTTCCAGTGGTCATGTATGGATGTGAGAGTTGGACTGTGAAGAAGGCTGAGTGCCAAAGAATTGATGATTTTGAACTGTGGTGTTGGAGAAGACTCTTTTTTAAAAAAATTATTTAAAAAATTATTTTTTACTTTATTTTACTTTACAATACTGTATTGATTTTGCCATACATTGACATGAATCCACCATGGGTGTATAGGAGCTCCCAATCCTGAATCCCCCTCCCACCTCCCACCCATCTCTCTGGATCAGCCCCATGCACCAGCCCCAAGCATCCTGTATCCTGTATCGAACATAGACTGGCACTTTGTTTCTTACATGATAGTATACATGTTTCAATGCCATTCTCCCAAATCATCCCACCCTCTCCCTCTCCCTGAGTCCAAAAGTCCGTTCTATACATCTGTGTCTCTTTTGCTGTCTCGCATACAGGGTCATCATTACCATCTTTCTAAATCCCATATATATGTGTCAGTATACTGTATTGGTGTTTTTCTTTCTGCCTTACTACTTCACTCTGTATAATCGGCTCCAGTTTCATCCATCTCATTAGAACTGATTCAAATATATTCTTTTTAATGGCTGAGTAATACTCCATTGTGTATATGTACCACAGCTTTCTTATCCATTCATCTGCTGATGGACATCTAGGTTGTTTCCATGTCCTGGCTATTATAAACAATGCTGCAATGAACATTGGGGTACATGTGTCTCTTTCAATTCTGGTTTCCTTGGTGTGTATGCCGAGCAGTGGGATTAGTCCCTTGGACTGCAAGGAGATCCAACCTGTTCATTCTGAAGGAGATCAACCTGGGGATTTCTTTTGAAGGAATGATGCTAAAGCTGAAACTCCAGTACTTTGGCCACCTCATGCAAACAGTTGACTCATTGGAAAAGACTCTGATGCTGGGAGGGATTGGGGGCAGGAGGAGAAGGGGATGACAGAGGATGAGATGGCTGGATGGCATCACTGACTCGATGAACATGAGTCTGAGTGACCTCCGGGAATTGGTGATGGACAGGGAGTCCTGGCGTGCTGTGATTCATGGGGTCACAAAGAGTCGGACATGACTGAGCTACTGAACTGAACTGAACTGAAACTAGTTTCTCTTGAGGTCAGACCTTGTTAAGGAGAACCTAATGTTTTGGTATATTTCAAAATGTTTCCTTTTCCTCTCTCCTTGTCAGAAGCACATGGAATTTTTCTTCAATATTCACTGTGAGACCCCAGTCTAGCTGCTGGAGATAAAACTCACAAAAGTGTGGAGACCTTCTTATGACTGCGCCTCTCTGAAGTTTTTAACTTTCAGGCTTGTCCACACCAAGCCTTCTGCAATTGGTCTACTATAGTTCAGCTTTTCCTATCCTGGAATGCTTCTCTTGGAAATGTCTGCTCATGGATATCTGCTCCAATCAGTTGGGATGATCTGTATTTCTCCATCTGTTTCTCTAATTTGGTTGGCAGCATTTTGCCCTCTTTTTCACTTTTCCAGTGGACCTAAGAAGAATTGTTGACCTTTCAGCTTGTGCAGTTTTACTTGTTGAAATGGAGTGGTGCCTTCCAACTTCTTTTCATGCCAGACCAGAAATTGCAAATCAAAATATACTTTAAAAAACTACTTTAAACAACTTTATTTATAAGACTTTGCTCCTAAGAATTGGAATTTTGCCAATCTTTCATCTGGGTAAATGTAAACGACTTTTAAACTTAAGTATAGTAGCTTACAGAATTAAAATGACAGATATACAAAATTTATTCGGGAAAATGCAAAACATCTTAAATTCATTCTTATGGTTCTAGATATTTACTAGTTGATTATTTAAAGCCTGGTGTGCTACAGTCCATGGGGACACAGAGTTGAACACAACTGAGTGACTGAACTGACTGTACAGCAAAATCAGATATACATATATCCCCTCTTATTTTTTTTAACTTTTTATTTTATATATTAGTGTTGTGTTAGTCACTCAGTCATGTCCGACTCTCTGCTACCTCATGGACCGCAGATCACCAGACTCCCCTCTCCATGGGATTCTCCAGGCTCTTGTACTAGAGTGGGTTGCCATTTCCTTCTCCAAGATTTTGTATTATGGTGCAGCTAATTAACAATGTTGTTATAGTTTCAGGTGAACAGCAAAGGGACTCAATCCTACATATGCATGTATCCATTCTTCCCCAAACTCCCCTCCAATCTGGGTTGCCACATAACATTGAGCAGAGTTCCATGTACTATACAGTAGACTCTTGTTGGTTATTAGTTTTAAGTATAGCAGTGTGTATCTGTCCATCCAAAATGGACAACTCTTGAGGAATACGTACAGGAAGATTCTTTGTGTCAATAATAAAGAAATATGGCAAAACCAATACAATATTGTAAAGTTAAAAAATAATAAATAATTGATAAATGGTTAAAAAAAGAAATATTTTTCTGAGTTTTGAATGGCTTGACATTAGAAGAGGCAGGAATATGTGGTGACTCTGTCATCACAGAAAGTAATTAAAGTACAGAAGGCACTTTTAAGAATGATGTATTCCAGAATGTGTGTGTGTGCTTAGTCGCTCAGTCATGTCTGACTCTTTGTGACCCCATGAACTGTAGCCCACCAGGCTTTTCTATCCATGGGGATTCTCCAGGCAAGAATACTGGAGTGGGTTGCCATTTCCTCCTCCAGGGGATCTTCCTAACCCAGGGTCTCCTGCATTGCAGGTGGATTCTTTACCATCTGAGCAACCAGGGAAGCCCGTATTCCAGAATGAATACCATCTTTTTGTAGAGGAATAGGGCCTGGGATGATGAGATAACCTCTGTAGACATTTCCAACCAGGGAAATATATAATTTTTGGAACAAAACAATGTGTTTAAGAGAAGTATAGATCATGATTTTGAAGTGGATGTTTGCATTTTTGAATAACTATTATGTATTGTGAACCTCACTTATGTTGGGTTGGCCAAAAAGTTCCTTTGGTTTTTAAGGAGAACCAAAAGACATATTTTTCATTTTCACCAAGTGTTTTATTGTGCAAAACACAGTTTTTTTTTTTTCCACTGCCTTTTGACGTTTTTCAGGCAACTTCACAATTCCATCTTTCCCAAATTTTTATCTCTGAGCAAAAAACGGTTTCAGGTGTATCTTACAATCTTCCAGTGAATTGAAATTTTTTTCCATTAAGAGAATTTTATAAAGACTGAAACAAATGTACATCTGGAGGTACAATGTCTGGTGAATATGGCAGATGAATCAGAACTTCCCGCTCCAACTGTCTTAGTTTTTGCCTGATCATCAAAGAAATATGCAGTCTGTGTTAACCTGATGGAAGTGAGAGGGTAACAGGCAGGAAGGCTAGGGGTCTCCAGAAGGAGGCTGTCAGACATTTTTTCTCTCTCCCTTAAGTGGCAGGAGGAAACAAACTACAAGTGTCATATTTTTTTTTACTTCTCTATACAAAATTAAAAGCAGGCTTCTTTTGAAATTCTGTGTTGCCATGATGACACCTGGTTTCACCTGAACTTGACTTTTCTCAAACCTTGAGCTAGCCAATGCATTTTTCTTATGGAAATGTTTTTTTTTTAGCTATGTTAATGAAACTATGTATTTGTTTTGGAATTTGTGTTTCTTAAAAATGGTTCTAAGACTAATTTTTTTTCCCTTTTTTCAAACCTTGGGCTGATAATAACTCAACAAACCAGTATTCGTATCAATTATTTTATGGCTGGGGGATGACACACTTCATGCCATCCTGTCTCAAAAATGCGTATTGTTGAAGAGGGGCCTGGTGAAACTCCCTCAACCTTGAGGTGTCTCTCTTATCTGATTAATAGCTTTCTAACAGGCAAAACATCTGGCTAAAGACTAGCAGGGAGGCACTCTTTCTGCCGCCTTCTGATGTCTATGTCAGAAGCTTTCTCTATCTCTTTTATAAGTTAATAGAACTTTATCACACAAAAGCTCTGAGTGATCAAGCTTCGTCACTGGCCCAGGATTGAATTCCTCTTCTCTGGAGGCCAAGAATCCCAGCATCTTTCATGGCTCAGCAACAACGGTTCAGAAGATTATGCACTTTCTGTTAACTAATTCAAACCACTTTTGACATATTCGATCATTTACAGTACCTTCTCTTATGCTACACAAATCTCTTTTGTGTGTGTTTCAGTTTTTACCTTTCTTGAAATAATAAATCACAATATGCCAAAATGTTGCTTTTTTCTTCCATCTTCAGTATTAAAGTGGCTACACAAAAATCACCAATTTTGATGTTTTTTTAAAAAAATGATATGATATGACAGCTGTTAAAATATGATCTAAAAATATTTAGCCATCTTACAGAAAGGAGAAAAAAAAAAAGGAATCTTTTGGCCAACCCACCATATTAGTTTTTATCCTCAGAACAGCACCATGAGGTAGATATTATCCAGTTTTACAGATGAGGAAACTGAAGCTCTGAGAGTAAGGAATCCTGCTTATTTCCTGTCCTCATCACTTTCCTGACATGCACTGATTCTTAACTCTCTTTTTGTGACCCCAGGAAGCTGAGTCCTGTGAACTGCAATGGCCAATGGGAGCCACTGACAGGGCATTGGAGTGTGAGAAGGAAGGGAGATTGGGCTGTTTATTTTCTGTTTCCTCCTGCTCTGCACCCTGTCTCTTGCAGTGGCTAGCCCTGTTCCCAATCCCACAATAGCAGTCTTTCCTCCCCATGTCCCTCTGGCCTATGGCTGAATAATGTTTTCCTGTGGTTACCAGGTCCTGGCTGCCTCCACCAAGGAGGTGACAATCACTTTTTAGCTTCCTTAATCTCATCTGAGTCTCTCATCTCTGTAAACAATCATCGCATTGAAGCCTAATTAGTTTCACCACCTGAGTTTCACCATCTGAATGACAGATTCCTAACTGACATTATAAGCAAAGTGTCCAGAATTAGAAGAACCAAATCTAATTGTGGTTGAGACATGCTGTCCCTAAGGGCTGATTTGGGTGAGCAAACAAGTCAAAGACCAGAGCAGAGTCAGTGTCTCATTTTCTTATTCAGCTGGCAGTAAGATGAAGTATTGGCTCCAGCAGTACTGGGATGTGTCCAGGATCTAGGAAGTGGGGTTGCACTGATGTCTGGAGAACCTGGTTTTTGTCCTAACTATGATTGCAGAACAAATTTCAGAATAACCTTGATCTCTTCATGTCTCCTCAGCATTCAAATTTCAAGGGCAGCTTTCCAATCTCTTCAGGTTTCAATGAGTTCCTAATAAGGAAAAAAAATTTGAAAAGCACAAAGCAGAACAACTCTATAAAGTAGTTTTTTTTCATGATTATCAGTAGTGGAGACTGTAAGCTGTGGGATTAACTGTTTTTCTATCATTTCAGTACTGAGCTTAGAGTACTATGAGGACTATTAGGGGGTTTTCCATCTCCTGCTTTCTCAGAGCTGCCCACATTTCTGCCATCCTGGGGTTTTGGGGAGGGGGGAATCAGTCTGATGTGGCCTCACGTTACCTCCATTTAAGGCTTGTTTGGCTCTTCTTGGGAAGACAGGGGATTTCTAGATTTTAAGAAGAAAAAGAATTAAATCTGCAGCAGAAATGAGCTTACTTTGGCATTTTTCATGACTTTCTGAAGTATTAAAAACTTTTGCCAACATTTGCATTTAATAACTTCTGCTTTTGTGAAATTATCATGGTTTCTAACTGTGATTTCAATTGTTTTAAGAGTAGGGGAGCATTTGTAAATTGCTGGAAAAAATTAATAGCAACTCATGAAAGAAAAAATGCTGAATGGAAACTAGTGAGTGAAGATTTAAGTGAAAGAAAGGGGGAAAAAGTATGTATTTTTGAATAGACAGCTAGATAGATATGTATACAAATGTATTTTTCACTTTTGTAAATTTTGTTTTATTTGATATAGCAGGAGAACCTGATAGAAAAAATCATCTTGCTTTCTGCTACAGGGATTTATTTCATGAAGAAATGAGAGGAGTCCCTGCTTCACAACAGCGTTCCCCTACTCCCACCCCGGGCACTTCTGGAAACCAGCCCCAACCCTCTCCAGGAACATGTTGGAGATTTTTGTCTACAGCTGAAGATTAAGTGCTCCTTGGCTTCTGATTAGGGCTTCCCTGGTAGCTCAGATGGCAAAGAATCTTCTTGTAAGGTAGGAGACCTGGGTTTGATCCCTGGGTTGGGAAGATCCCCTGGAGGAAAGTATGGCAACCCACTCCAGTATTCTTGCCTGGAGAATCCCCATGGACAGAGGTGCCTAGTGGGCTACAGTCCACGGGGTCCCAAAGAGTTGGACATGACTGAGTGACTAAGCACACACACACAGGCTTCTGACTAGAGTCAGAAACCTTGAATTTTATGTAAAATCTTCCATTTCAAAGGTTGAAAGCAAATTTTTCTTAAAAGCACACACTATACGCAGAGCTAGATGAAAATATTAGGGTGAACTTATGAAGTTGCCACTTTGTATGGCCACATATTGGTTGTTTGCCACCTTCAGTCTAAGCTAATAGATTGGTGGAGCACATTTTAAAAACTGAACTGTAACACTGGTGGCTGAAATAAAAAGCACAACATAAAAGTTTTGTATTAAGTTTTGTTTGGGGACCTTACTGAGAACTATAGCCCAGGAGAGAGCCTTTCAGATAGTTCTGAGGAATTGCTCCCAAGAGGTAAAGGAGGAGCCAGGAGGTTTTCCTCTGTCCATGGAATACTGGAGTGGGTAAGCCATTCCCTTCTCCAGGGGATGAAGAAACTATATATATAGTTTGCTGGAAAAAAAAAAAAAACCCAAACATGTATAACATGTATTCATGCAGAAAATGATTACTGCTAAACACAGACATCTCAAGTTAATGATTTTAGTGCTTTCTGTATATGGGAATATGCAAGACTCTGAATCATTGAAATGTTTCCTTAGATATGCATCTTAACTCTCTTAGATCAGTATATCCAAAGTACAGGATGCTTCTGACTTCTCTCCATCCTGAATTCCTCTAAAGGTGCACAGTTTGTGGGTGACCGCAGTGTCTAATGGCTTGATCTTTGAAGAGCTGGAAGGGAGAGGCAATATTTTTTTCTTTACAACACACACAGTAACATGTGTGAAACAGAGTCACCCCCAAAACTGAGTTCCCTTACCAAGTTTATGATTAATTTCTCTACCCAAAACTTTATTCCCTTTCTTATCTCCTCTGACCTCAATTCTTCACTAACTAAACAATAATCAGCTAGAGTCATGTGACTAAAATTGTTGTGGTCAATAACATTGCTAACGTTAAAATTGCTATTATCATTATTATCATTAATGTACAAACTCAGATTGTTTATCCAGGGTAAGATGAGCTAACAGACCCCTGAGCTCCGGACCACAGAATCATAAACCAGAAGCATCCAGGCTCCTGAAACAACAATTAAGAAATATCAAAAAAACAATGATTAATCCCAGCCTCTTTGTTCTTCTAAAAACAAACAAACAAACAAATGAAACTCAAAAGAAAAAAAAAAAAACAACAAAAAACAACTCAAACTCAAAGATCAAGTTGGAGTGGATCTGAGGCTTGTCTCCCACTTCCTTGCTTGGTGCCCTGCGGTAAATCCTTTCTTTGCTGCAAACTCCTGATGTCAGAGTTTGGCTTTCTGCCCTGTGGACTACAAATGCTTTGCTTGGTTAGTGCACTCATGCTGAATGTGCAGCTCCTTGGACCTCACATTTGTACACACTTGAGACAACGCCTAGATGAATGTATAACATTTTTCAGTACCCGAAAGGTCCCCTGTGCCCTCTCCCTGCCAATACTCACTCCCCCATTGAGGGAATCTTAAAGGGAAATAAAAGTCTAATTGAGCTGGGTGGCAGTGAGCTTCCCTGAAGTTAGAGAAGGGTAAGAGGGTTTAGAGGTTTGAGATAGTAGATAGAGATATGTGCCACCTTGCACAAACCCTGGGATTGAAAGGTTGTTGCTGACCATGAAGGATGCTGGGATTCTTGGCCTCTGGACGAGAGGAATTCAATCTGGGGCCAGTGATGAGGCTTGATTGCTCAGAGCTTTTGTGTAATGAGATTTTATTAAAGCATTAAAGAGATCGAGAAAGCTTCTGACGTAGACATCAGAAGGGGGCAGAAAGAGTGCCCCCCTGCTAATCTTTAGCAGGAAGTTATATATATGAACTCCTTATTGCCAAATTCAGACTTAAATTGAAGAAAGTAGGGAAAACCACTAGACCATTCAGGTATGATCTAAATCAAATCCCTTATGATTATACAGTGGAAGTGAGAAATAGATTTAAGGGATTAGATCTGATAGAGTGCCTGATGAACTATGGATGGAGGTTCATGACATTGTACAGGAGACAGGGATCAAGACCATCCCCATGGAAAAGAAATGCAAAAAGCCAAATGGCTGTCTGAGGGGGCCTTACAAATAGCTGTGAAAAGAAGAGAAGTGAAAAGCAAAGGAGAAAAGGAAAGATATAAGCATCTGAATGCAGAGTTCCAAAGAAGAGCAAGGAGAGATACGAAAGCCTTTCTCAGCGATCAATGCAAAGAAATAGAGGAAAACAACAGAATGGGAAAGACTAGAGATTTCTTCAAGAAAATTACAAGTACCAAGGGAACATTTCATGCAAAGATGGGCTCGATAAAGGACAGAAATGGTATGGACCTAACAGAAGCAGAAGATATTAGGAAGAGGTGGCAAGAATATACAAAACTGTACGAAAAACATCTTCATGACCCAGATAATCACGATGGTGTGATCACTCACCTAGAGCCAGACATCCTGGAATGTGAAGTCAAGTGGGCCTTAGAAAGCATCACTATGAACAAAGCTAGTGGAGGTGATGGAATTCCAGTGGAGCTACTTCAAATCTTGAAAGATGATGCTTTGAAAATGCTGCACTCAACATGCCAGCAAATTTGGAAAACTCAGCAGTGGCCACAGGACTGGAAAAAGTCAGTTTTCATTCCAATTCCAAAGAAAGGCAATGCCAAAGAATGCTCAAACTACCGCACAATTGCACTCATCTCATGCTAGTAAAGTAATGCTCAAAATTCTCCAAGACAGGCTTCAGCACTACGTGAACCATGAACTTCCAGATGTTCAAGCCAGTTTTAGAAAAAGCAGAGGAACCAGAGATCCAATTGCCAACATCCACTGGATCATGGAAAAAGCAAGAGAGTTCCAGAAAAACATCTATTTCTGCTTTATTGACTATGCCAAAGCCTTTGACTGTGTGGATCACAATAAACTGTGGAATATTCTGAGAGAGATGGGAATACCAGACCACCTGACCTGCCTCTTGAGAAATCTATATGCAGATCAGGAAGCAAAAGGTAGAACTGGACATGGAACAACAGACTGGTTCCAAATAGGAAAAGGAGTACGTCAAGGCTGTATATTGTCACCCTGCTTATTTAACTTCTATGCAGGGTACATCATGAGAAACACTGGGCTGGATGAAGCACAAACTGGAGTGAAGATTGCCAGGAGAAATATCAATAACCTCAGATACGCAGATGACAACACTCTTATGGCAGAAAGTGAAGAGGAACTAAAAAGCCTCTTGATGAAAGTGAAAGAGGAGAGTGAAAAAGTTGGCTTAAAGCTCAACATTCAGAAAACGAAGATCATAGCATCTGGTCCCATCACTTCATGGCAAATAGATGGGGAAACAGTGGAAACAGTGTCAGACTTTATTACTATTTTTTTTTTTTTTTGGTCTCCAAAATCACTGCAGATGGTGACTGCAGCCATGAAATTAAAAGACATTTACTCCTTGGAAGGAAAGTTATGACCAACCTAGACAGCATATTCAAAAGCAGAGACATTACTTTGCCAACAAAAGTCCATCTAGTCCAAGCTATGGTTTTTCCAGTGGTCACGTATGGATGTGAGAGTTAGACTGTGAAGAAAGCTGAGCACCAAAGAATTGATGCTTTTGAACTGTGGTTTTTGAGAAGACTCTTGAGAATCCCTTGGACTGCAAGGAGATCCAACCAGTCCATTCTAAAGGAGATCAGTCCTGGGTGTTGATTGGAAGGAATGATGCTAAAGCTGAAACTCCAGACTTTGGCCACCTCATGCGAAGAGTTGACTCATTGGAAAAGACTCTGATGCTGGGAGGGATTGGGGGCAGGAGGAGAAGGGGACGACAGAGGATAAATGGCTGGATGGCATCACCGACTCGATGGACGTGAGTTTGGGTGAAGTCTGGGAGCTGGTGATGGACAGGGAGGCATGGCGTGCTGCGATTCACGGGATTGCAAAGAGTCGGACACGACTGAGTGACTGAACTGAGCTGAACTGATATACCTACGAGCAAGTTGCTAATTAGAGAAAGGAAATGTCTCAGTGTGAGACATTTGGATGTGAGAGTTGGACTATAACATGTCAATGTATGGCAAAACCAATACAGAATTGTAAAGTAAAATACAGTAAAAATAGAAAAAAAAAAAAAAAAGAATGCTGAGTGCTGAAGAATTGATGCTTTTGAACTGTGGTGTTGGAGAATATTCTTGAGAGTCCCTTGGATTGCAAGGAAATCAAACCAGTCAATCCTAAAGAAAATCAGTCCTCAATATTTATTGGAAGGACTGATGCTGAAGCTGAAATCCCAATACTTTGGCCACCTGACGCGAAGGACTGACTCATTGGAAAACATCCTAATGCTGGGAAATATTCAAGGCAGGAGGAGAAGAGGATGACAGAGGATGAGATGGTTGAATGGCATCACCAACTCATTGGACATGAGTTTGCATAAGCTCTGGGAGCTGGTGATGGACTGGGAAGTCTGGCATGCTGCTGTCTGTGGGGATACAAAGAACTGGACGTGAGTCATCCCGGGCCATAAAATGATTGACATGAATCTTGAAGAAAGGCAAGTTTCCAAGCAAATAGGTAGTCTTATTAACATAGATTAGGGGAACAATTGTATGTAAAACATACTGGTTTATTGAGCCATTATCAGTTCTGAGTTTTAGGTGGAACCGACTTGAAGAAAGACAGAGTCCAGGGTAAATACATAGTTAATTAACATAGCTTAAGAAAAACAATTCCATAAGAAAAATGTATTGGTTAACTCATGGTTTGAGAAAAGTTAAGTTCAGGTGGAAGCAGGTGTCATCATGGTAACACAGAATTTTAAAAGAAATCTTTTAATTTTGAATAGAGAAGGGAAAAATCTGACACTTGTAGTTTGTTTCCTCCTGCTGTTTAAGAGAGAGATAAAAAACGTCTGACACTTGGAGCCTATTTCCTCTGTTTGGAAACCCCTAGCCTTCCTGCCTGTTACCCTCTCAGTATGTGGACAGGGGACAGCTCTGTGGCACCCCTAGAGAAGTTTTTTAGATATCCAGTATCCTGAATCAGAAAGGTCTAATGATCTGAACCAGGCTTGGTATGGAAGGACTGGACTACAGCCTTGTAGTCAATCTCATGGGATGTGGGAAGGCAGGGAACCTGGGAACTGACCTCTTCAAGAGGCTGAGGACATTTGAGGGTGTAGACTGTATAGAAATCCCTGGTGGCTCAGATGACAAAGAATCCATCTGCAATGCAGGAGGCAGGGGTTGATCCCTGGATTGGGAAGATCTTCTGGAGAAGGAAATGGCTACTCACTCCAGTATTCTTGCCTGGAGAATTCCATGGACAGAGGAACCTGGTGGGCTACAGTCCATGAGGTTGCAAAGAGTCAGAGATGACTGAGTGACTAACATTTTCACTTTGTAGGCACCCTAGGTTCCTGCAGACCCTGAGGGCAGGGAGAGCCTCCTCCAAGGCACTAGGGAGGTGCAATAGCCCACTAACAACAGCTGGTGAAAGAGTGGGTAGGAGGGCAGTGAATGAGCCAGATTCATGTATTTAGAATAGAATAGACATGCAGTGCTTCTATGTCTTGCACTGTATGTCAAGGAAAAAAATCACATGTGTTATATTTATTTTGTTTGAATTTTCATTGGCAGAGCCCAGTCTGCCAGGCTATGTGCCAGGCTATATTAGCTGAAGTTCCTGTCCAGCCCTGTGCTTCTTCTCATGGGTCTTAGAGGTTTTTGTTCTAATCCACAAAGGAAGAGAGGCCTGGCAGGATTCAAGCTCATCCACGAAGAGCTATTAATGGCTGCAACTTTTGTTTAATCCTGGAGGGAATTGGCACTTGAGAAAAGATTCAAGAGACTTTTTCCCCTGTGAAGTCAGCAGTGGTGGCAGAGGTTAAAATTTCACCTGGTGATTGCTTGCACTGTATTAATGATGCTTTGGAACTGTCTTCTGCTACACATTGGCCTCTCTGAGCTGCTCAGATGAGTTGGCTTTGTTCAGGTGAATACTGAAGGCTTCTGCTCTCACTCAACCGCTTCTCTTTTCTCCACTCCCACGGAGCAAACTTGGATCCTGTTCTTTCATCAAGGTGACTGAGTAGGCAGTGTGTCTCCCAGCCCTCAGGGATGCACCAAAAGCTAGCCTGATCAGCCCCTCTCAGGCCAACTCCCCTTCACTTCTGAGCCTTACTTCCTTCTCTGCACTGGCAGACAGTGAGCACGGGGGCTTCCTTGTTCAAATGAGGATGGGGGCTGAGAATACCAGCTCCAGATCTAGCAGCCTGAGACATCCTTTGCATGTCATTCCCCCAGCTTTGAGTCTCAGACTCTGTCTTTGGACAGGTGTGGTGGGAGTGGACTTCTCAACAGAAATGGAAATCGCATTAAAATGACCATGACCAGTGTGGGAACATGGGGTACACACTATGGTGGGCCACTCCCTTAAATCCTGGATCACATTAAATCCTCACCACAATCCCACCAGAAAAGTGATTTTATTTCTTTTAACGGATGAGAAAACTGAGATTAGAGGGCACTAAGTAACTTGCCCAACAATTCTGAGCTAATTTTGAATTCAAGTCCTTCTGGCTCCTGATTCCGTATAATTTCTAGTTCACCAGGAACCATAGGAACAATGCGCATGAAAGGCAGCCCAGGGCTGGGTGCATAATTTGTAGAGCCCAGTGCAAAATGTAAATGAAGGACTCTTTGTTTAAGAATTCAGGCAGTGAGAGCAGAGCAGTAAACCAAGCATGGGGCCCTGTGAGACTGCACAGATCACATGCTCAGGAGGCTGGTTCTGGCTGAGGCAGACGGGGTTTGATATACATACACACAAACAAGCAAACAAAATATTGAGAGGTACACTTTTTAAGGGGAGGAACCAAAACTTGCCTCCAGCAAAGTTTGATATTGAGAAATACAGACCCCCTATTATCAAGTCTTCTCAATTTTCAAAAAACCCCAATAGATATACTGTATTGGGGTGTTTTTCTTTCTGGCTTACTTCACTCTGTATCATCGGCTCCAGTTCCATCCACCTCATTAGAACTGGTTCAAATATATTCTTTTTAATGGCTGAGTAATACTCCATTGTGTATATGTACCACAGCTTTCTTATCCATTCATCTGCTGATGGACATCTAGGTTGTTTCCATGTCCTGGCTATTATAAACAGTGCTGCGATGAACATTGGGGTACACGTGTCTCTTTCAATTCTAGTTTCCTTGGTGTGTATGCCCAGCAGTGGGATTGCTGGGTCATAAGGCAGTTCTATTTGCAATTTTTAAAGGAATCTCCACACTGTTCTCCATAGCGGCTGCACTAGTTTGCATTCCCACCAACACTCCAGCATTTTTTGCTTGTAGACTTTTGGATAGCAGCCATTCTGACTGGCGTGAAATGGTACCTCATTGTGGTTTTGATTTGCATTTCTCTGATAATGAGTGATGTTGAGCATATTTTCATGTGTTTGTTAGCCATCTGTATGTCTTCTTTGGAGAAATGTCTGTTTAGTTCTTTGGCCCATTTTTTGATTGGGTCGTTTATCTTTCTGGAATGGAACTGCAGGAGTTGCTTGTATGTTTTTGAGATTAGTTGTTTGTCAGTTGCTTCATTTGCTATTATTTTCTCCCATTCTGAAGGCTGTCTTTTCACCTTACTTATAGTTTCCTTTGTTGTGCAGAAGCTTTTAAGTTTAATTAGGTCCCATTTGTTTATTTTTGCTTTTATTTCCAATATTCTGGGAGGTGGTTCATAGAGGATCCTGCTGTGATTTATGTCAGAGAGTGTTTTGTCTATGTTATCCTCTAGGAGTTTTATAGTTTCTGGCCTTAACGTTTCGATCTTTTTTTTTTTTTTTTTTTCACTCCATCTATTTTTTAAAAAAAATTTATTTATTTATTTATTTTTTATTTTACTTTACAATTCTGTATTGGTTTTGCCATACATTGACATGTTAATCCATTTTGAGTTTATTTTTGTGTATGGTGTTAGGAAGTGTTCTAGTTTCATTCTTTTACAAGAGGTTGACCAGTTTTCCCAGGACTGCTTGTTAAAGAGATTGTCTTTAATCCATTGTATATTCTTGCCTCCTTTGTCAAAGATAAGGTGTCCATAGGTACATGGATATATCTCTGGGCTTTCTATTTTGTTCCATTGATCAATATTTCTGTCTTTGTGCCAGTACCATACTGTCTTAATGAATGTGGCTTTGTAGTAGAGCCTGAAGTCAGGCAGGTTGATTCCTCCAGTTCCATTCTTCTTTCTCAAGATGGCTTTGGCTATTCAAGGTTTTTTGTATTTTCACTCAAATTGTGAACTTATTTGTTCTAGCTCTGTGAAAAATACCATTGGTAGCTTGATAGGGATTGCATTGAATCTATAGATTGCTTTGGGTAGTATACTCATTTTCACTATTCTTCCGATCCACGAACATGGTATACTTCTCCATCTATTAGTGTCCTCTTTGATTTCTTTCACTAATATTTTATAGTTTTCCATATATAGGTCTTTAGTTTCTTTAGGTAGATATATTCCTAAGTATTTTATTCTTTTCATTGCAATGGTGAATGGAATTTTCCCCTTAATTTCTGTTTCTATTTTTTCATTATTGGTGTATAGAAATGCAAGGTATTTCTGAGTGTTGATTTTATATCCTGCAACTTTACTATATTCATTGATTAGCTCTAGTAATTTTCTGGTGGAGTCTTTAAGGTTTTCTATGTAGAGGATCATGTCATCTGCAAACCGTCAGAGTTTTACTTCTTTTCCAATTTGGATTCCTTTTATTTATTTTTCTGCTCTGATTGCTGTGGCCAAAACTTCCAAAACTATGTTGAATAGTAGTGGTGAAAGTGGGCACCCTTGTCTTGTTCCTGACTTTAGGGGAAATGCTTTAAATTTTTCACCGTTGAGGATAATGTTTGCTGTGGGTTTGTCATATATAGTTTTTATTATGTTGAGGTATGTTCCTTCTATTCCTGCTTTGTGGAGAGTTTTTTTTTTTTTTAATCATAAATGGATGTTGAATTTTGTCAAAGGCTTTCTTTGCATCTATTGAGATAATCACGTGGCTTTTATTTTTCATTTTGTTAATGTGGTGAATTACATTGATTGATTTGCGAATACTGAAGAATCCTTGCATCCCTGGGATAAAGCCCACTTGGTCATGGTGTATGATATTTTTAATGTGTTGTTGGATTCTGATTGCTAGAATTTTGTTAAGGATTTTTGCATCTATGTTCATCAGTGATATTGGCCTATAGTTTTCTTTTTTTGTAGCATCTTTGTCAGGTTTTGGTATTAGGGTGATGGTGGCCTCATAGAATGAGTTTGGAAGTTTACCTTCCTCTGCAATTTTCTGGAAGTGTTTGAGTAGAATAGGTGTCAGCTCTTCTCGAAAATTTTGGTAGAATTCAGCTGTGAAGCCATCTGGACCTTGGCTTTTGTTTGCTGGAAGATTTCTGATTACAGTTTCAATTTCCATGCTTGTGATGGGTCTGTTAAGATTTTGTATTTCTTCCTGGGTCAGTTTTGGAAAGTTGTACTTTTCTAAGAATTTGTCCATTTCTTCCAAGTTATCTATTTTATTGGCATATAATTGCTGATATCAGTCTCTTATGATCCTTTGTATTTCTGTGTTGTCTGTTGTGATCTCTCCATTTTCATTTCTAATTTTATTGATTTGATTTTTCTCTCTTTGTTTCTTGATGAGTCTGGCTAATGGTTTGTCAATTTTATTTATCCTTTCAAAGAACCAGCTTTTGGCTTTGTTGATTTTTGCTATGGTCTCTTTTGTTTCTTTTGCATTTATTTGTGCCCTAATTTTTAAGATTTCTTTCCTTCTACTAACCGTGGGGTTATCCATTTCTTCCTTTTCTAGTTGCTTTAGGTGTAGAGTTAGGTTATTTATTTGACTTTTTTTCTTGTTTCTTGAGGTATGCCTGTATTGCTATGAACTTACCCCTTAACCCTGTTTTTACAGTGTCCCACAGGTTTTGGGTTGTTGTGTTTTCATTTTCATTCATTTCTATGCATATTTTGATTTTTTTTTATTTCTTCTGTGATTTGTTGGTTATTCAGTAGCGAGTTGTTCAGCCTCCATATGTTGGGATTTTTTAATAGTTTTTCTCCTGTGATTGAGATCTAATCTTACTGCACTGTGGTCAGAAAAGATGCTTGGAATGATTTCAATTGTTTTGAATTTTCCAAGGCTAGACTTATGGCCCAGGATGTAATCTATCCCAGAGAAGGTTCAGTGAGAGCTTGAGAAAAAGGTGAAATTCATTGTTTTGGGGTGAAATGTCCTATAGATATCAATTAGGTCTAACTGGTCTATTGTATCTTTTTTTTTCTATTGTATCTTTTAAAGTCTGTGTTTTCTTGTTAATTTTCTGTTTAGTCGATCTATCCATAGATGTGAGTGGGGTATTAAAGTCTCCCACTATTATTGTGTTATTGTTAATTTCCCCTTTCATACTTGTTAGCATTTGTCTTACATATTGCAGTGCTCCTATGTTGGGTGCATATATATTTATAATTGTTATATCTTCTTGGATTGAGCCTTTGATCATTATGTAGTGTCCTTTGTCTTTTTTCACTGCCTTTGTTTTAAAGTCTATTTTATCGGATATGAGTATTGCTACTCCTGCTTTCTTTTGGTGTCTACTTGCATGGACTATCTTTTTCCAGCCCTTCACTTTCAGTCTGTATGTGTCCCCTGTTTTGAGGTGGGTCTCTTGTAGACAACATATATAGGGGTCTTGTTTTTGTATCCATTCAGCCAGTCTTTTTTGGTTGGGGCATTCAACCCATTTACGTTTAAGGTAATTACTGATAAGTATGATCCCGTTGCCATTTACTTTATTGTTTGGGGTTCAAGTTTATACACCTTTTTAATGTTTCCTGTCTAGAGAATATCCTTTAGGATTGTTGGAGAGCTGGTTTGGTGGTGCTGAATTCTCTCAGCTTTTGCTTGTCTGTAAAGCTCTTGATTTTTCCTTCATATTTGAGTGAGATTCTTGCTGGGTAGAGTAATCTGGGGTGTAGATTATTTTCTTTCATCACTTTAAGTATGTTTTGCCATTCCATCCTGGCCTGAAGAGTTTCTTTTTTTTTTCTTTTTTATTTTTTTTAAATTATTATTATTTTTAATCTTTATATAATTTATTTTTTTTACTTTACGATTCTGTATTGGTTTTGGCATACATTGACATGAATCCACCACGGGTGTACATGTGTTCCCAAACATGAATCCCCCACCCACCCCCCTCCCCACAACATCTCTCTGGGTCATCCCTGTGTACCAGCCCCAAGCGTGCCATATCCTGCATCGGACATAGACTGGCAATTCGATTCTTACATGATATTATACATGTTTCAATGTCATTCTCCAAGAGTTTCTTTTTAAAAAAAATTTTTTTTAAGGTTAAATGTTTATTGGCTTCCTATGCAAAGAATTAAAGTACAATTTGTCTTTTACTAATTTAATTATTACAATTATAAATTAATAGAGTCTGCCTTCCCGCAAGTCTCTCTCCAGTGTTTATTTATTTATTTACTTTATTTTACTTTACAATACTGTATTGGTTTTGCCTTACATTGACATGAATCCACCATGGGTGTATACGAGTTTCTATTGAAAGATCAGCTGTTATCCTTATGGGAATCCCCTTGTGTGTTATTTGTTGTTTTTCCCTTGCTGCTTTTAATATTTGTTCTTTGTGTTTGACCTTGGTTAATTTGATTAATATGTATCTTGGGGCACTTCGCCTTGGGTTTATCTTGTTTGGGACTCTCTGGGTTTCTTGGACTTGGGCGATTATTTCCTTCCCCATTTTAGGGAAGTTTTCAACTATTATCTTCTCAAGTATTTTCTCAAGGTCTTTCTTTTTGTCATCTTCTTCTGGGATTCGAATGTTGGGGCTTTTAATATTGTCCTGGAGGTCTCTGAGATTGTCTTCATTTCTTTTAATTCGTTTTTCTTTTTTCCTGTCTGATTCATTAATTTCTACCATTCTATCTTCTACTTCACTAATCCTATCTTCTGCCTCTGTTATTCTACTATTTGTTGCCTCCAGAGTGTTTTTGATCTCATTTATTGCATTATTCATTATATATTGACTCTTTTTTATTTCTTCTAGGTCCTTGTTAAACCTTTCTTGCATCTTCTCAGTCCTTGTCTCCAGGCTATTTATCTGTGATTCCATTTTGATTTCAAGATTTTGGATCATTTTCACTATCATTATTCAGAATTCTTTATCAGGTAGATTTCCTATCTCTTCCTCTTCTGTTTGGTTTGGTGGGCATTTATCCTGTTCCTTTACCTGCTGGGTATTCCTCTGTCTCTTTATCTTGTTTATATTGCTGATTTTGGGGTGGCCTTTCTGTATTCTGTATTCTGGCAGTTTGTGGAGTTATCTTTATTGTGGAGTTTCCTCGCTGTGGGTGGTTTGTCAAGGTTGCTTGGTTAGGGAAGCTTGTGTCGGTGTTCCGGTGGGTGGAGCTGAATTTCTTCTCTCTGGAGTGCAATGAAGTGTCCAGTAAGGAGTTATGAGATGTCAATGTTTTTGGAGTAACTTTGGGCAGCCTGTATTTTGAAGCTCGGGGCTGTGTTCCTGTGTTGCTCTAGAATTTGTGTGGTATGTCTTGCTCTGGAACTTGTTGGCTTTTAGGTGGTGCTTGATTTCAGTGTAGATATGGAGGTGTTTGATGAGCTCCTGTTGATTAATGTTCCCTGGAGTCAGGAGTCCTCTGGTGTTCTCAGGATTTGGACTTAAGCCTCCTGCTTCTGGTTTTCAGACTTATTTTTACAGTAGTCTCAAAACTTCTTCTATACAGCACCATTGACACAACATCTAGGTTAAAGATGAAAAGTTTCTCCACATGAGGGACACCCAGAGAGGTTCACAGAGTTACATGGAGAAGAGAAGAGGGAGGAGGGAGTTAGAGGTGACCTGAATGAGATGAGGTGGAATCAAAAGAGGAGAGAGCAAGCTAGCCAGTAATCACTTCCTTATGTGCACTCCACAGTCTGGACTGCTCAGAGATGTTCACGGAGTTATACAGAGAAGAGAAGAGGGAGGAAGGAGACAAAGGTGGCCAGGAGGATAAAAGGGGGGAATCAAAAGGAGAGAGACAGATCCAGCTAGTAATCAGTTCCCTAAGTGTTCTCCATTGTTTGGAACACACAGAGATTCACAGAGTTGGGCAGAGAAGAGAAGGGGGAGGGAGGAGACAGAGGCCACCTGGTGGAGAAAAAGGAGAGTCCAAAGGGGGAGAGAGCAGTCAAGCCAGTAATCTCGCTCCCAAGTAAAAATGGGTACTGAAGATTGGGTTCTTAAAGGTACAAAATTGATAACAAATACCAAAAAGCAAAGATTAAAAATCTAGGGTAGAGGTTGGATTTTCAATATTAAAGAAAAGAAGAAAAAAAAGTCACAAAATTATAAATATATACATATGAAGTTTGCTTTAAAAAATAGGGTCTTTTTTTTGAAAAGTAATAGTAAGTTATAAAGATGAAAATTAAAAGAGTAATAGAGGACTTAAAATTAAAAAAAATTAAAAAATTAAAAAAAAAGAATGATCATAAAAATAGTAAAAATATATCTAGGACTTTCTCTGGTGTTATTGTGGGCAGTGTGGGGTCAGTTCATTTTCGGATAGTTCCTTAGTCCGGCTTATATTTCTCAAGATCTATAGGCCCCTTCCTATGTAGTTGGTACTAACCACAGCGTTTTAGTCTATTGTACCTGTCACTTCCAAGGCAGTTCCCTCTGTTTTAACTTCTGTTTGCTGGTCTCTTCAGTGTCTGATTTCCTCCCTGACACAAGGGGGGCAGTGGTGGACACTTTTTTTAGGCTCACTTGTTTGGTCATGCTGTGGGGAGGGAAGGATGCTGCAAACAAATAACACTGGCGTGTGCTCACAGTGTCTCAGCAACACTCTGCCTGCCCCCTCTCATGGCACATGTGCCCTCCCTGCCCACACTGCTCAGGCTCCAGGTTGCTCCTCCGGGAACCGTCCAAGGCTGGCCCTGGGCTGCATGCACCTCCTAGGTCTAAGCCATTCAGGTTCAGGCACTCAGGTAGTCCTCAGAGGCACAGACTTGGTTAGGCCTGCGTTTTGTGCCCTTCCCAGGTCCGAGCAGCTCAGGTGATGAGCGCTCAGGTGTTTGGTGAGCGCGGCTGCTGCGACTTATCACCTACCCCGTCCCTGCTGCTCGGTTTTCTGGGTGTACAACTGGCACACCTTCTCAAGCAGATGTTGACTGCCCAGAACCCCAAGAAGTCTTAGTTAGCAAAGAAGTCTGCTTGAAGTTTGGTAATGTCTCTCTGGGGGTGTGATTGCCCCCTTCTGGCTCTTGCTCCCTGTCACTGGAGTGGGGTGGTCTGCAGCCAGCTAGTTCTGTTCAGTCCTTTGCTCTGTGCGTGGGTCTGGTAGTGTCTTAGGTTAGGGCTTTTCGCGTGGTAGCTATCCCACAGTCTGGTTTGCTAGCCCAAGTTAGTTCGCTCAAATTGCCCTCAGGACATTCAGGCCCAGTTCTTACTCTAAGCAATGCAGCCTGTGCCTCCCTGCCCAGCCCCCACTTGCTAGTGGCTGATGCAGATGTCTGTGCTGCTTCTCCACTGGGGGAGTTACTGTTGGGCTCATAATCTGTGGGTTTTAATTATTTATTCTTCCTCCCTGTTATGTTGCCCTCTGTGCTTCCAAGGTTCGCCACAGACTTGGTGGTGAGAGTGTTTCCTGGTGTTTAGAAACTTCTCTCTTTTTAAGACTCCCTTCCTGGGACAGAGCTCCATCTTTACCTCTTTTGTCTCCTTTTTTTGTCTTTTATATTTTTTCCTAACTCCTTTTGAAGTCAATGGGCTGCTTTTCTGGGTGCCTGATGTCCTCTACCAGCATTCAGAAGTTGTTTTGTGGAATTTACTCAGCATTTAAATGTTCTTTTGATGAATTTGTGGGGGAGAAAGTGGTCTCCCCATCCTATTCCTCCACCATCTTAGGACCGCCCCTGGAAATAATTTTAAAACCCAGAGAGCACACCAAACCAAGGCAGGGAGGAGTCCTGGCTTCTCTCCCACAATCTAGGCTGGGACTGCCCTGCCCTCCACTTGCAGCAGGGGTTCTTACCAGGAGTCAGTCACATGCTCACTTTTGAGCCATGTATCCTCACTGACCCTTTCAGTGGTCTCTCCTATGCCCACAATGCTTGGTGGACATCACTAGTGCTTACCTACAAGTGGTCTCTTCTCTTTCTAGGCACTTTAAAAGCATACTTTCTAGGCTCCCTTGCAGTTGAACAGGGCTTTGGGATGACTTTGGCTAATGGCATGGGCACATGTGGGCTGAAGTTTGGAAGAGGGGCACAAGAGAGCTGTATGCATCTTTCCCCTACTGTGGCACAAGGGCATTTGCATTGAGATTGCAGATTCACCAGATCAGGGCCACCTGGGTCACCGAGTCACTTCACAGAGGCCAATTACCCTGAGAGTCTCCTGGATTCATAGTGAACTCTGTAGGTCTGAAACAGACATGTGTTTTAAGCCAATGACATACTGGATTATCTGCTCTCCCAGCTTAGCTCACTCAGAGCTAACAATTGATAGGTGACCACTTACCTCTATTGCAAAACCTGCACTCATGTGACAGACTCCGAAGCTGAGGTTAGAACGTTTCCTCTCAGGATGCACTCCTCAAGTGGGGGTGCCTTTACCTAAAAGGTGAGATTTGGGCAGCACAGAGCAGCTGGGATAGGATTTAGGAGGAGGTGACACACATTCAGGAATCTTTCACATTACAGATATCAGTTATAAGCTAAAGGCAAAAAAGAGCCAGCCCTGAGTTTAGTGAGTCAGGGCCTAGGTCCCCTCTTGTGCTCACACAAAGCTCTTTGCCTCTAGTTACTATCTCATCTACACATAATTATTGTTTAAAGTGACAAGATCCTGCTTAAACTGACTGAAGCTAAAAAGGGAACGTATTGGCTTAGGAAAAAAGAGGTTCCAGATTTCAGATCTGACTGAAATGAGATGTTCAAATGATGGTGCACCCCCTTTCTCACACGATGTTGATGCTTCTCAGCTGTGCTTCCTTTGGATTGGTCATTCTCAAGCTGGCCTTCTGGACACAGCAGCTCTCAGCAGCTCCAGGCTATCATCTGGCCAGCTCTAGGGGCAGGACCACTTCCCCACATGCCTTCACATAGAGGGTCCCTCCAGCCCCCTCACACAGCCAGTACCCAGGCTGGGGCATGAGATGTCTGCATGGAGAGTGAAATGATGAACAAGAGTCACCCAAACCAGGAGAGCTGCTCCAGTAGACAGAGGATCCACAGGATGGGCTCAGCTCACAGATGTGTACATGAGGTTGGGCCCTATTGTTCTTTCTAGACTGATTCCTGGAAGTGGGGTTAGGAGCAGGGAGAGGATATGGTGCTTGTGAATGAACTGTTCCTAAGGCACCAGAGCTCAGAGTCTTGGGAGACTGGGGGTTGGATGGGAGAGCTGAGAACCCCAGGGAGCACTCTAAAAGAAATCTTCCATAGAGGCCAGGACTTCCAGGACCAAATAGTCCAAATAAGGAAATGAATGCATAGAAAGGACTGTAGATACCGAGTACTTACCACTTACACCCTATCACACATCTCAAAATAGGCAATTTTCTAAAAGAGGCTTTTCACCAGACCCTCATCAGAGATATGAGTCAGGGGAGGGTCACTTGGGTGTGACTGAAACTCATCTCCAGGTGGCTGGAGCAGTTCCCATCTGCCGAGAGGGCTGAATTGGTTCATACCACTAAAGAGTCCAGAGATTGACCTGGGGTTCAAATGTCAGATGTCTTTCAAATTCTCTGACTTGGTTTAATTTGTTTCTGTGATTGTCTCAGTCTCGGGCAGAATCTTCATATCTGCAGGCAAATGATCCTCAGGTGCTTCCAAGCAAAGATCTCAGGACTGAGGCTCACTGGCTCAGCTGGGATCACACTCCCATCCCTTGACTGATTGTCCAGGGCTAAGTGTGTAAGTGTGTGTGTGTGTGTGTGTGTGTGTGTGTGAGAGAGAGAGAGAGAGAGAGAGAGAGAGAGTATGTGTGTGCATGCATGCACATATGCTATGTCCAAACTTTATAGATTGAGAAGGGGTAGTGGATTCCACAGAGGAAAATCAGGGTGAAAGTGAAAAGTGAAAGTGAAGTTGCTCAGCCGTGTCCAACTCTTTGTGACCCTATGGACTATATCCCACCAGGCTCCTGTGTCCATGGGATTTTCCAGGCAAGAATACTGGAGCGAGTTGCCATTTTCTTCTTCAGGGGATCTTCCAGACCCAGGGTTCAAACTCAGGTCTTCCATATTGCTGGCAGACTCTTTACCCTCTGAGCCAGGAGGGAATCCTGAAAATCAGTGTACTGTTACTAAAAGAAGGGAACATGGATTCTGTTCTGGGGAAAATGGCAGGAGCCAACTGCTGCAGGCACTCTCCTAGAGCTTGGAATAGAGAGGCTTTCAGGACTCCAGCCGCCTCTGGTCACCAGAGCAAGGGGAACTCTTGAACCTTAGAGCTCTGGGGTGTCCCTGTTGGGTTTTTTGGAAGCAGTGCCTGTGATGAGGCTTACTGTGCAGGCAGTGCTCTCAGGAGGCAGGAAAGGGAAAGGGGAAATGCTACAGTAGAGGGTGCTGGTGCTCTCCTCAACCTGCCTTTAATGAGCTGGGTTGATGATATTTCTCAGCTGCCCTAAGTGTGGACTGTGATATTAGGCTGGTGCAAGAGTAATTGTGATTTTGTCTTGTTGAACTTTGCCATTTGATACTGGAATACATTCTTCAACAAATGTGGCATGTTATAAATCATTTTAAGGTGTATTTGCTTTATGTTTTTTGCTAATGAATTATAACTTGATGTTTATGTGTATTTTAGACTAGGAAATTATGTTAGACAAAAAGCAAATTCAAGCGATTTTCTTATTTGAGTTCAAAATGGGTCATAAAGCAGAGGAGACAACTCACACTATCATCAATCCATTTGGCCCAGGAACTGACAATGAATATACAGTGCAGTGGTGGTTCAAGAAGTTTTGCAAAGGAGATGTAGTGGCTGGCCATTGGAAGTTGACAAAGACCAACTGAGAGCATCATTGAAGCTGATCCTCTTACAGCTATGTGAGAAGTTGTCCAAGAACTCAGTGTCAACCATTCTATGGCCATTTGGCATTTGAAGCAATTTGGAAAGGTGAAAAAGCTCAATAATTGGGTGCCTCATGAGCTGACCACAAATTGTTGTCTTGAGGTGTCATCTTTTTTTATCCTACACAACAGTGATCCATTTCTCGATCAGATTGCAATGTGTGACAAAAAGTGGATTTTATATGGCAACCAGTGATAACCAGCTCAGTGGTTGGATTGAGAAGAAGTTCCAAAGCACTTCTCAAAGTCAAATTTGCACACACACACACAAAAATGGTCACTGTTGCTGGTCTGCTGCCTGGTCTGATCCACTATGGCTTTTTGAATCCTGGCAAAACCATTACATCTGAGAAGAACGCTCAGTAAATCAAAGAGATGCACCAAAAACTCCAATGCCTGCTGCTGGGAGCCAGCACGGGACATCCCACCCACGACAAGGTCATGTGGAGAGACCTGACGGGCAAGGCGAGTCAGGTCTCAAGGGGTCCTCTGCCTGAGCATCTACCCCAAAACCAAAATCTGTCTGTCTATTGTCTGCTATACTATACTCTTCTGACATTACAGGGGCTATCCCTGACCACCTTTCTTTGGAAAAAGTTAACTTAGAGCTCCAACTGGTCTCCTGCATATGAAAGGAATGTCTCGGCTTAAAACCCTCTGATGGCCCTCTAACTTGCCTGACAGTTGGAGACTTTTACAACTTGTGATTGTTTACAGCCCCCCAACCGGGAGAGGCACGAAGCTTAAAGCATCTTAAAGATATACAGCCTTTTAGAGTTAAGAATTAGTTTGGTGAAGAGTTTGTTGAGTTAATGTTTGCCGCCAGGCCTCCATATCCTTTATCTTTTAGGCACCTGAGAGGTGTAAACGGGATGCAGAAATAGGAATATAGTAGTTTTGATGTTAGTGACACTAGACTTTTGAGTTAATGAATTTTCTCTTTGTTATAAATCACTGTATTCCTCTTTCATTGTTATAAATTGTTGTGTCCTTGCTATGTAAGAATGTAACTTTATTTAGTGCTTTCTGAGAGTGGCACCAGACTTTGGGAAGAACAACACTATTACCCTTATCAGAAAAGGGCTGTAAAATGTTAATTGGCCTTCTGGCCAGAAGATGATGTAAATCACCTAAGACTTGTGTATACAACAAGGTATGCAGAGAGAAAGCCTGGTCTCAATAAGAGTCAGGGCTGCTGACCCTGTATAATTTTGTATTGTCCATTGATCTCTATGTACAACTAAAAGTATAAAAGTGTTCCTAAACAATAAAGGATGAGCCAGTCACTGGAAAGACTAGTTTCCCCCTTGTCGAATCTCTCTCTCTCTCTTTCTTTCTCCCTGTCCCTCCCTCTCCTTTTCAGGCGAATTCCCATCTGGGGCTTGGAGGCTCTCCGAGTCTACTTACTTGCCCTGGCTTCTAAGACCCACGTGAGAGGGAGCCCAAGGCGGGGCACCCTCTGCTATTCAAGTGGGTGCTTGTGGCCTAATGTAGACGGTGCAAGTTCCTTGTCTTGGAACTTTATTAGTTTTCCTCATAAACCAAGTTATTCAGCATCTTTTTCTCCACTAATTTTCCTACTACACGAATTTTTCTAATCTCTCTTTATATTTCTAAATAAGTAAGTTTTTCCTCACCTACTCCATCCACCCTTCGAATTACCCTGGATCCACCGGGGCTGGACCCCGGAAGCCTGCAGCTGGCATTAGTCAACAGAAAGGGCCCAATTCTTCTCCATGACAACATGCAACCATGCATGGCTTCAAAAGTTGAATAATATGGGCTGCAAAGTTTTGCCTCATCTGCCATATTGACCTGACCTCTTGCCAAAAGACTGTCACTTCTTCAAGCATCTCAACAACTTTTTGCAGGGAAAGTATTTCCACAACTAGCAGGATGAAGATAATGCTTTCTAAGTGTTTGTTGAATCCTAGTGCCCAGATATTTTTTGTTGCAGGAATAAACTTATTTCTCATTGGCAAAAATGTGTTGATTGTAATGATTCCTATTTTGATTTATAAAGATGTGCTTGAGCCTAGTTATAAAAATTTAAAATTCAGGATCCAAAATTGCTATTACTTTTGCACCAACCTAGTAACTTGCAGGTCTCAGAAGAATTGCCCAGATTTGGCAACCCCTGGGGTTTGGTCCATAGCAAAGGACTTATTGATATGAGGATATTAGAAAAAGTCCATTTCCCTTGCTTCAAGATAGGACACTTTATGATCAAGTGGAGGCCAAACTTCAACTGAATCCAGAGTTTTGCCTGCTTCTTCCCCTGCTCCTCCCTGCTTCCCTCTGACAAATGTGCTCTCCTTTACCAAACTCAGTGAGGTTCAGAAGAGCCTTCTACTCAACTAGGCCTCATCCTGGGGCCTTGTCTTTGCCCTCCTAGTCTACTTGTAGCAAGAATCCTGCGAGTCAGTTTAGCAAGAATCCCTCCATGCTTGGTATCTGATTACCCTATCCTAACTTCAGTAAGGATCTAAGACAGTTTAGCAAGAAACACCCCCTACCTTTGATGCCTACAATTTTCCACCCACAATCCCCTCACATTGTTGTTTTCAGAGTGGAAACTGACTCCCCCCCCCCCATTGGCCTAGTCTTGACACATCACAGAAGTAGTGAGTAGTCTTCCTTACTGTTTTAACAAGTGTTCAGTTCAGCTTAGTCGTGTCTGACTCTTTGAGACCCCATGAACTGCAGCAGGCCAGGCCTCCCTGTCCATCACCAACTCCCAGAGTCCACCCAAATCCATGTCCATCAAATCAGTGATGCCATCCAACATCTCATCCTCTGTCATCCACTTCTTCTTCTGCCCTCAATCTTTCCCAGCATCAGGGTCTTTTCCAATGAGTCAGCTCTTTGCATCAGGTGGCCAAAGCATTGGAGTTTCAGCTTCAACATCAGTCCTTCCAATGAACACCCAGGACTGATCTCCTTTAGGATGGGCTGGTTGGATCTCCTTGAAGTCCAAGGGACTCCTAAGAGTCTTCTCCAACACCACAGTTCAAAAGCATCAATTCTTCAGCATTCAGCTTTCTTTATAGTCCAACTCACATCCATACATGACCACTGAAAAAACCATAGCGTTGACTACATGGACCTTTGCTGGCAAAGTAATGTCTCTGCTTTTGAACATGCTGTCTAGGTTGGTCATAACTTTCCTTCCAAGGAGCAAGTGTCTTTTAATTTCATGGCTGCAATCACCCTCTGCAGTGATTTTGGAGCCCAGAAAAATAAAGTCAGCCACTGTTTCCACTGTTTCCCCATCTATTTGCCATGAAGTGACAAGTGTTTGAATAACTTTTTTTTTAATGCCCTACTTCCCTATAAGTTTTACCTGAGAGCACTTCCTCTATGAAAGGTTTGCATAAGATTCTTTCTTCTAGGCTCCAGTTTAAGGGAACTGGATCTAGTGCAGAAGCTAAGCATGGCTGTGGTCTCACTTGAAGCCTAGTCTTAGCCTCATCCTGTGCGGAGCTCTGGAGCATAAATTATACCCCAGAGTCCATCCAACCTGAGGCAAAGAACACTTAGAGCAGTCATTGGCTAAGCTCACTGGGGGTGGGGATGAGGTGGGGGTGGGGAGCGTAACCTGACAGGCACCCTACTCTAGCTGGGTGGGTGAGGCAGCTCCAGAACCTCAGGCAAGGTGCCAGCAGACCACTGCAGGTGGGAATCTACAGAAGCAAAGTCTGCAAAACAGGAGAGGGATTTAAGGGGCTTGAGTGGGTAATGTACACTGTTTACCTCATAGGGCAAAGAAATCAGGCTGAAGCGAACTTTGAGGAGTTAGAATTTTAAATTGAACTATCAGGGTATTCTGATGAGCTGACAACAATTCCAGTTTACCGATTTGTTGCTAATTATGTAACAAGAATTATAGAATATAGTACTTACAAATCCTTGTAATGAAATATTTTTCTGTTTTGAGACAGTGTTTATATATAGATGTAATTAGTTTAAACTTTTTGACCTCATTTGCATTCTAAATTTACAGTGCTATAATTTTCTTTTCCCAAATGCATTCACTCTTAATTAATCTTAACCACTCTCAAGCTTTTCTGATTTCTATTATCACTATTTAAAGTTGAGATTTTTAATGGATCTAAATTCCATATTCAAATTAATGTCTTTTTCTAAAGTTATAATGACTTGAAATTTACTTGATTTGGGCCTAAAGTATTATCTGAAAAGTAACTTGATTGTTTTATAATTTAAATTATGTGTGTGGAATAAAATTCATTAACCTTATCTACATGTGCACAAAAATTATGACATTCTAATCAGTTAGTGTTTTTTAATTTGTGTAGTATTTTTCAGCATAAAGTTTTTATAGCAGCTCCATCAGCTACATCTCTGAACCCATTTGGCGCCAAGAACCTGGGTGGGTGTTGATTTTCAACTTTGACGAAAATTCTTTGTTTGCCCAGATGATGTTGTATGTTGAAAGTGTGTCTTCTCCTCAGGGACTGAGGGATCTGAGACTTGCTGAGATCGCTTTAGCATAATCTTCCTAGGACAGTCGGGGAGAGCTAATCCCACAAGACCTGCTCTGGAGGTTATAGGCCGGAAAATGTGAAAACGTGGGTATGGACTCCTTTCTTTCAGAATTCCACTCTGGAAAGGCACAGACTTGCTGTTCTTAGGACAACCCTTCCCCAGTACAGAGCTGGGGAGTTTTTCTCAACAAGCCTCAGGGAACAGACTTGGTAGTTCCTGGAGTGGTTAAGATATGGTGCCCACAAGATTCAGTTCAGTGCCACCAGCTCAGGCTTGGGGTGGAGTCCAGGCTTTGACACTTGTTCCCAGGTGGCACTAGTGGCAAAGAACTCACCTGCCAATACAGGAAATGCAAGAGATGTGGGTTCGATCCCCAGTTCAGGAAGATCCCCTGGAATAGGGCATGGCAACCCACTCCAGCATTCTTGCCTGGAGAATCCCATGACAGAGGAGCCTGGCTGTCTATAGTCCTTGGGGTTGCAAAGAATTGGACACAGCTGGAGCAACTTAGCATGCACCTATGTTACACTCTGATTCAAATCCCCTGTCTCCTGGACTATTGATAAGGCCTCTTCACAGGTCCCTTGCAGCAATACTGTCCCACCTTCAATGTTTCCTCCACTTTATAGGATGATTATTTTGAAGCATGAATCTGGCTGTGTCACCTACTTAATAAGCTCCCTATGGTTTCCTACATAGAAGCCACTTACAGACAGACCTGCTCACACTGGCCGAGAGGGCTGCTTTCCCCCACCCCGTGCTCCAGGTGCACTGGTCTTTGTGTTCACCACTCTCCCTCAGGCTCCCAGGCTTGGCGCATGCTGTTCCCCTGCTCCCTTCAGAGTCTCTAGAAGGAACAAAACTCTGCCATCACCTTGATTTTAATCCAGTATGACCCACTTTTAACTTCTAACCCCCCAAATAGTAAAACAATACATTTTTATGTTTTTGGTAATTTGTTATAACAGCTGCTAAGTCACTTCAGTCATGTCCGACTCTGTGCGACCCCATAGATGGCAGCCCACCAGGCTCCTCTGTCCCTGGGATTCTCCAGGCAAGAACACTGGAGTGGGTTGCCATTTCCTTCTCCAGCACAGGAAACAAATTACAGCCCTGGAATCATGCCTCCTGGATCCCTGGACTTCAAAGAGGGCTTAGAAAATGGCCATTTCCTCCCCTTCAGGGCTCCTCTCTCTCTCTCTGGTACCCTCCAAATGTCCATAGACCCAGGCTAGAAAAAGGGTACATGGCATCCTCATCCTCCCCACCCTCCATTCCCCAACCTCCCTCTCCCCACCTTCCCCACCCCCACTTCCTCTCAATCTCCTTCCCTGAGGCTTCCATTCAGATATCACTAGCATTGCTGAAACCCTGGGGATTTATCCTGGTCTGCACAGGGCTGCTCAGTCTGGCCTGCTTCTCTCCTAAGGTCTACCAGGGGACCTTGCCTGTGAGCACCCCTCCCTTGTGGGATGCTGGCACCCTTTTCTAGGATCTTCACAATGAAGAGTTCTCATGGATTTGACGCCTCACCCTCAGCAGAGGTGAACCCATGGCTAAAAGGCCAATGGGCCTCAGTGCCCAGTGGCTGGGCTGTGACAATAAAGCAGCCAGGCCCACAGGCCTTGGCTCTCCTATAAGGAGCAATGCCGGAGTGAAAGCAGGAAGGCTGCTCTTCAGCTAGCCTGGAGCCTGAGCATAACAAACCAGGAGAGGAATGCTGGTGAGGCAGCAGAACAGGTGACCTTCCCTTTCCTCCTCTTGCTGCGCTTGTACCCTGTGGGTAAGAGACATAATTCAGCAGCTGTAGTGACGTGAGAAAAAGAAAGAAAGAAAGAAAAAGCAGTGAACTTCCCAGCACTGCAAGAAGAACTTTCCTGGTTCGGGGCATGAGACAGGGGTTACTGGCAGGGAGGCGGCTCAGAGGTGGTCCCCAAGGCCTCAGTGCAGTGATACCCCTCTGGGGTCTGTGACCCTGAGGAACAGGGATTTCCTGGTTAGAGGAGACTAGTGCCCACCCTGCGGTCTCAGAGAAGGTCAAATCTCCATGAGTACTCAGCTCCACAGCACCTGTGTCCAGGAGGCTGCCTGGTCAGCAGCTGTGCACTTCCTACCCTCTCACCTAGGCTCTCTTCTTGAAACTTGAGCTTCATTCTCCTCTTTCCACTGAGCAGAGCTCTCTGCTTACCTGCCACCTGCCCCTGGCCCAAAGTGGAGGCCAACAGCAGGTCCTTTCTCTGTCATCGTGTTCTGCCACAGGTCCCGCTGCCAGATAACTCGGTCCTTGCTGGCCTATGCAAACTGCAGCAGCAGATTCAACTGACTGGCTGCCATGCTATTAGGCCAGGCTCACTGCACATCCCAGGTACCCATTGCCAGGAGGTCACATTCTTAGCAGGGCCTCTGAGTAGGGATAGATTTTGCGAAAAAGGGCTGTGTTCAAGGTTGATGCCCTGACATGTGTCTAATACAAAGTTTATCCACCAAGCATTGCCCAGAAACAAGGTGAACTGTCCAGAGAATGGGCAAGTCTCACTCACAAGAAGGCTAAGAGATTTTTTCTGTCTCACTCAGGTGTATTAAAAGTAAAGCATATTAAAAAAAAATTGTTAATGGTACCTGGGCAAAGCAACACTGACCTAGAACATTCATCATGCCTTTCCCAGCTAGTGAGCTCTTCTCACTATCTTTCCTCAAAATCCTTCCCAGCTGTAAAGTGTACTTTATTTTACATATTTTAACTGAAGTCTAGGATGTATCATTGCAAGAGAAAGTGTTAGTCACCCAGTCATGTCAGACTCTTTGTGATCCCATGGACTGTAGCCCATCAGGCTCCTCTATCCATGGAATTCTCCAGGCAAGAATACTGGAGTGGGTAGCCATTACCTTCTCCAGGGGATCTTCCTGACCCAGGGATCGAATGTGGGTCTTCTGCATTGCAGGCAGATTCTTTACCATTTGAACCATGAGGGAAGGATGGTGGAGTGGAAGAACATGCACATATCACCCATGAGAACACCAAAATTGAAACTAGCAGTTGAACAAACATCAACAGGAAGATGTTGTAACCCACCAATAAACGGTGGACAAAGGAGAAGCCACAGTGGGATGTTAGGAGGGGCATAATCACAGTAAAATAAAGTCCCATACCTGCCAGGTAGGTTACCCTCAAACTGGAGAACAATAATACCAAAGTTCTCATACTGTTGCAAAGGTTCTAGGCCCCACAGCAGACTTCTCAACTGGGGGAGCTGGAAATCCCCAGGGAGTCTGACTTTGAAGGACAGTTGAATTTGATTACAGAACTTCCACAGGACTAGGGGAAACAGAGACTCTTAGATGGAACAAACAAAACCTTGTGTGCACCAGGGGAAAGGAGCAGTGACCCCATGGGAGACGGAGGAAGACCTACCTGAGTGTTTGAAGGTCTCCTACAGAGGTAGGGGTCGGAAGAGGCCTACCACAAGGACAGGGGCACTGACAGCAGCAGTCCTGGGAGGCATGTGCATCAAGAGTCCTCTTGGAGGTCACCATAGCCCTAACATAGAGCTTGTAGACTCCAGGACTGGATCACCTCAGGCCTGACAACTCACAGGGAGGGAGCACAGTCCCACCCATCAGCAACAGCTGGATTAAAGATCCACTGAGCATGGATCTGTCTGCCAGAGCAAGACACAATTTTCCCCACAGACAGTCCCTCCCCTCAGAAAGCTTGCCACCCTATTATACTCATTCATCAGAGGGCAGACAGAAGAAGCAAGAACTACAATCCCACAACTTCAGAATGAAGGCCACAATCACAGAGATCTAACCAAAATGATCACATAGAGCACAGCCTTGTGTAACTCAATGAAGCCATGTCATGTAGGGCCACCCAAGATGCATGGGTCATGGTGGAGAGTTCTGACAAAATGTGGTCCACTGGAGAAGAGGATGGCAAACCACTCCAGTATTCTTGCCTTGAGAACCCCATGAATAGTATGAAAAGGCAAAAAGATATGACACCCAAAGGATGAGCCCCCCAATGTTGGTAGGTGTCCAATATGCTACTGGGGAAGAACAGAGAAATAGCTCTAGGAAGAATGAAGATGGTGGGCCAAAGCAGAAATGATGCTCAGTTGTGGATGTGTCTGGTGATGAAAGTAAAATCCGATGCTGTAAGAGCAATATTCCATAGGAACCTGGAATGTTGGGTCCATGAATCAAGGCAAACGGAACATGGTCAAGCAGGAGATATAGTAAACACTGACATTTTAGGATTCAGTGAGCAAAAATGGATGGGAATGGGCAAATTTAATACAGATGACCATTATATATACTCCTGTGGTCAAGAATTCCTTAGAAGAAATGGAGGAGCCCCCATAGTCAACCAAAGGGTCCAAAATGCAGTACTTGGATGCAATCTCAAAATCAACAGAATGATCTCAGTTCATTTGCAAGGCAAACCATTGAACATCACAGTAATCCAAGTCTAGTGCCCCAACCACTAATGCCAAAGAAGCTGAAGTTAAATGGTTCTATGAGAACCTATAAGATTCTAGAACTACACCAAAAGATGTCCTTTTCATTATAGGGGACTGGAATGCAAAAGTAGGAAGTCAAGAGATATCTGGAATAACAGGCAAGTTTGGCCTTCAAGTACAAAATGAAACAGTGCAAAGGCTAATAGAGCTTTGCCAACAGAATACAATGGTCATAGCAAACATCCTTTTCCAGCAACACAAGAGATAGTTCTACATAGGGATGTCACCAAATGGTCAATATAGAAATCAAATTGACTATATACTTTGCAGCCAAAGATGAAGAAGCTCAATACAGTGAGCAAAAACAAGACCTGGAGCTGACTGTGGCTCAGATCTGCTGCTGCTGCTGCTAAGTTGCTTCAGTCGTGTCTGACTCTGTGTGACCCCATAGAAGGCAGCCCATCAGGCTCCCCCGTCCCTGGGATTCTCCAGGCAAGAACACTGGAGTGGGTTGCCATTTCCTTCTCCAATGCATGAAAGTGAAAAGTAAAATTGAAGTCGCTCAGTGAAAGTGAAGACGCTCTGACTCTTCACGACCCCATGGACTGCAGCCTACCAGCCTCCTCCATCCATGGGACTTTCCAGGCAATAGTACTGGAGTGGGGTGCCATTGCCTTCTCTAGTGGCTCAGATCATGAGCACCTAATTGCAATATTCAGGCTTAAATTGAAGACAGTAGGGAAAACCACTAAGCCATTCAGGTGTAACCTAAATAAAATCCCTTATGATTATACAGTGAAGGTGATGAATAGATTCAAGGGATTAGATCTGATAGACAGAGTGCCTGAAGAACTATGGATGCAGGTTTGTAATATTGTACAAGAGGTGGTGACCAAAACCATACTCAAGAAAAAGAAATGCAAGAAGGCATTGTCTGCAGAGGCCTTACAAATAGCTGAGAAAAGAAGAGAAGTCAAAGGCAAAGGAGAAAGGGAAAGATATACTTAACTGAATGCAGAGGTTCAGAGAATAGCAAGGAGAAATAAAGCCTTCTTAAATAAATAATGCAAATAAAACATTAGAATGGGAAATACTAGAGATCTTTTCAAGAAAATTAGGGATACCAAGGGAACATTACATACAAAGATGGGCACAATTAAAGAACAGAAACTGTAAGGACCTAACAGAAGCAGAAGAGATTATGAAGAGGTGGGAAAATACACACAAAAAAACTATCCCCCAAAGATCTTAATGACCCAGATAACCATGATGGTGTGATCAGTTACCTAGAGCCAGACATTCTGGAATGTGAAGTCAATTGGGTTCAGTTGTTGTTCAGTTGCTAAGCTGTGTCTGACAGCTTGTGATCCCACGAACTGCAGCATGCCAGGGTTCCCTGTCCTTCACTATCTCCCAGAGTTTCCCCAAACTCTTGTCCATTGAGTAAGTGATACTATCCAAACCATCTCATCCTCTGCTGCACCTCTTCTCTTGCCTTCAATCTTTCCTAGCCTCAGGGCCTTGTCCAATGTGTCAGCTCTTTGTATCAGGTGGCCAAAGTGTAGGTTCAGCCTCAGCACCAGTCCTTACAATGAATACTCAGTGTTGATTTCCTTTAGGAATGACTGGTTATATCTCCTTGCTGTCCTAGGGACTCTCAAGAACCTTCTACAGAACCACAATTTGAAAATATAAATTCTTTGGCACCCAGCTTTTTTTATGGTCCTACTCTCACATCTGTACATGACTACTGGAAAAACCATAGCTTTGATTATAAGGACCTTTGCCGGGAGCCACCATGGGAGATCCCACCCATGACAAAGTCATGTGGAAGAGAACTGTTAAGCAAGGCTTCAGAACTCAAGGGGCTCCCTAGGCCTTCTCGAGCATCTACCCCAAAACCAGAATCTGTTTGTTTTACTGTTTCATGACTTTCACCAACTCCTCTGACATTAACAGGGGGCTAACCCTGACCACTTTTCTCTGGAGAAAATCAACTTAGGGCTATAGCTAATAAGTCTCCTGGACATGAGAGGAATATTTCAAATCAAACCCCCTCTGTTAGCATTCTAGCTTGCTCGGCAGATATATCTAGACCCTTATAGCTATGCATGTGATTATTTACAGCCTCCCAACTGTGAGAGGCATGGAAAGCCTAAAACATAGAGCCTTTGAAAGAGTTAAAAGTTATTAGAGTAGTGCTAGTGCTGATGTAGGATTTCATTATTGGGCCAATGCTTGTTGCTAAGTTCCCATATCTTTTATCCACTGTGCACCTGGGAATGCATTAGTTAACATAGTGAGAATGCTAGAAAAACAAGTGTAGCCTTGAATTTAACCATATCAAACTTTTGAGCTAATTGGTTCTTTCTTGTATCTCACTGCACCTTTGCTCTGTGAAAAACATAACTCTGTTTGATATTTTCTGAGGCTGACATAGATTAGAAATATAAAGAAAAAACACTTTGAGGGAAAACAAGTTTTCTGGTTGAGCAGCCTTTATCAAAAGAGGGTCATAAAGTGTTCACAGGCCTCCAAGGCCAGAAGATACTGTACACAACATCTTTTGTGGAAAAGGTATGCAGAAAAATCATGGTTTCAATAAAGGCAATACTGCTGGAATGTTGGGCTGACTCTGTATGACCTTGCATCTTTCATTTCCCTCTATGTACAAAAAAGGTATATAAGTACCGTTTAAAAATAAAGCTATGGATCTCGCTCATCAAAGCAGCTTGATCTCCTCGTGTCAATCATTTTCCTCTTCTTACTCTCTTTCAGGCTGGTTCCTATCTGGAGTACAGAGACCCACCATGCCTACTTATTTGCCTGGGTTTCTTTTTTTTTTTTTTTTGCCTGGGTTTCTAAGACCTGAACGGGAAGGCGCCCTGCACCTTCACTAACCCGGGAGACCAGTAGGGCACCTGTGGCCTCATGTAGATGATGCAAGTCTCTTGTCATGAGACTTTATTGATTTTCTGTATAAACCAAGGAACACCAGCCTCTTTTCTTCTCTCTTCTATTTTCTTATCTACAACATTCTTAACTATCTCTCTCTCTAAATCAGTCACAATCGCTGACGCCGCTTCTCCTTTGGGTTTCTCTGGATCCTGCGGGGGCTGGACCCCAGCAGACCTTTGTTGGCAAAGTGATGTCTTTGCTTTTTAATATGCTGTCTAAGTTTGTTATAGCTTTTCTTCAAAGGAGCAAGTGTCTTTTAATTTTGTGGCTGCAGTCACTGCAGTAATTTTGGAGCCCAGGAAAATAAAATCCATCATTGTTTCCACTTTTTCCCCATCTATTTACTATGAAGTGTTGGGACAAGATGCCATGATCTTCGTTGTTTGAATATTGAGTTTTAAGCCAGCTTTTTCACCCTCATCAAGAGGCTGTTTAGTTCTTCTACACTTTCTGCTATTAAAGTGGTATCATCTGCATATCTCAGGTTGCTGGTATTTCTCCCAGCTATCTTGATTCTGGCTTTGAGTCATGCAGCCCAGCATTTCTCATGATATACTCTGCCTATAAGTTAAGTAAGCATGGTGACAATATACAACTTTGACACACTTCTTTCCCAAATTTGAACCAATCTGCTGTCGCATGTCTGGTTCTAATGGTTGCTTCTTGTCCTGCATACAGGCTTCTCAGGAGACAGGTAAGGTGATCTGGTGTTTCCACCTCTATAAGAATTTTCCACAGTTTGTTGTGATCCTCACAGCCAAAGGCTTTAGTGTACTCAATGAAGAAGAAGTAGATTTTTTCCCCCTGAAATTTCCTTGGTTTTTCTGTGATCTAATGGATGCTGGCAATTTGATCTCTGGTTCCTCAGACTTTTAAAAATCCAGCCTATACATCTGGAAGTTCTTGCTTCACAGAATGCTGAGGTCTAGCTTGAAGGATTTTGAGCATAACCTTGTGAGAATGTGCGATGAGTGCTATTATACAGTAGTTGAAACATTCTTTGGCATTGTCCTTCTTTGGGATTGGAATGAAAACTGATCTTTTCCAGTCCTATGGCCACTGCTGAGTTTTCCAAATGTGTTGGCATATTGAGTGCAACACTTTAACAACATCATCTTTTAGGATTTGAAATAGTTCAGTCAGTTCAGTTCAGTCGCTCAGTTGTGTCCGACTCTTTGCGACCCCATGAATCACAGCATGCCAGGCCTCCCTGTCCATCACCATCTCCCAGAGTTCACTCAGACTCACGTTCATCAAGTCCGTGATGCCATCCAGCCATCTCATCCTCTGTCGTCCCCTTCTCCTCCTGCCCCCAATCCCTCCCATCATCAGAGTCTTTTCCAATGAGTCAACTCTTCTCATGAGGTGGCCAAAGTACTGGAGCTTCAGCTTTAGCATCATTCCTTCCAAAGAAATCCCAGGGCTGATCTCCTTCAGAATGGACTGGTTGGATCTCCTTGCAGTCCAAGCGACTCTCAAGAGTCTTCTCCAACACCACAGTTCAAATGCATCAATTCTTCAGCGCTCAGCCTTCTTCACAGTCCAACTCTCACATCCATACATGACCACAGGAAAAACCATAGCCTTGACTAGACGGACCTTAGTCAGCAAAGTAATGTCTCTGCTTTTGAATATATTATTTAGGTTGGTCATAACTTTTCTTCCAAGGAGTAAGCGTCTTTTTTTAAATTTTATTTTTTACTTTATTTTACTTTACAATACTGTATTGGTTTTGCCATACATTGACATAAACCCACCACGGGTGTATATGAGCTCCCAATCTTGAACCCCCCTCTCACCTCCCACCCCATATCATCTCTCTGGATCATCCCCATGCACCAGCCCCAAGCATCCTGTATCTTGTATCGAACATAGACTGGCACTTCGTTTCTTACATGATAGTATACATGTTTCAATGCCATTCTCCCAAATCATCCCACCCTCTCCCTCTCCCTCAGAGTCCAAAAGTCCGTTCTATACATCTGTGTCTCTTTTGCTGTCTCGCATACAGGGTCATCATTACCATCTTTCTAAATCCCATATATATGTGTCAGTATACTGTATTCGTGTTTTTCTTTCTGGCTTACTTCACTGTGTATAATCGGCTCCACTTTCATCCATCTCATTAGAAATGATTCAAATGTATTCTTTTTAATGGCTGAGTAATACTCCATTGTGTATATGTACCATGACTTTCTTATCCATTCATCTGCTGATGGACATCTAGGTTGTTTCCATGTCCTTGCTATTATAAACAATGCTGCGATGAACATTGGGGTACATGTGTCTCTTTCAATTCTGGTTTACTCGGTGTGTATGCCCAGCAGTGGGATTGCTGGGTCATAAGGCAGTTCTATTTGCAATTTTAAAAGGAATCTCCACACTGTTTTCCATAGTGGCTGTACTAGTTTGCATTCCCACCAACAGTGTAAGAGGGTTCCCTTTTCTCCATATCCTCTCCAGCATTTATTGCTTGTAGACTTTTTGATCGCAGCCATTCTGACTGGTGTGAAATGATACCTCATTGTGGTCTTGATTTTTATTTCTCTGGTAATGTGTGATGTTGAACATCTTTTCATGTGTTTGTTAGCCATCTGTATGTCTTCTTTGGAGAAATGTCTATTTAGTTCTTTGGCTCATTTTTGGATTGGGTCGTTTATTTTTCTGGACTTGAGCTGCATAAGTTGCTTGTATATTTTTGAGATTAGTTGTTTGTCAGTTGCTTCATTTGCTATTGTTTTCTCCCATTCAGAAGGCTGTCTTTTCACCTTACTTATAGTTTCCTTTGTTGTGCAGAAGCTTTTAATTTTAATTAGATCCCATTTGTTTATTTTGCTTTTATTTCCAATATTCTGGGAGGTGGTTCATAGAGGATCCTGCTGTGATTTATGTCGGAGAGTGTTTTGCCTATGTTCTCCTCTAGGACTTTTATAGTTTCTGGTCTTATGTTTAGATCTTTAACCCCTTTTGAGTTTATTTTTGTGTGTGGTGTTAGAAAGTGATCTAGTTTCATTCTTTTACAAGTGGTTGACCAGTTTTCCCAGCACCACTTGTTAAAGAGATTGTCTTTACTCCATTGTATATTCTTGCCTCCTTTGTCAAAGATAAGGTGTCCATAGGTGTGTTGATTTATCTCTGGGCTTTCTATTTTGTTCCATTGATCAATATTTCTGTCTTTGTGCCAGTACCATACTGTCTTAATGACTGTGGCTTTGTAGTAGAGCCTGAAGTCAGGCAGGTTGATTCCTCCAGTTCCATTCTTCTTTCTCAAGATGGCTTTGGCTATTCGAGGATTTTTGTATTTCCATACAAATCTTGAAATTATTTGTTCTAGTTCTTTGAAAAATACCGCTGGTAGCTTGATGGGGAGTGCATTGAATCTGTAGATTGCTTTGGGTAGTATACTAATTTTCACTATATTGATTCTTCCGATCCATGAACATGGATCTATTAGTGTCCTCTTTGATTTCTTTCATCAGTGTTTTATAGTTTTCAATATATAGGTCTTTAGTTTCTTTAAGTAGATATATTCCTAAGTATTTTATTCTTTTTGTTGCAATGGTGAATGGAATTATTTCCTTAATTTCTTTTTCTACTTTCTCATTATTAGTGTATAGGTATGCAAGGGATTTCTGAGTGTTGATTTTATATCCTGCAACTTTACTATATTCATTGATTAGCTCTACTAATTTTCTGGTGGAGTCTTTAGGATTTTCTATGTAGAGGATCATGTCATCTGCAAACCGTGAGAGTTTTACTTCTTCTTTTCCAATTTGGATTCCTTTTATTTCTTTTCTGCTCTGATTGCTGTGGCCGAAACTTCCAGAACTATGTTGAATAGTAGTGGTGAAAGTGGGCATCCTTGTCTTGTTCCTGACTTTAGGGGAAATGCTTTCAATTTTTCACCTTTGAGGATAATGTTTGCTGTGGGTTTGTCATATATAGCTTTTATTATATTGAGGTATGTTCCGTCTATTCCTGCTTTCTGGAGAGTTTTTATCATAAATGGATGTTGAATTTTGTCAAAGGCCTTCTCTGCATCTATTGAGATAATCATATGGCTTTTATTTTTCAATTTGTTAATGTGGTGAATTACATTGACTGACTTGTGTATATTGAAGAATCCTTGCATCCCTGGGATAAAGCCCACTTGGTTATGGTGTATGATCTTTTTAATGTGTTGTTAGATTCTGATTGCTAGAATTTTGTTAAGGATTTTTGCATCTATGTTCATCAGTGATATTGGCCTGTAGTTTTCTTTTTTTGTAGTATCTTTGTCAGGTTTTGGTATTAGGGTGATGGTGGCCTCATAGAATGAGTTTGGAAGTTTACCTTCCTCTGCAATTTTCTGGAAGAGTTTCAGTAGGATAGGTATCAGCTCTTCTCGAAAATTTTGGTAGAATTCAGCTGTGAAGCCGTCTGGACCTGGGCTTTTGTTTGCTGGAAGATTTCTGATTACAGTTTCAATTTCCATGCTTGTTAAGATTTTGTATTTCTTCCTGGTTCAGTTTTAGAAAGTTGTACTTTTCTAAGAATTTGTCCATTTCTTCCACGTTGTCCATTTTATTGGCATATAATTGCTGATATCAGTCTCTTATGATCCTTTGTATTTCTGTGTTATCTGTTGTGATCTCTCCATTTTCATTTCTAATTTTATTGATTTGATTTTTCTCTCTTTGTTTCTTGATGAGTCTGGCTAATGGTTTGTCAATTTTATTTATCCTTTCAAAGAACCAGCTTTTGGCTTTGTTGATTTTTGCTATGGTCTCTTTTGTTTCTTTTGCATTTATTTCTGCACTAATTTTAAAGATTTCTTTCCTTCTACTAACTCTGGGATTCTCCATTTCTTCCTTTTCTAGTTGCTTTAGGTGTAGAGTTAGGTTAATTTCATGACTGCAGTCACCATCTGCAGTGATTTTGGAGTCCAAAAAATTAAAGTCTGACACTGTTTCCTCATCTATTTCCCATGACGTGATTGGACCGGATGCCATGATCTTCGTTTTCTGAATGTTGAGCTTTAAGCCAACTTTTTCACTCTCCTCTTTCACTTTCATCAAGAGGCTTTTTAGCTCCTCTTCACTTTCTGCTATAAGGGTGGTGTCATCTGCATATCTGAAGTGATTGATATTTCTCCCGGAAATCTGGATTCCAGCTTGTGTTTCTTCCAGTCCAGCATTTCTCATGATGTACTCTGCATAGAAGTTAAATAAGCAGGGTGACAATATACAGCCTTGACATCCTCCTTTTCTTATTTGGAAGCAGTCTGTTGTTCCATGTCCAGTTCTAACTGTTGCTTCCTGACCTGCATACAGATTTCTCAAGAGGCAGGTTAGGTGGTCTGGTATTCCCATCTCTTTCAGAATTTTCCACAGTTTATTGTGATCCACACAGTCAAAGGCTTTGGCATGGTCAATAAAGCAGAAATAGATGTTT